>NC_045785.1:2525243-2842035 GCF_009873245.2 Balaenoptera musculus | reverse complement strand
GCCCGCCTTTGCAAGTGGGTCCCTCCCATGGTCCTCTCTTGTGGAAGGCACTGTGGATCTTGGTCATCTCCTGATGTTGTGCTGGAGGCACAACAATCGTTTGCAAGATCAAGGCCCCACAGAAAAGAGGGGAAGAGGGGAAACAGAAAAATGCCATCATCCTGTTGATTCTTCCACTGTAAGGTGATCAAGCAGCGGTGGGGTGGGACGTACCTAAATCTCCAGGAGGTGATGGGGGTGAGGGAATATTCTTTATCACACTCCTCCCACCCTGAATCCTGAGACGGCCTGACATGGAGGCCCACCTTCTCCATCAGTAGCACAAGAATCACTGCAGGATGAGAACACTTATTACAGCCCACAGGGACTCGAGCTGACAGCTGAGAGGGAGGCAGGAGGGAAGATGGGAAACACCCTCGGATTCTTTCCTCTCCAGAAAGGCCCTGCCGGTGCCCTCCAAGTTCACTGCAACCCCCTCTCATGACATATTTTCTTTGTTCTTTTCAGTTGTCCACTTAGAATTCTTTTGGAGCATGCATTGGACATAAAGGGTGTAAAACAAATGTTTTGAATGTACCAAAGTTATCTTCACAACCGAACATAATAAGGATCACTGACACCTCCCTTACCTGGAATGTGCCAAACAGTGTTAAGTGCTTATTAGATATTATAAATGAATGATGTTCAGTTAATCCTACTAACTGCCTTTTTCTCCAAGCAAAGCCCTGTTGATCAAGCAGAGTCAAGTGGATGATTTAGGACGTAAGGGAGAACGCACCTCGGCAGAAATCAAAGGTGAACATTTATAAGTGTGTTGATGATATAATAGTGTCGGGCTGGCGGACATGACCGGACTAGGGTCTTGGGCCAAATTTTTGATGAATAAGTGTGTTTGCCCAGCTGGACAATCTATTGTTCAGCGAAAACAGATTGTCAAGATGCTGCTGAAGCTAGTGATTCAGTGATTTACTTTACAGCTTATCTTCCGGGGCAAGAATTTCTTGGGACAAACAATAAAGTGATGTTGGACCAAGTACCTTAGTTTGGGCGCTGTTAATTAAGCTGCAAGCATCTCACTTCTCAACGGTTGAACAATCTTTTGTGGTAGAAGATATTATAGGTACTATGATTATCCCCCATTTTACCACTGAAGAAAATAAAACACAGAGATGTTATGTAACGTGCCCAAAGCCACCCAGCTAGCGAGTGGCAGAGCCAGGATTTGCACCTGAGCTCTCTGGCTCCAAATCCATGTTCTTGATCTGTACATTATTCTGCCATTTGCAAAAACAAGTCCAAAAAAGGTACAGGAGAGAGAGAAGCCAGAGAAATCTGTAGAGAAAGGGGAGGGTTCCAGGAAGCCCACGGTTTAATAAAAAATGACAGAGACCTCACTCAGCAAGTGGGGCAACAAGGGCTCTGTCCTTTCTGCACCAGTGCCAGACACCCTGCCCCAAGGGTTACAGCAGAGAGAGGACCGTAGTTGTCTCTGTGGGGTTTTATTTAAGGGAGCTGCGCTGACTCACGGTGGTAAAAGCTTGCAGATTAAATATTTGGGGCATTCCAATAAATAAATAATGCCTTTATTTCAACACCGCGATTGCCAAGGTAGAAAACAACGCCATGGCTGAAAAACATGTTCTATCTGCCCAAGCCCAGCCCTTAGTAATCTCTCAGAAAGGTTACAGCCGTTTCTTCACTCTCCTCTGCCTTCTGCAACTTCAGAGAAATGAGGTGCATATACAGTAAACAAACACATGCTAGGTAATGCTTATCGTGCTCTGAATTCCCTGGTGAGGCTGAAAGAGCACCAGGAAGGGAGATGCAGGTTGTCTGGAGGGCACTTAATGGCTGGGAGAGAGTGGGAGGCTGGTAGCTGGTCTGTTTAGAGAAGAAAGCTCTGATTTGCAAGTAGGAGGGAGAATCGGGGTGCTTGGGGAAGGGCAGGAGCAATGGGAGACCACTGAAGTTTCTAGAACCAGGGGGGTGCTTGCCCAGGAAGACTGAGACTCATGACATCAGAAAGCAGTGAAGCAAATGAGTCTGAAACTGCTGATGAACTCGATTCATGTGACTAGCGAAATCATGTTTCCTGGAGAGGAAGCAGATCCTTGGTAAACGATCAGGGAAATAAAATTTTAACTCAGCCCCATCGAGGTAATAACTAAGCATTCTATCTGATCTGCACTCACCTCCATATGGAAGCGAATGCGTATGTGATCCCCCCAGGAGGAGGAATTCGTTGAGCGAGGAGCTTTGTCATCACATGTAACCTCACACGGGCCATGCGAGGAAGCCTTCCTCTCCCATCTATAAAATCAATTCTGTTCTATATTCAAAGGCCTTCAACGTGAGAGGAGCAATCTGTCTTTGTTTATGGCTGTGGGTGGTGAAAAGGAAGCTGCTGTATTAAATAACCCTGCGGTAAGTAGGGGAAGGTCATTATTGGAAGGTGCATAACCTTCCTGAACCAAGTCTGCAGCGGCTGACAGAGCTGCTGTGAGGACAGACAAAGTAGCAGGTCACAGAGAGGAGGGGCCTTTCCGCAGGCCTGGCCCCTCTGGCCCCAAGGCAGGATGCTGTGCTGGCCTTCGGTGGTGTTATGGGCTGAATTGTGGACCCCCCACCAAATTCATATGTTGAAATCCTAAACACTGGTACCTCAGAATGTGACTGATTTGGAGAGAGGGTCTTTATAGAGATAATTAAGTTACATGAGGTTACTGGGGTGGGTCCTATTCCCATATGACTGGTGTCCTTATGAGAAGAGGAAATTAGGACACAGTCACACAGAGGGACGACCACGTGAGGACACGGGGAGAAGGTGGCATCTACATGCCAAGGAGAGAGGCGTCAGGAGAAACCAACCTGCTGACACTTTGATCTCGGTCTTGCAGCTTTCAGGACCAGGAGGAAATAAATGTCTGTTGTTTAAGCCACCCAGTCTGTGCTGCTCTGTTCCAGCTGCCCCAGGAAACTAATACAGATGGTTTACGTGTGCATCCACGTCCCATGGCTAAGGCCACTGGAAGGTCGCACAGTTGGTTACGAATTAGCTGCTCACAGCATGGAAAGTCAAAATTAATAAAAACTCGTATTTTAAAAAATGAATTATTTACAAGGAGGTAAAATACTTTAAAATGACACTTTGTATGAATCAGAGTCCTTCATGCACACGGCCATCGTCTTCAAAAGATGTTAGAAGACTCTTCCCTCTGCGTTTTGAGGTGCCTTTTCTTATCATATCTTCTTCCCTGGGGTCCTTGTCACCCTCCCCACTGGTTCCAGCCAGCACCCAGGAGGCCACAAGGGTAGAGTCCGTGCAGGACTATTTTATTCATCAAGAGGATGAAGATGGACAGGAAACTCACAGAGAAGAGGAAAGTTCTAGATGAGGAAGGGGTGCCCTAATTTCTGCCTCGTTTTCTTCCTAAAAAATCAACTGTCAGTCATAACGGATGATCAAGGCGTTTGTGGACAACTGAGTCATCTTGTTTAGATGACCTGGCTCTCCCAAACTCTGCTCCCGCCTGAAAAGTGGATTGGTGAGTCAGGACGTTGAGAGCAGTTATGCATCTTCTCTTTAGAAACTGATTACAGCCCCTCACTCCCTCTCTGCTTTTCAGCTCCTGACACCTAAGGAATCCACACTTGCCCAGTGTTCCTGTCCAGAGCCTTCCCCCTCCTGGACAGCCGGCTACAGTGGGCAGGGAAGGGCAGGTATCCCGGGGGAGGTGGGGGTAGCTGGAGAGGTTAGGAGAAACTCTCCCTGCCAGGGCAGAGAAAGGTTTAATTGGCTCCTGGCTGCTTATGAAGGGGGCGTCCATTCACCCTGGAGGCGCCAGCTTCAGAAACTCTGACAGATAAGAAAGAGCAACTGACCATAACCCCAATTACCCAAGAATAATAAGACTCAGCAGATACCTTCAAGGTGTGGGTACTATTTGCACCTGCTCAGCACTTTCCTCATAAAAGCCAGCTATTTATATCCATCCCCACCATCCTGGACATGATGGAAACCAAATGTGTTTTTTTCTCTTTAGCAGGGGTCTCATGTAACCATTTCATTTTTATGAATATGACTGTTAAATCCTGAAAGAAGGATAGTTCACTCAAGTGCTCACTGAAGGATATGGGGTGACTGGGAGATGCTCACATTGGCATGACTTTGTCAACATCCCTCACCTGCTTTTGCACACCAGAGAACCCAGGGGGCCAGGCATCACCAGTGATCATAAACAGTGGTCTCGTTGGGATTTGGTTTCTGCATAATTCACATCCTCTGGCACACCCATCACTGTTCCTTACAAGGGTCTGCTGCTTCCCTGGCCTGTCTCCTCCTCCCGGTCCAGGAATTCATGGAAATGGACATCTACCCCTCATCAAAGGCATTTTGCAGAGTCCCAACCTCTCGGAGCCCAGTTTTGGCTCCCTGGGGCTGACCCGGACACCCAATCCTAGTAGGTTTTGGGGTAGGTCAACCTGTCACCTCTCCTGGTAACATGTTTGCAAGTGCAGATAGGGATCATGGAATCTCAGCACCCACCCTCTCACTGCAGACATGAAAATGACTAGGGGACGGGGCTTAGACATATAAAGGGGGCCCATATCAAACAACCAAGATGAAACTCTAGGGTGAGGACAAGAATTGGCATTCCTGAAAGTTTCCATGAGTTTCTAACGTGCATCCAAGGCTGAGAAGAACTATCTTAATCTAAAATCTAGACGGTCAGATTTTCCCATAACTTGCCCAGCTGGGAGGGAAAATGAGGGACATCCTGGTCTCAGGACTCTGCTGCTGGTGAGACATCTCAGTTTTAAGAGATCTAGGGTCGTATGGTAGTTCTTTTTTAGCATATGACCCAGCAATCCCACTACTGGGCATATACCCTGAGAAAACCATAATTCAAAAAGAGTCATGTACCACAATGTTCATTACAGCTCTATTTACAATAGCCAGGACATGGAAGCAACCTAAGTGTCCATCGACAGATGAATGGATAAAGAAGATGTGGCACATATATACAATGGAATATTACTCAGACATAAAAAGAAACGAAATGGAGTTATTTGTAGTCAGGTGGATGGACCTAGAGTCTGGCATACAGAGTGAAGTAAGTCAGAAAGAGAAAAACAAATACCGTATGCTAACACATATATATGGAATTAAAAAAAAAAAAAAGGTTCTGAAGAACTTAAGGGCAGGACAGGAATAAAGACGCAGACGTAGAGAATGGACTTGAGGTCACGGGGAGGGGGAAGGGTAAGCTGGGACGAAGTGAGCTTATGGACTTATATACACTACCAAATGTAAAATAGATAGCTAGTGGGAAGCAGCCGCATAGCACAGGGAGATCAGTTCAGTGTTTTGTGACCACCTAGAGGGGTGGGATAGGGAGGGTGGGAAGGAGAGGCAAGAGGGAGGGGATATGGGGATATATGTATACTTATAGCTGATTCATTTTGTTATAAAGCAGAAACTAACACACCATTGTAAAGTAATTATACTCTAATAAAGATGTTAAATAAAAAAGAGATCTACGGAAGGATAAGGATGAAAAGAGAAAGAACTGGTATTTATTGAATGCTTGTGTGTGTCAGGCACTCAGAAAGATGCTTTATAGACTTCCTTCCATCAGTTCTTTCAGTGTTACTTGGGATAAATACCATTTTCTCAATGTGGAAGAGGATTAAAAAAGGTCATGAAGATTCTCTGCCACTTATATGAAGGAGAGATAGCATCCTCACCCATCCACTTGAATCTGAGTAGACTCAGTGACTGCTTGTCTACTGCACTACAGCAGAATTGATTCTGTGTCTCTGTCTGGGCCAGGGCCTTTGGAGACTGGCAGCTTTGGTTTCCCGGTCTTAGAATGCCCAGTCTTTGGAAAGTCAACTTCCATGTGAGAAGTCAGCTAATCTGAGGCAGCCATGCTATGAGGATGCCAGTCATGGGTGGGGAGAGAGAGGTGCCCCACCTGCCCCCAGTCCTCCCAGTCAGCCCAGGTTAACTGCCAAGACATAAGTGAAGCATCCAGTTTTGATCTTCTAGCCCAGCCAAGCCTTTGGATGACTCTAGACACAAGCCACCGTCTGAATATAACCATGAGCGTTCCCAAATGAACACACCATGCTGAGCTCGATCAACCCACGGAACTATAACAGGTACGATTAAGTTGTCTTAGGGTGGTTTACTGCGTAGCGAAAGATATAAGAAATTGTACTCAGTTGTACTGGCTGTACTAATAAAGAAAGTGAAGCCCCCAAAGCAAAATTGATTTATCTGTGGCCACAAGATTATTAAAAAGATAAATTGAGGTTGAAACCAGAATTTTCCTGACTTCAAAGACCACTTTTCCTCCCAAATTTTAATCCCATCAAATACGATAGCCATGTCAGAGTCAGAATGTACAGCTCAATCTAAACTGGAAAGGAAGGCTTTAAATCACCCCTAACCCACCACCATTGTCTAACTCCAGTCAGACCCACCAAACCCCTTTCACCCCTCCATTTACACCTGCACACCCAGAAACTCTCCCCATCCCCTATCTTGGAGAAAAGAGCTCTCAGCACCCTTTCAGACTCCAGAGCTGCCTATAGAGTTTAGCCCCTGATGGCCCATACATCAGCTGGAACCCCGTTGATGAGGAATACACATCAAGCCGCTGCTTCAGGGCTTCTGCCTGCTGCTCCTAGGAGCATCTACTCTCAGAAATGCCATTACACCCTAATGAGCCGCTTGGAAGCATCAACTTTGCAGCCTGCCCAGCTGCTGCAAGGGCCATTATGGCTTCACTACAAAGATAAAAAACACCCAGAAAATTCCTGAAACTGATCTTAAACTATGCTTTACTAGGAGGCAATCTGGCTCTCTACTACCAACTGATTAAACTGTGAAGGTCACTTTCACAAGGAGAGCAGAGCAACGGGGACTGGGCAACCAATTGAGCTCAGCCCCTTTCTTCTTCTAACCTGGGATGGATGGGCGATGCTGGCCATAGTCAGGGGTCCGGGCATCTGTAAAGTCACAGGATTTTTCCCTAAACTGGCCATCCCCAGGGCCATAACAAATGCCCTGATCCCCCAAACTGGTTAGTTTATCACATTCTCTGCTATCAGGGTCACAGACTCAAGAGAACCTGAAATGTCAACAAAAATAGCAGCACTCTGCAAAATGGTGCCAGACTCCAAGCCAACAGGGTCAGAATGGAAATGAATTGGCCAATTTGTTTTGTTTTGGCCAAAGAAAATGCATCAAATTCAGTGGGTCGAATGCATCTTAGGTGTGGGGATGCCTCCTCTCTGACCCTAGTGATGACAGTGACAATGACGGTGATGATGATGACAATGATGATGGTGAGGATGGTGGTGATACTGATTATGATGGTGGTGATGATGGTGATAGTGGTGATGGTACTGATGCTGCTGCTGCTGATGGTGATAATGATGATGATAGTGGTGATGGTGGGGATGGTGAGGATGGTGATGATATTGATGATGATGATGGTGATGTTTGTGATGATGATGATGATAATGATGGTGAGGATGTTGATGATGGTGATGGTGGTGATGATACTGATGATGACGGTGATGTGGTGATGGTGAGGATGGTGACAGAGACAATAACAATGCCAATAATAATAATAATCCGGAAGAGAAATGTCTGTTGAAGGCATTTACCTGTACCAGGTACTTACTTAGCAGGAATTCCTCCATTTAGCCCTCACACTTCCCAAAATGGGAGGTGCCAAAGCTTAACTAGGATAAGAGAATGTCCTAAGGCCATGCAATCAGGAGACATGTCCCTGGGATGCTGGCACCAGTCTATTCTGGAGCACAAAAACTTAATGAGTGGAAGCCCCTGAATCTTTCTCTGTATTCCTGCTTGCCTCACTCAGATTCTTCTTCTGAGGTTTGTAAGAGTTTAGAGGGACCAAGATAAGAATCAGCCTGGTAAAAACTGTCCTCTTTAAGGTAAAGGATTCACATTCTGTTTTTTCTCAAGGTTGGCAGAATTTTCTTTGAATTTTTGAAGGTTGTTATGCATCATGGAACCATCACATGACTCCAACAAAAAGGCTTAACTTGGTCCTAGTACAGCTGATGATCCGGGAAACAAGCTGACTTCTCCACTTAATTCTACCCATTTTTATTAAGTACCTGCTATGTTGAATACCACCATGCTGCCTGTGAGTGTGAGGAAGCAGGACAACTCAATGTCACCCAATGAGTACAACGTTAAAAAAAACTTTCCCCACAGTATAGCATGATGCATTATTAACATATTGTTAAATACACTTGCGTGATTGTAGAAAAATGCGTTCTATCCACATGTAAAAGTATTTTATTATTATGTGCATACATTAGAAGATTAAATAGTCAAATAACCAAATACAGCAACAATAACTTCCTATGGTTTTCCACATAATTTTGCTTATGATATGTTGGTTAAACTCAAGTTCATTATTCCAGACAATATTGACCTACTTTGCTCCATTTAATATAATCCAAACAGCACTTTCATGTATTCTCATAACCATCAAAACTGTCCTGCCCTTGATATATGGGTCTCTTGCATGAAACTGGAACTTTCAGGCCAACTACTAGTGTAGCAAGGAATGGGATTGCCAGTTTGCCAGACTGAAAAAAACTCTTTTCGTTAAAGACAGAGAGTCACAATGTCAAATCTCCATCTTGGCCATGCCTGCGACCATATTTTGTCTTGCTCAGCAATTTTCCCTAATTTGGGGAAGTCAGGAGGAAATGGGTTGGAAAATGTTTTTGCTCTGGGGATGTTGGTCAAGACAGTCTGTGGAGGTAAGATGGTTTTAATTCATCCCTCCCCACCATTCCCTATCATGCTGCATTATTTCAGAGACTGGACAAATGCCAGCAGGGTTGCTGAGGTGGCCATCCGCCAAACTGGACAGAAAGCCTGACACTCCAGCCAAACTGTGTCCTTGAACATGTGTCCTTGTGTCCTTGCTTGCCTCTCAGCCTTATACAAGCAGTTCCCACCTCCCAGAACAATCTCACCCCTCCCTCTCACCCTGGTCTTCTTCTCCTCGCTCTTTTGGACCCATCCTTCAGGTCTCTGCTGGATACCTCCACCTGTGGACGTCTCCACAAGGCTGGGTTAACTGTTCCCCTTTATGGTTCCATCAGCTCCTCATCCTGTTAAATTGTCATTGTCTGTTCATCCTCCCAGCAAGACTCTGAGCTCGGGACCTTACCTGGTTTGTTGTATTCCCACATCTGGTAGAGAGTTTGGCCCACTGTGGATACCTAATAAATACTGTTGAATGAAACGGATTCAGGACACAAAATCCTGGAACTTATAACCTGAAAGAGTCTGAGTAATTCCAATTCCTCATGGCTTCAAGCAGTGAAATCTAAACCCCTAAGGACAATCTACCCTGTTCTATAAGGTGCAAAATGAGTTGACAAAACTGTGGAGTATGCCATCTACCATGAAGGGAAAAAAATATCTAGGATAAGGCTCAGAAGTGGTTTTGGTGTTCATTAACAGGCCAAATATTTTAGTCACACTGTCCTGTCCTGTCTAAATGAAAAATGGCTCCTATCCATAATCAAGTTATTTGTTTATGCATTCATTCATTCACTTATTCATTCAATAAATGTGTATGAAGGATTAGTTCTGTACTAAGAAATCCATGCCAGATGTTGGAAAACAATGACACAGACAAAGGACCTCCCAGACCAGTACAAGAACATGGGATTAAGCAAGTAAGTCTGATGCAGGGTCAATGGGCTGGGATGGAAGGTTGGCCAGGCAGAGAACACAATCTGAGTGCAGAGACTCAGCCTTGTTGGGACCTTCCATACAAGTGTCATGTACCTATCTGATCCCTGGACACTTGCCCATGAAGGCTTGGAACCCCAAGGCATTCTGAGAACCCACCACTTCCATCATGTTCACAGGCACCCACCCTAAGCAGTGGTGGGTGTTGACTTTGGGGTGGGTGCTCTCCTCCTGTGGGTCCTGTTTATTCCCCAGTAAAATGAAGGGGTTGGACCAAGTTAATATCCAAGGGCTCTACAGGCTCTAACCTTCTGTTGGCACTGAAATACTTCAAAAGACAATAGGCTTAACCATAGACAGAGTCTTATTTTGGTTTTTTTGAGCTGCTTAAAATCTCACCACCAGTATTGCAGTAATCCCCATAGCCCCCTGAGAATCAAGGGAGCGGCCGGTAACAAGGGGCCATATGGCTGTATCTTTGCCAAAGTCAAACCACTACCTTGTTTCTGTGGGACACGTGGCCTTTGCCCCCAAAGGTGTTGATTTTCACCAGAAGTTCACAAATTGATGACTTGATTCTTTCAGGCCAGAATAAACAGAGCAAATACTGAGTTCTGACTACTTACCAGATCAATGGTGGAGAAAACAAAAAGGAAACTTTCCAAATATGTGTTTCCATTCTACGCTAGGATTTTCTGGTCTTGGGTGTGTCTTCACAAGAGTTCACAAACATTTTTTAAGAGAAAAAAAAGAAGAGGTTGGTACTTGTTAAGATTTTCCTGAGTTCTGAGATACACAAGCCACATGAAAGACTGGATTCATCTCTTCACCTCCCTGTGACTCCAGGTTCCAAAATTTGCTTTCGGTTGGCTGGTAGCTGAGCTAGTCCTCTGGGCTGAACAGAAATGGAAGCCCAAAGGGGATACACACTTTATCCAGTTAAATGAGGCTCTACACCAGTGGTTCTCAAACTTCTTTGTCTCTGGAACCCTTTATGTTCTTAAAAACATTGAGGGCCCCAAAGAGCTTTTATTTACATCTATTTGGACTTATCATATTAGAAATTAAAACTGAGAAAAAATTAAAATATTTATTATTTCATTAAAATAAGAAGCTTACCACATATTAACATAAATATTTTAATAAAGTGAAATATGTTTCATAATACAAAAAAGTTAGTGAGAAGAGTGGCATTATTTCACAATTTTTGTGATTCTCTTTAATCTCTGGTTAACAGCTGAACTCCCCTAGCTGCTTCTCCAGTCAATTGTGATGCTACGTGTCACATAGCTTCTGGCAAACTCTGCTGTTCACCCATGAGAATATGAGAGTGAAGACAGAAAATGATATCTTAGTGTCCTGATGAAAATCATTTTGACCCTGAAGACGCCCTGGAAGGGTTTGAGGAATTCCCAGGAGTCCATGGACCACTTTCTGAGGATCGTGGTTCTGCACAATTTTCAGGTATAAACACTTGAGCTTTGGAAAGGGTTAAGGCTTAAAACCCTGAGTTTAAATCCCTGTCCTATCACTAACTAGCTGACCTTGGGCAAGTCACCTAACTTTCTGACCAAATCAATCTCTTCATCTCTACAATGGGACTGGTAATGCCTATATTAGGTTTCTATGAAGATTAGACATACGGTAGGTATAGTGATAACACCTGGCTCATGCCTGGCTTCCATAAACTCTCTGCCAGGTTGCTTCCTCCCACATGCAGAGATTTTCATTGCCCACTCCTTTACTCTCTTCCCCAGTATCCACTGAAAAATATGCACAACCTAAAAGTTGAGAGCTATGTTTTATTCGGTGGACATTCTGAAGATTTCAAGCATGGAGGCAGCCTCTCAGATAGCTCTGAGGGGCTGCTCCAAAGAGGCAAGCAGGGAGCCAGGATATATAGGAGTTTTACAACAAAGATCAGGGTGTCGGAACATCAAAAGTTACTGTTAATTAAAGAAAACCAGACATCTCAAGTTAAGGAATTTAGTGCTTTTCTAAATATGGGAAGATACAAGAGTCTGGGCTCATTGAAATCATTCCTTTGATATTCACCTTAACTATCTAGGGACAGTATCCTGCTTTTCTCCATCCTGAGTCCCCTCAGGGTACACAGTAGGGGGTGGCTGCAGTGGATGAGGGTTTGGCAGTGGGCAGCCTGTTTATCTCCATCCTGAGTTCCCTCTGGGCCCACCATCCAGGTGGCTGTAATGTAATGGCCTGATGGCTGCAACCTCCTTTGTTTACTGATATGGCAGCAACATTTTTCATTCATACCAGGAAGAGGGGTGACCTATCTGATTGGTAAATTTGGGGAGGAAAAACTGAGAATGCTCCTGAAAGAGAACATGTTTGCCTCTGCTCCTCCTGGGTCCAGTGTGGGGCATCCTGAGCTGGGTGGACAGGTCTGCCCAACACTCTCAGCTTGCAACATTAACAGCTAGAGCTGCCTCATCCAATCTGACACCTACTAATAAGAGGGTTCATAGGTGAGCTCCATCAGCTACTTCTTATTTGTTTTGTTTCTCAATTTGGTCAGAACCTAGGTGGCAGGGGTGATAAATGGAGTCAGAGTGGGGTATCCAAAGATCCCAACATCTATCATCATCATCATCCTCATCATCATCACCACGATCATCATCATCATCACCATCATCACCATCACCATCACCATCATCACCATCACCATCATCATCACGATCATCATCATCATCACCATCATCATCACCATCAGTATCATCATCACCATCACCATCACCATCATCACCATCATCACCATCACCATCACCATCAGTATCATCATCACCATCATAATCATCACCATCACCATCATCACCATCAGTATCATCATCACCATCATCACCATCACCATCATCACCATCATCACCATCATCATCATCATCATCATCACCATCACCATCATCATCACGATCACCATCATCGTCACCATCACCATCACCATCAGTATCATCATCACCATCACCATCACCATCATCACCATCATCACCATCACCATCACCATCAGTATCATCATCACCATCATAATCATCACCATCACCATCATCACCATCAGTATCATCATCACCATCATCACCATCATCATCACCATCACCATCACCATCATCATCACGATCATCATCATCATCACCATCACCATCACCATCAGTATCATCATCACCATCACCATCACCATCATCACCATCATCACCATCACCATCATCACCATCATCACCATCACCATCATCACCACCATCACCATCACCATCATCACCATCATCATCATCACCATCACCATCATCACCATCATCACCATCACCACCACCATCAGCAGCAGCAGCATCACCATCATCATCATCATCATTATTCAAGCCATTTAATTTTGTAAAAATAGTTACTGTGGTCATTGAGAAACATGTACACACATACACACACACACACACACACACACACACACACATATCATCCTCTAATGTCTGCATAACAGGCTTTTAAGTCTGTTTCAAATTGCACAAAAAATAAAATAGTTTAAAATGCTTTCATGATCTAGGCCTCATCAACTGGACTCAGGATTAAGAGATTAAGAATACATCGAAATTTAGGATTTTAATAACTAATTACAAAAAAGAAAAATTAATGGCGGTTCATTATTTCAGGGGGCAACATGGCAGCCGTACCTAGAAAGAAATGAATTCTTTTCTGTACATGAGACATTGGAGAACAACTGCTTGATTCTCGGCACTTCTCTTATTCCTGTTGTGTGGTCATTGTGTTCGTTTAAAGGATCATGGGTGGTTCTTCTATAGCACAGCTGAAAGGAAAATAATCATGATGGCACGGCTCAGTACCCCGCCCTGGAGCACAGTCAACCTCACAAATGCCTGGAAAGCTTGGTTCTGGACTAAAATCCCGAGACTGCCATCCATGCACTGCCAGTGTGTGATGGCCTCATTTCTAGAACAGTAGCCCTTTGCCTTCCCCTGTCTCTAAGATTGGTTTATGTTGTTGGATTAAGTTCCAAACTCATTTCCAATTCAGGCATGGGGGATATTTGAAGTTCTTAATCTAGGCAGTTGGCTCCCAAGGCCCCCATTCTGTGGAACCTTTTCCTCCCTGGCCCCCAGGGCCCCTTAGTCATTGCTACATTAACTCATTCAGGCCACCAGGGTGCTGACCGGATTCCCAAGTCAGGAGACAGCTAAGAGCACCCTCATTAGTAACTCTCACCAGAACCTTTGCTGGGGCTTAAATAATTAGATCCCCTTAATGAAATGGAGCCAATTAACTTCCAGTTTATGACCAAGAAGGGATTTCACCATGTGGTCAGACTCTGCTTTTGGAGACTCACATTGCATGGATCCCAGGAACAGAGGGACGTTACCCTGGTTTCTGTGTGTGGGTTCTTCCTGGGAACCCTTCAGATCTCCTCTTCAATAGCACTGACATAAACCCGATGCCTGGCAACCCCCAACCCCCAAAGCATTCACCGTTCACATATCGTTCCAGAAACCCTTTCTGGTGCAGGACACCTCCCCAAGTTCACCTTGCAGGAGAGGAGCTATTGGAAATACCCATTTGGGATGCCTGTTTGGGATAGTTCTATTCCATGTGGACAACATGGGCCACAGATTCCTGAAGAGCCAAGAGTCAGGAAAGCAGCCCCAACGTGGGCCATGTTTTGCCATCATGGCTCTAATACTTCTGGCTGCAGCCTTTCTGTCCTTCAGTACAAGCCTTACCTCCAGAGCCACCTGCCTGAGGGCTCATTCCTCAGAGTCTTGCTCTCACCTGGTTGGCCCCCAGCCAGAGTTAAATGCATTTGCCTTGGTAGGGGCTGAGGCAAGTTATGGGATGATCCCGGGTGACATCAAATCCCATCATGCCGCAAGGTAATCTCTCCCTGATGATGGAATCTTCCGGAGTTAAGATGGGCTGGAGAGACTTGGGACCTGAGACCTCAGCTTTCCTTGCACTCTCTAATCCTGGTTTGTAAGGTTGGTTGTAGCAGCAAAAGGGAACTCCCTAGAAATGCTCAGTCTCCCTTGAGAACAATGAGGCGGCTGGCGCAGATACCCTCCTCCAAATTGTCTTCAAATTCTGGTTTTAGCTGAGTGTTGCTTTTTGTTCAGATAACAGTCATGGGCCAGGGATCATTCTAGGTGAAGGGAGTATAGAGATGAAAAGCCTTGGTCCTTCTCAAGAAAATAGTAGATGTGTCAACACAGGTGCCCAAATAACCCTTACATAAGGCAGCCAAGGATATGTGCTACAAGACAGAAGGAGGTAACAGGTTTAGAGGAAGGAATGATTATGGTGATGGGGAGGGTTTGTGGGTGAAGACTCAGGGAAGGCTTCATGGAGGAGGTGTCATCTGTGAAGGGTATTGAATGACTTTTAGGAGAGATAAGCAATGTAACAACAAGCAGGGGACAGAGAGCAAAGGTAATAGTTTGCCGTAATCCCCAGGGGGAGTAAGAATGGAAGGAATCAAATGTAAGAAAGACCCAGGGCATAAATACGGTCTCCTTTGTGACTGATTGGGTATGCAGGATGAGTGAGAAGAAGACATGGGTGACACCCAGGTTTCTGATTTGTACAGCTGGGTAAACGGTGGCCGTATATTCATTGAGTTTTCGGGTTGAGTTGGGCATGTTTAGTTTGTGAAGGGAGCAGGATGTGCAAGTGGAGACGTCTATTAAGCAGTTCTAGAAACATGACTGAAGTTGGAGAGAATGGTTGGACCAGAGCTACAGATATGGTCTAGAACTGAGAGTGAAATAAAAGAATAAACCTCAGAGGTGAAGGAGACTGATCACCTGGGTAGCACTTGGAGAAAGTATCGAGATCTCGATTCTCCTCTTTGCTCAGGGGCTGTGGTTCCGTGCTGTGGGCCATGTGGGGGAGGGGGGAATGCAGCGAGCTCAGCCCATGTAGCACAAGGCTGGTAGTCCCTGGAGGACCAAGACGTTCTCTGGGTTCTCAGCCTGTGGTAAGGTCTAATACTCCAATTGCTCACATTTTCTTCTCTTTATTATCAGATGACATTTCCTATTAAAAATGCAAATTCCCACAAGAAAAGTTTACCCTTTTTTTAAACTTCTCATCCATCACTTACACCTTAATGTGCATAGAGAGCCAAAGGAAAAAAAAATTATAATCAGAGAGAGACCTAGGAGGACACTGTGTTTCTTACGAAAAGAAGAAAGGGGCACCAGGTAAGGAAAAAACAAAACAAAACAAATGACACCAAAACTAGAGCATGGAGGCACGGAGCCTCAATTTACAAATCTTGCCTGAGGATTTAGGTAGAAAAACCAAATAGGATTTACAGATATTAAACAGAGTTTTGGTTACTTGGTGTTACCATCAAGTCTGGACTCAGAAGTTACCCTAAATGCCATGGAAAAGGCAATCTGACATAATTTAAGATCCTATTTGGATTTTTCTGAGCTCTAAACAGTAATTGAATCCCTAGATACTTAGCAGAATCTGACCACACATGGTGAAATTATTTCTTGGTCATAAACGGAAAAGTTAATTGGCTTCATTTCTTTAAATAGATTCAATTATTTAAGCAATGGTGAATCTTCCAGAGGTACTTACAAGTCGGGGATGACTACAGGAGATGAAGGTTTAAAGCATGCTACCCAAAGGCCTTTGCAAATTGCCAATAAGGAGTTTGCAGACTGGGAAGGGATTTATTTGTGCTTATAAAATATAAAAACTGCCCTCCGTGGCATAATTAGATCTGATGCAACCAGCTTATTAAAAGTTAATGCAGCCAAGAAATGATGCCCTTATCTATCTATAACGGAGCACAGTATTGTTGAGAACCATAGGGAGTTTGGGTCTGGGGTCAACCACCTCCTCAGCCTCTCAGAGAAAGCAGCTAAACCACATTCCTGGGCCATCTTCACCTCCACTCACTGCTCAGTAGTGTTCTTCTCCTTCAAAAGGGCTCACTTTTGGACTCTAAATAAAAAGGTTAATTCCTAAACTCAAATAAGAAACACAGAGTCACAGCTAGACTCATCCCAAGCATAAGGCTTCTGTCTACATAGTAGAAATTTGTGGGTTTAGTTCAAACACTTCTTCCTACCGCATGCTTTCTCCCCTCCAGCTTTAGCCCTGACTCTGAATGTTAATCAGTCCCAGAATAAAGTCCTTGTCATTAGCTGAGAATCTGACCCAACCTCCAACCCTCTTCCTGTTGCCTTAATAAAAGTTGCTTCAAATTGCCCTGACCCTGAGCACAGGCATGGTATGCCCTGGTATGCTCCCTCTAGTATGCATGAATTACCTTCTGAAAGAACATGCTTAGAAGCAGTGTTGAATCATTAACCTTAACCCAGAATTTCACAAAAGCAAAGATATTTAAACTTCAGGGTTAGGTGGGTTAATTAGGAGCCAATATCTATCTTTTACTTCAAGCAAATGAAGACAAGAGATAAGAGCAACGAGCTGGGGGTCACAGGAGTTCTTCGCAGAATGGAGGGTGTGAGTGTCCATCCTGCAGATTGGATTTTTCTCTGAAGAAACCCGGAGAAGAAAGACACTCACCCCACCATTAGTTCCCTGCAGGACGTGGAATCAACTTTTGGAGATAGGTGTTATCTATTCCCAGAGAGGTGCATTTGTGCACCTGGAGAGCTGTCCAAAGGTCACAGTGCTGAAAGCATTTTGGTGAAATGATACCAGGTACATCTTGAAATACCAGTCACACTGCACTTATTCTTTCTTCAAGGCCCAGAGTCGGCTACTTTGAAGAGCAGATAGTTTGAGACTATATATTGAATGTCTTTCTGAGAAAAGGACTAAGGGTTTAACTTTTTACCGTGAATACCATGAATCAATGTTTGGCCACCAGCTTAACTTTTTACCACGAATACCATGAATCAATGTTTGGCCACCAGCTTAACTTTTTACCACGAATACCATGAATCAATGTTTGGCCACCAGCTCCACCTTCCAGTATACAGCACATCTAGGATATGGTCATATAGAAAAAGCACCAGGAGACATCTTATAGAATGATGCATTTCCCAATGTTTTAAATGAACTAAGAAGGTAGGAAAATCATTGATATCAAGTTTTCCCATTCTGGGGCCCCTCCCTTGCCCGAGTGTGGCACGCTATTGCCAGAATTGTGGGTAGAGAGCTCTGTCTTTCTTCAGCCTCATTCCCTAACACGGAGCTCCTCTTCCAAACAATTTCAGGATGATGTTGTCATTTCATCACTTATGCAACATGTCTATACACTCCTTGAGTTTTCAAAAAAATCACTTGAAGTTAAAAGCACAAAAGCTAGTATAAATATGGAATTAATTAAATCTATCTATGCTTAAGTCTTTTCAGAATTAACTTATGAAATGCTTGCCAGTAAAATTATTAACATGTAACTCTGAAGATAATGAGTCAGTTTAAGGTTATTTAATTACTGGCAGAATTACAGTATTTACACTGAAGTCTTTTCTGCAGCTCTATTCTCATGTGTGATACATCGCTGAAGGGTTTCCAAGTCTAGCCCCTTCTGATATTTGGATCATTATTTTTGCCCAAATTGATGAAATTTTTTAAACAAATGGAGTCATTGGCTCTCAAGTGATGGGCATCTTTGGAACCTATGTTTGTGATGATAGAAAAGTCACTAGTGGGGGCTAATTGATCACCACCCCTATGTGCCGTGAAGTTGAGGTGGATCAAAATGAGTCTTGAAAGCTTAGTCCGCGGCTCCCTTCCTCTGGCGGGTAACCTAGGGTGGGGCTCAATTAACACCAACTCTCAGCTCTTTGTGGATCCAATAAGAGCCCCATTAGGAGCTGGACCTCCACAGCCGAGAGCCCTACTGCCCTTTGAGTCCTTGCTGGAGAGTACAGTGTAGTCTGGTTGAGTGGCCTTTGATGTGGTTTTACTCAGTCATTCAGTCTTGGTGTGGGCTGAGAAAGCTGCCCATCTATGCGTCACTGCTAAGCAGTGAATACTCCTCCAACTTTCTCCCAAACAAGCTCTACTTTCCTGCAGGAAACCCAGACAGTTTAGAGCAGTTTGCCTGGAGCAAAGGCGTTCATGTTGTGATCTATCAAAGAGACTGTATGCATCAAACATGGCAGCCCCCATCCACTGTGTTCTTTGATAATGCTTCTTCTCCAGCCAGGTTGTCAATAACTTACTTTTATCTAAAGATAGAGCAAGTCAGAGAGTTGCCATGAGCAGCAGGGACAACCATGGGGAGACACAGAGGCTCTGAGGAGATCCTGGGTTTGCTCTCTTCTTGAACGGAACAGCTTATGGGAGGCAGAGCTGGATTGGTCTAAAGAGAGTTAAATGTCACAGAATAAAATAAGTGTTGATTTCATGATGAGCATCCTTGAGCCCCTGTGGTATGTCCAACCAGGACTAGCCATGGTAGTGATGATGGTGGTGGTGGTGTAGATGTGGTTGTGGGTTTGTGTGAAAGTGAAGGGTATAGTTTCTGAATCCCTGAAGTGTACTACTTGAGGAAACGAAATTTACATCCATCATAAACTAGAAAGGAACATAAGACAGAATATAAGTAAGGGCAAAGCTAAGTGGTCCACACTCAGGGCTTTATGATCCAGAGAAAGTCCTCATCTCACGCTCTCCTTTTGTAGTAACATGGAAAGGACTCTGGGAGCCCCGAGGGAAGGAATCAATCCGGTTAACGACAACGAGAGGAGGAAACATGGAATATTGGGACAGCACTTCCACTGGGAGTTAGGGTCTAAAGTTCCAGGTCCAGTAAATTGTGTGGGAAGCCGAGATGCTCGTAACCATGGAGTGGTCCTTCTCAGACCCCTAGGCAGTGTGGCTTGTTCAGGTTTAACCTTCGTTGGGACAAAATGTCCTTTAGTTCTCTCTGGATGCTGTCATCAGAGGAAGGATGCTGACAACATAGAGCCCTCCCATTTCTAATCTTCAAGATCTTCTCGGGGGATCTCTGCCATCCTGGAGCTCTTCTGGGGGCCAAGGTGGAGCTGTGCAATGCCAGTTCCCCACCAAGGCGGCTTTCTTGTCTATCGGTAGAGCAGCCTATGCAGCTTTAGAAAGAAACCCTTGAGATTTGGGGTCATGCAGCAGATTCCCTGGCTCTCATGGAAGTGAGGTGACCCTGTGGCCCCTCTGTAAAGGCAAGGTCTCGTATAAGGAAACACAGATGTAGTTGATTCCAGCATCTTCAGAATGCCTGGGCATACTCTCCCGTCTTGGCTACAGCCAACCTTGTCTCACAAAGAGACACCTGGTTCTCCTGCATATTCTGCACCACAACTTGGGGATCGAGGCAGAGCAGTACCCAGCTTGTTCGCCCTGCCCAGGCCTCCACCAGATGGAAGATTCTACCTGTGGCACCCACTACCTCAGTCTCCATTTCCACCAGGCTCCCTGGGAAGCTCCAAGCTCTCCAAGACAAGGAGGAACTGAGGCAAAGCTATGAAAAAGGAAGACTGTAATTTTTCTTTAAAAAGGGAGAAATACAGCTCCATGCCCCTGAGAACATGGGCCGTGGGGTTCCCAAATCTAACGTAAAAAGCTGAGATTTGCAGCATAGCTAATTCTTCCCAGGAAGTTCTATAGCTCTTCATGTTCAGAAACAAGGAAGCCAATTTCATGCTTCAGGGAATTGGTGGATGGTCTGTGGGGTCAGGAAAAGACTCCTTCACTCAGGTGGGCATAGCTGCTCTGCAGGTTTTGAACAGGAGAAATTGCAAACGTAGCATCTCTGGAGATCTGCAGAGTGGCCAGAAGCAGACACGAGAAAGACAGGGACAATGGGGAAATGCAGTGATTAAAACAAAATCCAGTGAAGGATGGGGGAGGGGGAGATTGATGGTTTTAATACACTACCCTCCTTCTCATTTTTAATAACATTGTTGCCTTTGCAATATTAGCTCGGTTAATTCTCACCCCCATTCCATTTGCTTTTGTTTTCACACGCTTGTGCTGTAATTTTCTATTTAATTAGTTGCAGTTCTGTTAGATGGCAACAGGTCTTGGTTTATCTTCGCAGCTAATACTGCTAATTGTTTATCCAGCCTTCGGTAATATCTCATTAACTTTATAGGCTATCGTTTCCACATCATCTACAGAATTAATTTTCTGCAAATCTAGAGATATTGGTGCTTGTGAACATTTTCTTTCAGAAACACAACAAAACCAAACAGAAAACAAAATAAAGCAGCTGGCAAAGTTGGAAAAGCCAGTTCTCATTTTCTGCTGTGGTGTCCCCCAAGGAAATAATGTCTGAAAATGATTGTGCCTTTATTTTTTTTAAAAGAGGAACTCACCTAAGCAATTCATCATTTTTATAACAATCATTATCCATAAGGCATTTATGATAAAAGATGAGATGTGCATGCAAAGTATTTGGAGGCAACGTATATGGGCCCTTCAATTACTTGCTTTAATATAATGAAGTTGTTATCCACATGATTTTTATGGCATCTGTCCTGATTTCTCAGAACATTTAATAACCCCCTCCCACCTTCTCATTTAGAGGAAGGGAAATTTATAGGACAACAGTGCATGATTTAGCTATAATCCACCATAACCCCACCCAAGAGTTTGACACCCAGTTCCGCCCTCCTTCCTCACCCTTTTCCTGCTACCTTCGAACTAATGTACAAAATGTCTGCCCTTCACGTGACTCCCCTCCCTTCCTCCAGAGCTGGCCTCTTTGTAGCCTATTTAGTCCCTGACATTCAAGACAAAAAGGATACATTCCACCCTCTCCCTGCTCCCCCTATCACCCTTGAACCACAAGGATTGACTATCCCCTTTTTCTGAGTTGTAGACAGCAAGAAATTACTTCCATTCTTTGTCACATGCACAAGTGAGCTTCCTATAGACTGAGCCTGATAGCAGTCCTGGCTTCCTTTGCCTGGCCTCTGAGCACAGTGGCTCACTGTTCTGTGTGTGTCAAGTGGCCAGAGAATCTGTCTTTTCTGTTTGGAGAAATGTGTGGACCTTCTCCACTGCTTGGATCCCCACCTGGAACATGCTTTTCAATGATTGTGGTTTGTTCCTACAAAACTGGGAGCTGCTACTCATCCACGGACTGAACTGGGCAGGATGTAATCAGCAGCCAGCAAAAGCATGGGGAGACTGGATTAACTGGGCTGAAGACAGCAGGAGGGTTTGGTTCTGGCTGCTTCTTCGTGGCCACTGCAGAGACAAGGGCAACAACGGAAGAGGCATCTGAGAAGGAGCGCATAGTGGCCTTGCTTTGATTGAGTGGGAAAATCCATGTAACGAGGACTCGAGAGATAAGGTTACATGTCAGTTGGACAGAAGAGAGGATTCCAGGATGGATAGTGGGCTTGGACTTCCCTTGATTGACTGCTCACATTCAACTTGGGCGAAAGGCCAGTCTCCATGCCCAGAGGGCAACCGGAAGGACACGGATGACTCAGGCATATGGGCAAGTCCTGCCTCAGCCACCCGTGTTCACTGCTTTCCCATCTGGGACCTTCTCCCCAAGCCCTGCTCACCCTTAGCATCCTGTGCCTACTTGTTTATTCTGTGTTTTGCTGAGTTACAACTCCCTGAGGAATATGAGAAAAGATGAATGAGAAGCACATCTATTCCCAGACAATCCAAACTGCTTCAATTTCAGGGTATTCCTGGGATCGTAAAAAATTACACATACCTGTTCTATGTGTGAGAATTCCAAAATGGCCAGGGGACCAGCAAAAGTCTTCAGGACGTTTTGGAGACAAGGAAAAGGCAAGACACCCATGGTGTTGCATTTCAGTGTCACTTCATTTTTATTGCCTCTGGAAACAGCAATTCTACATTTTCAAGTATTGACTATGGTCCAAGAAAAGCTACAGACAGGGAGCTCTCAGATAAAAGTGGCAGAAACCCAACTGAGAATAGTTTGAGCTAAAACAGGATTTATTGGTTCCTGTAGTTGAGAAGTCAAGGGTGGAGATGGCTTCAAGGACTCCCATCCTGTGGTCAGGTGTCCAGGTTTTCACATATTCCCTCCCTCCCTCTCTGTCTCCTGCTTTCTCTCCTTGTGTAGAAGGGTTTCCTCTATGGGGGTGAGGGTGGGATTAAGAAGAGGTAGAGGAAGCAGGACCAGATAGCTCTCGGTTTCTATACTATCAGTTGACTGCCCAAAATAAGGAGGCTGTGTATCTTTTTCTTCTTGGACTATGAACTGAAGGGGTATGAGCCTAGCTTTAACAAGATTGCTCTGGCTTCTGTTTTAATAAAAGACCGAAGTGGGCGAGCTTGAACCAGTGATTCCAGTAAACATTCAGACCAGAGATGACTGTGCCCTGGACCTGGCTGGTGAGAAGTGGAGGTGGTGAGGGTGGCCAAAGCTCATTGTTTTCAAGATACAGATGATGGGCTGTCCTTACAGGACAGATAAAGGATGTGTAATAAAGAGAAGAGTTGGAACTGGTACCATGCTCTTTGGGCCTAAGGAACTAGAAGTGTGATGTTTCTATTACTTTAATTAACTATTAACTTTATATGAATTGTATTATGCAGTATATATCATGCTGCAACTGCCTTTTATCCCTCAACAATTTGTCTTGAGGCCCTTCAATCCACAGATAGATTTGTAGATAGATCAGTAGATAGATAGATGACAGAGATTTAGATCAATTTGTAGATAGAGGTGCAGGTGCAGGTGTAGATATTCGTGTACATAGATGCTGATGTAGATACAGGTGCATATAGGAATAGTATATTGGTTTTCTAGGGCTGCCGTAGCCAAGATACCACAAACTGGGTGGCTTAACCTGTGGTCCCCAACATTTTTGGCACCAGGGACAGGTTTCGTGGAGGACAATTTTTCCATGGACAGGGGTGGGGCGATTGTTCAAGCTGTAATGCAAGCAATGGGGAGCGACAGATGAAGCTTCGCTCACTCACCCGCCACTCACCTCCTGCTGTGTGACCCAGCACCTAACAGGCTGCAGACCGTGACCTGTCCGTGGCCTGGGGGTTGGGAACCTCTGGCTTAAACAACAGAAATTTATTCTCTGAAAGTTCGAGGTCAGAAGTCAAAGATCAAGGTGTCAGTAGGGTTGGTTCCTTGTGAGGGCTGTGAGGGAGAATCTGTCCAGGCCTGGTTTTCTAGTTTTCATTGTATAAGACCTACATGTCTTTTGTTAATTTATTCCTAAGGCTTTTATTCTTTTTTACTATTGTAAATCAAGTTGTTTTCTTAATTTTGTTTTTGGATTGTTCATTGCAAATGTATATAAATACAATGAATCTACAATTATTTTGTATCCTGGAACCTTGCTGAACTCATTTATTAGCTCTAATACGTTTGTGTGTGTGTGTGTGTGTGGATTCCTTAGCATATTCTATGTACAAGATCATGTCATCTGTAAATAGAGACAGTTTTGCCTCTTCTGTCCCAAGTTGGATACCTTTTCTTCCTTCCTTCTTTCCTTCCTTCCTTCCTTTTTTTCTTTCTTTTTCCTTTTTTCTTTTCTAATTGCCCTGACCTGTGGCTTATTCTTACATTTCTAAAATGGTATCTCCTGATGACTGATAGGTTTTTTCAAGTTAATGTAGTTGAATTTGGCAATTATTTTTTATCATTAGCAATTATTAGCAGTAGTTTTTGCATGTTTTTGCATTCTTAATTAAGAATACATCCATATTCTGAAATTTTGAAGATATTCTCATACATTTTTCTAAATTTAAATTATTTTTCTGTGCTAATTTGACCTTTATGCAGCTGAGATTGAATATTGGCTGCTGCATGGGATAATGAGATAGGGAGCTAATTTTATTTTATTCCCCACGGGGATAGTCGATTGCCCCAGAACTGTTTATTGAATATTCTATTGTTTGCCACTGGCCTACAAGAGCATCCTTCTCATATTTTAATTTTCTATACATGCATGGCTCTGTTTCTGGGCACTGTATTCTATTCTGTTGGCCTTATACTAATATCATATTGCTTACCCACCATAACTTTGTGATGTGTTCTGGTTTCTGATATGGCCATCTACCCCAACACATTCCCTAGCACCTTATTTCATTTCTTCAAAATTTTCTTGGCCATTTTTATCATTGTGCTTTACATTTATGTTGTAGAATCAGCTCACCAATTTACTCATTACAAAGGATTGGAATTTTTATTGGAATTGTGTGACATCATGGATTAATTTGAAGATAATTTTTATTTTTATAGAACATGATGCATTGATTATGTTTTTATAGCATTTTTAAAATAAATCTTTTGTAATTTTCTCCACAAAATTCTTTCATATCTTCTATTAGATGTATTCTTGTTGGGGTTTTCTTTCAGTTTCCATTTATAAAAGCAACAAAAGTGTAATTTATATTTCATTTTCAGTGCTGATATATGGTATTGAAATAGTTTTTCCTACAGTATTCTTATATTTGTTTATTTGTCCAAGAAACAAGTATTGAGTACCCACTCTATGCCATACCATTCCAGGGGCTGGGACTACACAAGTGTCCAAAACAGACTCAATCCTTGTCCTCCTGGAGCTGATATTCTCTTGGCAAGAGGGGAACAATAAGCCAAAAAGTAAATGTATGATGTTTCAGGTGATGGGAAATACTGTGGAGAAAATAAATCCAAGCAAGGGGAAGAGGAAGTGAGACCTCAAGGAATTCCAGCAGGAAGGCTGCTATGATGATGTGGCCATTGAGCTTCCTTTAGGAAGGAGGGGATGAGTCCTCCAGGTGCATGGCAAAGGCACTGCAGGGAAGAGGAGCAGCAGGGGCAGAGTCTGGAACCCCGCTCATGCCAGGAGTGTTTATGGGCCACCTGGAAGGTGGCCAGCGTGGCTGGAGCCCAGAGAACCAGGAGGAGCCTGGGAGGAGCTGGACCAGTTGAGGTAGAGCCTTCCCCAGATCTTTGCAGGGCTAGTCCCTTCCTGTGTTTGTTCTGAGTTCAAGAATCCCTTCCTCAGCGAGGGTTTTCAGGACCACAGAGACCTCTGTGACTGTGTCTGATCTTTTATCCTGGCCCACACATTGCTAGCTGGAGTCTTGTTTATTTGCATCGTGTGCACAGCATGTGTCCTCTCTGCTGTGTAAGCTCCTTGAAAGCAGGTTCTTGCCCTGTTGTTTGGTCAGCCCCTGGAACTTTGCATGTTTATTAACAATAGTCATGAACAAACCCACCCACAGCCAAGCACAAGTTCTCCCTTCCCCTCCTGACTAAGCCCGCCACACCCTGGGCTCACATATCCACCCTGGCCACGTATTTGCCCATCAGGGCTGTCAGCCACATGGTAGTGGGGCAAGGGGACCTGCAAAAGTGTCCCCATTGCCAATTTTGCTTGACAACATCATTGAAAGTTTCCATAGTTTGTTTCAGAAGCCAACAATTCAGGATGTGTAGAACAAGCCCCCATGCCTCGAATGTGGCTTAAATGTATGTAATCAGTAAGGTAGATTGGTACGTAAAATCCTTTTATTATGGAAAATGGCAAGCTTATACAAAATGAGAAAGACTAGTATAATGAACGCTGCGTCCCCATCATCCAGCTACAATGATCCCAGCCTCCCTCGTGTTATTTGGGGGCAAATCTCAAGCATTATATTGCTTCATCTGTAATTATTTTCCCTTGTTATCTCTAAAAGAGAAGGGCTCCTTTAAGTTACACACAACCGCAATATCATATCATCATCATACCTAAAATATAACAATAATTCCGTAATATCATCAAATATCCCATCATTGTTCAAATTACCCAGTTGTCTCCATTTTTTTCCCTTTTTTAGAAATTGTTTGTTTGAATCAGCATCCCAATTTTCATAACACCAACATTTTATTCTTTAGGTTATCATATAATATTATTATTATTTTGTTGCTCAGATGGTATTAGCTTTGCCGTTTTTCAGGTTAGTTCCACCTCCTTTTGACAAGCAAATATATATTTTTTAATACAAGAAAAATATACTGTTTTGTTTTCACTTACCATCTTGATGTTTTCACTTATCTCTGAACCTTAGAATTGCTTCAAACCAGCCCAAAGAAATATTCTTCATTCTTTTTTGCAGCTGCAAAATAATCCATTGCATAGGTGCACCCTGGTTTCTTCGGCCATTCCCTAGTGATGGGCATTTGGACTGTGCCTGTCTTCTCTTTTGAGTAGTGTTGTAAGGAAAAGGACCAAGCACGTGTCTTTCCATGTTTTTCCCAGGGCATCTCTGGAAATAGCTCCTAGAAGTAGACTCCTCGGACAAAGGTACAAGCATATAAGATTTTGCTAGATTCTGCCAAATTCTCTCTCATAGGGGTTGTACTATTTTTAATTTCCACCGGCAATGTTTCTCCACAGCCAAACACACCAAGTGTTTTGCCAATGTTTTATATTTCTGTCAATCTTCTGGGGGAGGGTAGTACCTGTGCAAAGCTAGTAACACCTATGTGAGCTGAGAGACTGTCAAGTAGGCACAAGAGGTGTCCTGAAACAAAACCTTACATGAAAGACAGATGACAGATAAATAGCCCTTGGAGATCCAATTCATGGTGAGGGGAGGTGGGGCTTCAACTCCACCCTTCCTCAGGCAATCCCTGAATAGACCTCAGGGCAGCACATAGCAAGGCTCAAAATCACCAGATTTGATAATTAGATCATCAGTAAGGTTGGTGTTAATATGCAATGGTCTTTTCTAAACAGGAAGCTGCACCAGATGTTTCCCATGGGCTCCTGCTGACTCTTCCCAACAACCTGATGGGGTAAATAATCATCTGCTGATTTTTTTTCCAGAAGAAGAAACTGAGGCTCAGAGAAGCTAAGTGATGTGCCTACAATTGGTGTCTGGATGCACCAAGATTTAATCTCAAGGTTTTCTAACTTTTGAGAACATTATTCTTGAGCTAGTGGATGAAACCAGTATTAGAGGCATCTATCTTTGTGTCTTAGCTCAGGCTGCTATAATAATAGTACCATAGACCGGGCAGCATATGAACAACAGACATTTATTGCTCACAGTCTGGAGGCTGGAAGTCCAAAATGAAGGCACTGGCATATTCTGTGTCTGGTGAGGACCTGCCTCCTTGTTCATAGATGGCCGTCTTCTTGCTGTGTCCTCACGTGGTGAAGAGGGCAAGGGAGCTCTCTGGGGTCCCTTTATAAAGGCACTAATCCCATTCATGAGGCTCCACCCTCATGACCTTATCAACTCCCAGAAGCCCCACCTCCTAACACCATCACATTGGGGGTTAGGATTCCAACATATGGATTTGGAGCACAAACATTCAGTCCATAACACCTTGTTTGGGAAGTCGCTTTTTGGACCCCAAATCTACTTAAATGTCCTTTAAACATTGCCCTTGTGCCTGGTCTCTTAATCTGGGCAGCCTCTGGCTGACATGCACACTCTGTCCCCAGGAGTGCTCTCCGCAGTGCCCCAGCCTGTGTTTTCTAGTCCCTTCCTTTTCTCCACGGTCAGTTGAGCAGAAGGGAAAAGGCGCAGCATTTTGCCGTCTGTCTCGCTGCTTCAGTCCAAGATGAGGAGTTAAAGATAGCTCGAACACACCCTGCATTTCAAGCCCTGCTCATCACTCCGTGAATGAGTTTGTTGTCTTCACAGATGAGACTCTTCTGGCTAAAGAAGGAGCGAATACAATTTGCAGCAGCTTCTATGGGTCTCTTTCTGCAGCCCCTCACGTGACTGTTCTGGCTGTGACATGTTGGAGTTGAAATTTGTGGGTTTGATTTTGCACTTAAGGATTGGACTACTCATAGCCGTCTCTAAGCTCCTCCACCTTCTTTTCTCACATTCATTTTACTTTCCCAGTTTGGTTTCTACTGTGGATGCCTTTGGCACCTCCATGACAGAGACCGGGAAGCTTGCGAAGAAGATGTTTTTAAATGAGTGCTTTCTTCAGGGGCCGGGCTTACTTGGCACCCATGATCTGGGCACAAACTGCCAGCCCCTCTGGCATCCTCAATAGCCAGGCAGCCCCCAGATACACCTTGCAGAAGAGTTATCCTAAAGGGTCCTCATCTTTATTTTAAACAAGAAAACTCTGAAATGATACATTGCAATCAACTTGATTAGACGTTGGCGAGATAATTTAATAATACCCAACAGAAACAACAGTGTCACCACCATCATGGGTTACCGAGTGCTTGCTGTGCTCGGTATCTTGGGCGAACATCACAGGAGCCCCGTGAAGGAAACCTCATCATCTCTTTCCCACAAACAAAGAGATGAAGGCTGAGGGAGGTCAAGCACCTTGTCTGAGAACATCCAGCTAGTGGGGAGGCTGCTGTCACAGCATCTGGTGGGAAGTCCCAGTGCGGACCCCCGAGTCCTTGTGCAGAGATGAAGCACACCGATGGGGCCGCTCAAGGAAATCACAGAAGAGACCCTGATGACAGCTCTCAATATGTCCACTTATATGTGATCCCCAGGAAGGAGGGCACTTCAGGACCTGTGCTCTCTTGAGAGGTTTGTTTTCACAGCTCAACCCCCTATAAGCCTTAGGAGAGTGTTTATCAGGACCCTCCAGAAATACAAAATGTATAGGGTGTGTGTGTGTGTGTGTGTGTGTGTAATATACATTTATATAGAGACAGACAGAGAGACAGACAGAGACAGAGAGATGGAGAGAGACAGAGAGAAGGGTCTTATTTTAAGGACTTGGCTCACAGCGTTGTGGAGGCTGGCAAGCCCATAATCTGTAAAGCAGGCCAGTGTGCTGGAGACC
Organism: Balaenoptera musculus; assembly: GCF_009873245.2. Classification (NCBI taxonomy): domain Eukaryota; kingdom Metazoa; phylum Chordata; class Mammalia; order Artiodactyla; family Balaenopteridae; genus Balaenoptera; species Balaenoptera musculus. The sequence goes on along the minus strand of NC_045785.1, from coordinate 2,812,582 downwards.
CAGGGAAGGTTGCAGTTCAAGTCCAAGAGCTGCCTGGAGGTCGAATTCCCTCTCCCTCAGGCGATCTCAGTCTTTTTCTTAAGGCCTTCATCCAATTAGATGAGACCCACCCACATTATGGAGTGTAGTCTGCTTCACTTAATGTCTACTGATTTAAGGTTAATCTCACCCCAAAACATCTAGAATATTGTTTGACCGAATATCTGTGTACTGTGGTCGAGCCAAGTTGACACATGAAATTAACCATCACAGGGACTTTCTCCATCACTATTATTACCCTCAACCTATCGAGACACGTGATTCCTGGAGGCATGGACAAGAAGGCTCATGCAGCATCCTTGAGGAAGCTTGTGTAAGACCACAGGGCTGCCCCATGCCCGGTCCAACAAATGTTGGTCTCCAATTGATCCATCTCAGATCAATCACATATTATCAGCTTGATACTGGCCTTGTCATACTGTTGGGTGGTCACATCAGACCTCTTGCAACTTCTTGGAGCTGTGACCTGTAGCCAGTTTCTGCTTCCGAACATTTACCTTCTGCTGGGATTTTTGCCAGGGGACCCCAGGAGTGGCTCTAGTGTTTTCTGTCATATGGAGGTGCCATCAGGATGCTAGAAGTTTACAAGATTGCTCCTAGTATTGCTTTAAATGTCATCCTGTTTCCTTGCACACATCTGTTTTTAGTGAAGAGATCCAGTAATAAGACACACAAGATTCCTTCCAATTCGTCAGTGTAATATTTCCCCTCGACTTAGCCAGTTAAGATGAAATATTGACTCCACGTGGAGGGTATTTTACGAACTTCCTACTGAATGTTGGATTGATCATAACCTTTGGACCAAAGACTGGCTTCTGCTAGCCAACAAACTTATGAACTCTTAGGTTATTTTTAAAAACCACTTCCAGATATGCAGTGTGCTAATAAAAGCATGAGAATGTCTGGTGGAGCTGGGTTGTTTATATTCAGTGTTACCCCACAGCCCTCTTCTGAAAAAGGCTTACAGATGCCCGTTTTCAACTGTTGCTTACAAATTTCACAGCAATTGCTCGGGAGCTGCCGTTAGTTTTCTACTCGGGATTTAAATCTTCAACCTTCTCACCTATCTTTGATGGTTCTCGTTGTGCGCATGTGGCTCTCCAAAGCAGCCCTTGCGGGGAGAAATCAATAGCAGAGGCAATTGCCTGCTGGTCTGCAAACCACCAGAAGGGCAGACACTTGCCTGGGTTTCAACAAGGCTGCGCATCATACAGAGATTTCCCACATCTCTTTAAGAACTGTATTTTCCCACTACAGGAGAATTATATGGGTCTTCCTTAAAAACCTAACAAGGGCAACCCTAACAAGACTGAACCACAGCTAGGAGTTTTGCAGACGTTCTTTCTGATCCATCCTGAGTTCTTGACTGTGCCCTTAAGGATGGCTCAGGAGCCCAGAGCTTCAGGTCCGATGCTGCTGGGCTGCAGGGTGCAACAGGTGTGCTGTCCTGGCCGAGGAGGGAAGGCCGACCTGTGCCCTGTGCCCGAACACCATGCAAACCACACAGCAGTGGGTGTCAAGGGGTCCTATGGGCATCAGAGCCTCGGGGTACCTTGGGTGATCTGCATATGTAATCCCTGTGTCTTTAAGCAAATCAGGACCACGGACCACGTTCCAGGAGGGACAGAGCACGGGAGGGTGATACCAGTTTCCAGATCCCCAGCTCGACTGCAGAGGACATCCACCCACAAGCTTAGAGGGGACTTCCTCTCTTCTGCTCTCTTCTGTGGGCGTGTCTTTCCAAGTTTCTTATTTTTCCAAGAGTCTTTTTATCCTGTGCTCTTCTCCTGGTCTTCCCAGCCAAAAGACCCTGGGACACCTCTTTATTCAGGAAAGCTTGCTGAGACTCAGGGTTCGGTAATATTCCTTTGGGCACTTCCAGAGGTCGGGAAATGAGGTCCCAAGTGAGAATGAACCCTGGAAGGGCTGGGGGCACAAACCCTGGAGGGGCTGGGTGGAATGGGGATGCGGGAAGCTGCCAGGCACAAGCGAGTCAATGCATACGTCAGGCTTGGGTGCAAGGGTAGAGGTCATTTCCAGACCCACAGCATTCCACTATTTTACTAAGAGGAAAAGTGAATCATAGCAGAACCTTCCTCAAAGACCTCTGGTAGGAATGGGTCCACCACCTCAGAGACGCAGGTGAGGGCTTTGGTTCCTGGGACCCTCCTGAGGATCCCCTTCTGCTGCTGGGAAAATTGGCATCTGTTCTATCCATCATGCCCTCGGGCAGCATCCCCTCATTCCCCAGACCCCAGACCCTTGAACTTGGCCTGGCCCAGATCTCCTGCTTCACTGCTTGCCTGAGGCTGGCCGTGGCTGCCAACAATTTAATCATATTTCACAGGCTCCCCACAACCTTACTCTTTTCCACTTAAGGAAGAGGGAGCTTATGTTGTCTCTGGATTCTCCACCTCCCCCTGCACCCCGTTCCCTACCCCACACCTCCAAAAGAGTTTATTTCTTCCATTTCAAGATGACTTTAGAATAGGAAAGAAAAACGCAGGAACTGTCTTCCAGCTGCTGGCCCCCCTCTGCCTTGGAGTCGTTTCTGATCAATGCACGAGGCAGAGCTGGCTGTGGAGACCAGAGCTCGGGTGTTAACAGAGAGCAAGGTATGTGGGCAGAGAGCGAGGCTCTAAGTGTGTGACACCACTGGAGGTGGAAGAAGCGGAGAGACCCCTCTGGCTGGGGGGCTGGGGGATGCCCCAACATTTAAAGGCCCCTTTGGCAGGGAGGGGCTCATGGGGGAGAGGTGTCTGTCACTGCATTTCTGTGCAGACATATCAGTCAGGGGAGAGCTGGCTCCAGGCTTGGGAAATAATAAGAGGTGGTGTTTGCAAAGGGCTGGCCGGCGGCAGTAAACACAGCCACTTGCTTATTAAACAAGAGAAACGAGGTTCTCTGCTCTCTGAAGTGGCAGCCGAAAGGGCACAGGAGTTTTAATTAATTTCTCAACTTTCTGTCTTGGCCGTAAGCCCTTTTCAGAGTCTAAGCCGGAGAGGACTGCATCCCAGCCTGTGGTCACGTCTGAACTCACCTTTCATGCTCTCCTGGAGTCAGATGCTCACAGGGTGCCCCAGGTGTGGCCGGAAAACTGTCCCCAGAGGCTCTAAGGAGGGAAGACCCTGGCCCTGCTTTTCTCCCCTGCGGCCTCAACTCCTTTCCTGGGTTCACAGCCCTGGTGGACCAGCTGTGCCTGGAAGAAACCACTGTCTCAGGGCAAACCCCCCGAGACCCCAGGGAGAGCACAGCCCTCCTAGACAGGAACCATTGACACCTGGGCACAGCTTTGTTATTTCTGGTTACACCCCCTCCTTTAACTGACTCGATGCGGATGAGAGGAGTACAATAGACTCTCATTTGGTTCTTTTACACTAAGGAGTACGTCCCGGAAACCAACCCCATATTCATTCACAGGCACCTTCTTTATCCTCTTCACAGCTGCCTCCCCTCTGTCCTGTGGATGCCTCATAGTTTATGCAACCTGTCCTACAGGTGAGCGTTCAGGTTGTTTCCAACACTTTGCAGTCATAGCCAGGGCCATCACAGAGAACCTTGTGCACGTTTATTTGACATTGTTAACTGCATAGTCAGGGTAAGTTTCTAGGACAGGGACTCCAGGTTCAAAGGGTAACCACCCATGTGGTTTTGGTAGGAACTGCCGAATTCCCTTGTAGAGGGGATAAGCCACTTTGTCATGGATTTATTTTGCTGCTAGAGCTGGTCCCAGGTGGCAGATCCGGGGCTACAGTGTGAGCAAAATCAAACAACCGAATTATGGAAAAAACTCGGAGCAAGGGCTAGGACTCGGTGACTTCTCTCCTGAAATGCAGGGGTTTGGCAACCTTCCAAGCTCTCAGGACTGTGGTACTAACAACACAGTCTGTGACGCACTGTGACCTTTACTTTGCAATAACTTTGCCATCACTGTTTTTTAATTCATTGTTTCTAAAAACTGTCACTGGTAAGTAAGTTGCAGTGATCAGTAACATTGCTCACCCCCATTTTATAGGATGGGATGTGCTTTAATGGACAGCCTGAAAGTTTCCCCCAAAGACATTGGGCAGACTTCTTATTTTTATTTTTATACAATTTTAAAGGTTACTTTCCATTTACAGTTATAACAAAATATCGGCTATATTTCCCGTGTTGTAGAATACATCCCTGAGCCTATCCTACACCCAAGAGTTTGTACCTCCTACTCCCCCACCCCTATATTACCCCTCCACTGTTCCCCACTGGTAACCACTAGTTTGTTCTCTATATCTGTGAGTCTGCTTCTTTTTTGTTATATTCACTAGTTGCTGTGTTTTTATTTTATTTTTTTATATTGGAGTATAGTTGATCTACAATATTGTGTTAGTTTCAGGTGTACAGCAAAGTGATTCAGTTATACGTATACATATATCTATTCTTTTTCAGATTCTTTTCCCATATAGGTTATTACAGAGTATTGAGTAGAGTTCCCTGTGCTATACAGTAGGTCCTTGTTGATTATCTATTTTGTATATAGTAGTGTGTATATGTTAATTCCCACCTCCTAATTTATCCCTCCCCCCCTTCCCCCTTTGGTAACCATAAGTTTGTTTTCTATATCTGTGAGTTTGTTTCTGTTTTGTAAAGAAGTTCATTTGTATCATTTTTTTTAGATTCCACATACAAGTGATATCATATGATATTTGTCCTTCTCTGTCTGACTTATTTCACTAAGCATAATGCCCTCCAAGTCCATCCATGTTGCTGCAAATGGAAAGATTTCATTCTTTTTATGGCTGAGTAATATTCCATTATATATATATATATCACATCTTCTTTATCCATTCCTCTGTTGATGGACACCTAGGTTGTTTCCATGTCGAGGTAGACATTTTTGAACCTAGATCCATGCACGTGTCCAGCGGAGGTGGGCCGGGATGCTCTGCCTTCTGGCTTCAGCTCTCAGACTCTAAGTATCCCTTTTGTGTTCTATTCAGTGTACCGTTTTCTGCATTTTTGGACTTTCATTGGTGGTGTTGCTATTTAAAGTGGCCCTACATGTAGCGCTGAAGTGCTGCCCAGTGTCCTAAGCACAAGGAGGCTGGGATGTACCTCAGGGAGAAATCACGTGTGTGAGACGAGCTCCATCAGGCACGGGCTACAGCACTGTTGTCTGTGACAGTGAACCAACAATATGTATTCAGTGAAGTAACTTCAAACTGAGGCACACATACAACAGGGCTATGTATCGACTGGTTGATAAAAATGTTGGGACCAGAGGCTCTTAGGAACCTAACCTTGTATTTCTCCTAGGAGCCATGGTCTGTATTCACCAATTCGTTATTCATGGTGACTTTTTTTATAACTACTGTGAATAAAGAAAGCTGGCTGTAAGATCAATCAGTATTTTCAACATCTTTGCCAATTCCCGAGGCATGCCTAGCATATCACGTGTCACCATATTCTTAGGTAAATGGATGGGCTTGGATTGACAAATTCTACATTCACTCCAGTCCTAGTGATCACCCCAGCTTCAGGGTGCTGGCCTCATTCAGATTCCATCGTCAAATAGGGTTGAATCCCCCATGTAGTGGCCACATATTAGGGCTGTCTCTGCAGAGCCTTCTGTAGAGTCAGACAATTCATCAGGAAGAGAACAGCCTTTCCTGGTGCTGTGGGACACTGGGCATGGGGTACCTGTCTGTGCATCAAACTTGAGATCAGCAAACATTTTATCAGGTCCCTTGGATGTCCCACACAGCATGGGGCCTGGGGGATAACAAGACAATCAAGACATGCTCCCTGCTCCAAGGAGCACAGATCTGCATGGAGGAGACAGCGGGGCCAGGAATCACAACAGCCCGCTCATAACACTTGTCTTGTGTGCTAGGGGGTAGAGTTGTCTAAGACAGGGCAGCACACTTTTTCTGTAAAGGGCCTGTTGACTGAAAAAAATGCACAACTTAAAGTTGAGAATTACGTTTTATTTGGCAGACAAAACTGAGGACTTAGGCCTGGGACACAGCATTTCAGACAGCTCAGAGGGACTACTGTGAAGAGGTAAGGAAGGAGCCAGGATATATAGGAGTTTTTGCAACAAAGACCAGGTGGTCAGAACATCAAAAGATTCCTGTTAATTGAAGAAAACCAGACATCTCAAGTTAAGGAATTTAGTGCTTTTCTATGTATGGGAAGATGCAAGAGTCTGGGCTCACTGAAATCGTTCCCTTGATATGCACCTCAGCTCTCCAGAGCCAGTATCTTGTGTTTTCTCATCCTGAGTCTCCTCAGGGGGCACCGTCGTGGAGGATGTAACGTGGTGGCTTGACGGCTGCAACATCCTTTGTTTACTGATACGGCAGCAGTATTTTAGTTCACACCTGTCTCGACGTGCATTGGCATCCCACACGCTGGGAGGGTGACTGACACCAAGCAGCACTCGACTAGAGACAGATAGAGTGGCCACCAGCCAATCAATCCAACCACTTAATCCACCCAACTCAGTTGGGGTGAAGTTACAGCTCCTACTGGGAGCTTCGCAAACTTCCATGTGCCTGGGAATCAAGGGGATCCAGTGAAAATGCTGATTCTGAGTCGGGAGATCTGGGGTGGTCCTGATCTGCTAATCAGCATTTCTAACCAAATTCCAGGCGCTGTGATGCTGCTGGCCTAAGGCCCAGCTGAAGAGCAAGGGACTAGAGCAGCCTCACAGCCAGAGTTCAGCGTGGCCTGCCATGGCCCCGGTGATCTGTCCATTCCCTCAGGCCTGTACTGCGTCCTCTTTGTCTTCATCACCTCCAGCTCACTTTGCCCCCAGCCCGGCTAGATTTACACCGCACTCCCCTGGCCGAACTGAGTCCTCTTCGTTTCTCACCATCTTCTCACGGTGGTGGGGCAGGCCAGGGGCGGAGAGCACAGAGCCTGTCCCACTTTGGGGGTGATGACATCGTGGCCCAGAAAGTTGAAAGACACCTGGCCCCACGGTCAGGAACGCAGGCAGAGAGACCACGAACCAACAGCGAGAACGTCCTTGGCTCTGGCCTCTCCATGCCTGAGCAGAGTCCCAGGCAGAGGCCTGGGCGGCCCTTTGAATGGCACCCACCTGGAGCCCGCCTCCTTCCTGGCTCCATTCCCGCTGAAGCCAGGGGGGGCTCCTTGGACTCACAGCTCAAAGTCACTCCACTGAGAGTCGGGGTGCAGCCCCGCCACCGGATGAGGTTCCTTTGCTTCACTGCACAGCCGTTCACCACTTGTGTGAACAAGAGCCAGATAAACACGGGGGCTCATTTTGAAATTCATCATTTTCTCTGTGAGAACATTTGGCAATGCTCTGCCCCTCGGGTTCAGGACCAATCAGAATAAACATTTTAACCCAGCCCTCAGAGCCCCCAATGCCTGTGCCGATCTGTTTAATTTGTGCTGTCATTAGCAACATCATCATCATGATCAACCTCATCACGATCACCATCAACCTAAATTTCCAGCCACAGTGGATGGCATTTGGTGTGCTGTCCTCTGCCCACCGTGAAAGTGCTCCCTGCTCCCCCTTTAGGGTCCCTGAGACCACCACGGCCCTGACAGCTGCTCTCTGTGAGCTGCTTTCTATTCCAGAATGTTGACAGTGGCTGGATGGGAGCTGGATGCAGAGGAGAAAGGGAAACGGTCTGAAGGGTAAACATTGTGTTCATTTCACCAATTCAGTGTTTCTATCTTGATGAAGGACCAGGGCAAAAGGAACCACTTATCAACTTTTCTGAACATGCCAGGATATGGAAGAGGAAGAAAAGGGTTGAAATAACACATAGTAAAGCTCAGGGCGATTTTCTAAACTGTCTTTCACCTGTGTGGGGTTACGTACTGACAGACCTCAGTCGGTCACTGTGATTGGTTAACATGGACCCATTCAGGTAATGACTTTTCATCAGCTCGTCTTTGAAGAATCTGTGAGTTCCAGACCAGTGGTTCTCAGAGTGGGGTCTGGGGCCAGCAGCCTCCAGGAGTTCCCATTCACCTGGGAACTTGTCGGAAATGAAAATTCTCGTCAGGCTCCACCCCAACTGCTGACCCTGACGCTCTGGGATAGGACACTGGCAATCTGCTTGAACAAACCTCCAGGTGATCCTGCTTTATGCTAAAGTTGGGAACCTCTGTCCTGGATGATGCAATGGTTGAGCCCCTTTACCCTGACACCTGTAGGCTTTCCAGAGTCAGGTGGACCTCAACACGGGGAAGCCTCCATCACCAAAGCATTGTGAAGTCCTCCTGGATGGGCTGAAATTCACCTTTTCATTATCTGTGAACAAAGGGCTTAGTAAGGAAATGAATTAGATGAACCAAATTACAAGGGAGATATTCAAAGGGAAAAAAATTGTTTTGGGGATACCTTATTACATTAATTGTCTATATGAAAATCATTGTTTCCAATTACAAATGAGTCTTCGTTTTGAAGCAGATGCACTGAGACACAGTCTAAATACTCAAGTCAGCTCATTACTCAGGCCTGAATGTGATCCAGGCAAATAGCCTCCTATTTAGACCCTCACTTATTCAGGCTATTTCACCCTCAAACTAGCAAGTAATCTCCTAGAATGAACACCTGAGGAAAGAAATCTTCATTTTTTTTGACAAATTCCTAATGAAACTCCCACAACTTTACCCCTTCCAATTTCAGAAGTACAGTTGCAACGACACCCAAAAAATAACAAATGAAAGAAGACTGCAATCAGGTTGCCTGGCTAATTTTCTCAGCACATAAAGCGACAGAAATTCTCAGGAGACAGGAACATGTAAATAGGTGAACGTTTCCCTAACCCCATATTGACTTTGGATTCTAAAATCAATGTTCTTTATTAGCTGGTGTATCTCTGCAAAAGACTTTCTGCGTGGAATCTGGATAAATTATTTAAGCAGTAAATTGTTTCCATTCTAATTGGTCATAGCAGCAAGATTGAATAAGATATAGCACAAGCTAAGGGCCTGTGGCAAGATTACCCTGGAAGGGTGTATGGGGTCGTATGAACCTACAAAGTTGTATCTCTGATGTCAGAAGCAGATGGGATTTTTACACTGCACAGCTGCAGGGGGCATTGTTAATATTGTAATCTAAGTGTAATTGGGCAGTCTATGCCCTGAGTGGCCTGATATGGTGGCCCTGCCACCAGGTATTTAAGATTCATCAAATGTTGTGTCCAGTCAAAGACCAGAATGTGTGTGACATGGCATGTTCCTTCATTCCCCTCATGACCCTTGTAGGGGTGTCAGAGTTCTCCAGAGAAACAGAACCAAGAGGGTGTGTGTAGATATCGAAAAGGATAGATAGATCGAGATAGAGATAGAGATCTACTTATCATCTATCTATCGTCTATCATCTATCTACCTCTCATCTATCATCTATCTATCTATGTTTCTATTACCTATCTATCTATCTATCTATCTATGTTTCTCTCTATCTATCAACTATCATCTATCACAGAGAGAGAGATTTATTTTAAGGAACTAACTCACATTATTGCGGGGCTGGTAAGTCTGCGGGGATAGAGACCCAGGGAAGAGTTCTTGTTGCAGACTTGAGTCCAAAGGCAGTGGGTTTGCAGAATCCCTTCCTCTTTGGGGGAATCTCAGTCTTCCCTCTTAAGGCCTTCCTCTGACTGGGTGAAGCCCACCCAGTGGTGATAGTCTGCTTTATTCAACGTCTACAGATATAAATGTTAATTTCATCTAAAAGATATCTTCATAGCCACATCCAGACTGTTTATTTTTATAAATTTATTTATTTATTTGTGTGTTTGCTTGTTTTTTGCTGCATTGGGTCTTCATTGCTGCGTGCGGGCTTTCTCTAGTTGCGGCGAGCAGGGGCCACTCTTCATTGCAATGCACAGGCTTCTCATTGCAGTGGCTTCTCTTGTTGCAGAGCATGGGCTCTAGGTGCGTGGGCTTCAGTAGTTGTGGCACGCAGGCTCAGTAGTTGTGGCTCACGGTCTCTAGAGCCCAGACTCAGTAGTTGTGGCGCATGGGCTTAGTTGCTCCGCGGCATGTGGGATCTTCCCGGACCAGGGATCGAACCTGTGTCTCCCGCGTTGGCAGGCGGATTCTCAACCACTGTGCCACCAGGGAAGCCCCAGACTGGTTTTGACTAAGTAACAGGGCACCATGTCCTAGCCAAGTTGACATGTAAAATTAAGCATTACAAGAGGTGGTCTGCTGATTTTTCTGCCGACATCCTAACCTCCTTTTGCTGGTAACTCACCCATATTTTTCTTGGGAAGCCTACTCACCTCCACGCAATCCTTTGATCCATGGGCTTAAGTAGATAGGTTCAACCTTGAGTTTCAGGCATAGACAATTGAGCCAGTCCTGACCAGTTGGCTTATTCCTTTGGCATCTTCCACCCTCACCGCCTGCAAGCAATGGGGATTGGTTTTGGGGTGGAAACATCATCCAAGTTGGCCAATCAGAGTGTTTTGCCCTCTTACCCACCTCCCGGCCACCATGATGGATACAGGGTTGGCCTGAAACCCAAGTAGCCCCCATGAGACCCCAGTCCAGTGATTTTGTGTGAACCATTGGGAGAAAAGGAAAACTTCAGAGTGTTCTGATACTATTTCAATCCCTGACCCACTGGGTCTGGATTTTCCATAATGAGACTGTAAATGCACATGTGAACTCCAGGAAGGCAGGTCTTGAGTTGGTTTACATCCATCTGCTGTGCAAGAACTTTGCCTGGCGTATAGTAGGACCTCAGTGATTACATGTCAAGTGAATGAATGAATGAACCAATGATGCCCCTTTCTTGCATAAGCCAGTTGGATGTCCGTCCCTCATAGACAAAAAAGCCCAATTAACACAGCCTATAGGAACCTCACCACAGCCTGGGACAGTGGACCATGCTATCTACCAAGACTTGTGACATCTTATAACCCAAAGGCAACTCTAGTTTTTGATCCAGGTTATAGCTTAGTTCACTCAAAATAAGCTGATTAGCAAAAACAAGCCTGGAGCTTTTTTCTCCCGCCATAAGTGACAGTGATATACTCCTGAAGTGTGTCCTTCCAAAAACCTGCCAATTTTTCAATGCAAATCAGTTGCTAACAAAAGAGGCCTGACTGAATATTGATGCTCCAGAATAAGATAGCCTTTGCTTGGACCTCCAGGAGCTCATCAATACAAAGCCACCTGATGTGTAGGTTTTGATCAAAAGATTCACAAATGAATTTAAAATTCTTGTCACAAGTGGGTTTCAGAATTCTTTTGTGTTGTGCTGGCACAAAGAATCAGAGTTCCTTCATGTCTGACAAGCTGCAGAATTCACTGGCAGGAGATGGCTTCAGGGCTGAGTCACCAAACTTTGAGAATGATGGGTGAGCAAGAGCTCATGTGCATGGTGGGGATGGAGGGGGCTGTGTGCACGGGGGAGGCAGAGGTGATCCTCAGCTGGGGGACCAATGGTCCCTATGTGCTGAGTTCTGAGGGTTACCTGGGAGGCAGGACTTTCAGTGCTAGAACTGAGACAGTCCTGGCCACGCACCCTGGGCTCATACCTGATGGAGTCCTCGGTCCAGGGCACACAAAAACCTCCTTCCCCTCTCCCCACGTGGGACAAGCCCACCCTAAAGCTGACCTGCTCCAGCAGGAGGAAAACACCCATAAAATCAGCTGATGAAAGTTGCCTTAACAGGAAATGATGACTTTTTTAAAAAGAACCTGTCCATGGTCATCTGACGGAGACCACTTCACAGGAAAGCATATGGTGGAGGAGCAGCAACAGGGGGCAGAAGAGTGAAATGTGCCAGATTTAAATTTAATACGTGTTGGTGATTTCATTTTTCATTGTGACTTAAAGAAAGTCAATCTCTGATTTGAAGCAAGTCACCCTTTGGGGTGTTGTCAAGATCAACAGCGAGTTAGAACTGGAGGCGGTGTGGCCATTCGAGGCCTCGGGGAAGGTTAGTTAGGACAAGCATCCTGTGACCCCGGGGGGTGCCAGCCTGAGGTTCATCGGTGGTCCTGGTACAGGCACACTCCCCGTGCTCTGCCCTCTCTGGAGCAGCCCCAGGGGCTCGACAGAAAAAGGTCGCTCTGCTCCGCACAGCGATCTCAGCGCTGGGGCTCATCCTCTGAGCCATCCCTTCCCCAGGTCCTCCTCAGAGACCCTCCCTTCTAGGTTCTCTGGATTTTCACCCCCTCCCAGACACCAGCTGTTTGTTTGGGACCAGAGTCTGATCCGTCCCTATAACCTAACCTGTATTCGTTTCCTTAAGCTGTAGTAACGAAATACCACGAGCTGAGTGGTTTCAAACAACAGAAGTTTATTCTCTTGTGGTTTCCAGAGGCTGGAAGTCTGAAATCAAGGTGTGGGCAGGGCCACTCCATCTGGAGGCTCTTGGGGAAGATCCTTCCCGACTCCTCCGGGTGATAGCGGTGACCCTCAGAATCCCTCGGCTTGTAGCTGCATCACTCTGGTCACGTCCATCTTCTACCTGTGTCTTCACACCGTCTTCCCTCTGCGCATGTCTGTGTCCAAATTTCCCCTTTTCATACAGACGCCATCATATTGGATTAGGGTCCAGCCTAGTGACCTCATTTAATGTGATAACCTCTGTAAAGACCTTATCTCCAAATAGGGTCACATTGTGAGATACCCAGGACTTCCATATATCTTTTTGGGGGGACACAATCCCCTTCCAGTCCCACAAAGATGTGTTCTGCTCAGTAAATTTCAGCCAGGTGGAGAACAACCCCAAGGCCAGCCAGACACTTGGCAACCCCCGAATCCTGTGCAGATCGGATCGTGTGATGGGAAACTCGGGGCTGATGGTCTGTCCATGTCCCCACCACTTGCGCCTGTGGCCTTCCTTGGGCAGCCCAGGTTGGGAAGGCTGTGACCAGCCTTTTGGACAAGGCTTGTCTGTCCACCTAACCCCAGCCCTGTGCTGACGCCGCAGGGCCAGGCCACCTACCCCCAGAGCTGCCTGGTCTGAGGGCCTCGTGCAGAGAGCCTCAGGGGTGTTCCCCGGGCCAGAGCACTTGGGATGTGGTGGGAAACCACGCTGACTGCCCCCCTAAAACAACCTGGTACTTTGCAGATGATGCCTCATTTTCATGCCCTTAATTGGAAACTCCTTCCAAATTAATTTTGTGTTGTTCCTTGTAACCTTTCTTTCCTCCAAAAAGAAAACATTGAAAAAAAGGTTTCATGGATCTTCTATTTCTCTATTTCCCAAAGACTTCACTTTCTTTCAGCCCAGAATAGGCTGTTCACATCCCACAGTGATGACCCAGGAGATGAGTTATTAGCAAGCTAGTAGGGTGGGGGGTTCAGACAATTAGAAGCAGCTGTCCCAGGTCCCCCAGAGCCTGGAGACCCACACAGGGATGACACTGCTCGCCCCATGGGGTTGAAGTGCCTCGGTGACCGAGTGCCATCCTCGGTGTGAGCGGGGCTGATCGCGCCTTTGACGCAGGGTCAGAAAGCCTTCCTGGAAGACCCACGCACAGACCCGAAGGAACCTTTGAGGGCGAAGAGAGCTATGTGAAGGGGACAATGCAGATTGTGGGTCTCTCAGGGAAAGAATTCAGACACAAGCCTGGACAGGGAGTTGAGGGTGTTTCTGAAGCTCTAGGGGAGCTGGGCTGAGAAAGAGAGTCAGAATTTGTGGGACAAGCTTGGGATTGTGTGTGAGGTGATTCCAGCCAGGGAGGGCGGGCAGGCCCAGGCTGGGGAGACGGTGCCCCTTGCAGCTGATGTTGCTGGAATTTGTCACATGCTGCCCCTTCTCTTGCCACCGCTTTTCCCAGGAGGATTCTTTGAGGGCTTCCAACTCTGGGGATCTGGGTGATCTTGGCCTCAGAAGACAAGATCAGCCCGTGAGAGCCACCTGATGTGAGGGAGCCGTCAAATGCACCCCTCCTGGTGATGATGTATCCCGGTGGCCTGTCCCCTCGGATGTCAGAGAGCCCTTGCAAGCCAAGACACTGTGCTCCGGGAGGGTCACCCGTGACCTGAGCGTTTGCAGAGCTTCAGGGACCTGTCGGCTGTGTTGGCAGTGAGCAGCCATGGTCCTTCCAGCTGCCCAGCTCCGGCTGTCAGGGATGGGCCTTGGACTTCCCAGGGGACCCAGGTAGGGCAGCCGTCCCCTGTCCAGCACTGGCTCCTTCAGATAGCTGCCACAGCCGGGTCAGCATCCGGGTTAAACACTGCAAAGTGACGATGATTTAAGGGGATCACAAGTGGGCAGCCTGCAGGAATTAACCCTCCGCTTCACGCATGCTTGATCAATCATCTCCCCCGAGTTGAGGACTTATGTAAACCTATCAAACTGTCCACAACGGGGCTGCCTGTCGCTCATCCTTGGTAGGGGTCGGGGGTCTGATGCATTAATGCATTTTAGGCAGACACGCACTTCGCCTTGACGGAATCACTGTTTTTCTCAGGATGAATGATTAATGCCTTGTTGGCTAAAGGCTTTAGAATATTTACCCTGGTCTTTCTTGCACCTCAGACTCACCCCATTCTGTTAGATGTCTTTATTAGCATCTGCCCTCCTTTTATGTCGGGCTGTGTCTAACCATCTCGTTTAGAACAGATGAGCAGGTACTCACAGCCTGTCTGGAGAGGGCTGAATGTAATGCCTCACGTTTGGCAATTTAGTTTCACTGTGAACTGGCTGTTTGCAAATAAAAATCCTCAGTAGATGCAGGTCCCTGCTTCCAATGGTCTTGCGCTTTGCTGGAGAAACGGTGTGTTTGCTGAGGGCTGTTCCATGGAACATCTTCCCTCTGATCACCAAACCCAGCCCCTGCAGCACTGTGCCAGCATCTCATGTACCCACAGGCACCACTGCCCCAGCATCCTGCCCTCTGCCCTCACCTGGGTCAGGGACAGCAGAGGGCTGGCTTCCTCCCAACTGGCCCAGTGAACCACTGCCCTCCCCGTCACCCCAGACATGTGCCCTGCAGCCAAAACATGCATGGGGCAGGCAGTGCGGGAGCCCCGGGACATCTTGATCAACCAGCCTGCACTTGACTCCCATCCATCAGACCGCGTACTGAGCCAGGGAAGGTATCCACAGCCTTGCGTGGGTAAAACACAGCATTTCAACACAGCAAGGCTTTTGACTGTGAATGGAGAGAAAAAAAGCAGCGTACCAGAGGTGGCAATTAATATGTCCAATTTTTCCATCCAAAGCTCTTTCAAAACTGTCTCAAGCTGTTTCTTACTAAGCTCTTTAAAGTTAAAAATATTCCGTGTTTAAGGTTGAGGCACTTGTGAGCACCAGCGGGGCTGGGGGACTCTGAGCTCACCCACCAGAAACAGCCGAGTTTTCTCAGGAAGGGCAGCTGGCTTCGGCCACCAGCGCCTGGTACTGTGCCCAGCCGAGGGGGTAACATGAGGTGTCACACCTGAGCTCTGCCCAAGGCCACAAGGCTGTCCCCTCCTCTGCGGTCATGCTCCTCTTCCGATTTCCGTGGCTCAGGGGTCTGCAAACCACAGCTGCCACCAAATCCAACCCCTGCCAGTGTCTGTACAGCCTGTGAGTCAAGAATGGCTTTTACATTTTCAGATGCATGGGGAAAAATTAAAAGAAGGATACTATTTTGTGACATGTGAAAATGACATGAGGTACGCATTTCAGCGTCCCTAACACAGTTTTACTGGCGCTCAGCCGCGCACATTCACGTACCCAGAGTCTCTGGCCATTTTCCCCGCGACTGCAGAGCAGCTGGGACAGACCACACAGCCTACACAGCCTGAAATATTTACTATATCTACTAATAAATACTTTCTATCGGGCCGTTTACAGAAAAAGTGTGTCAATCTCTACTGCAGATAAATAGAGGTCGTGGAAGGAAGAGGGTGGAGGTGTTTAGAGGACTCTAGCTGTTTGGCTGGATAAGGGTTTGGGGATGGTTATGGACTGAATGTTTGTGTCCCCCCAGAATATACATGGTGAAGCCTAAGCCCCTCTGTGATGGTGTTAGGCGGCGGGGCCTTTGGGAGGTGATAAAGTCACAAGGATGGAGCCTTCATGAATGGGATGAGTGCCCTTATAAAAAGGGCCTTCAGAGAGTTCCCTTCCTCCACGTGAGGACACAGCAAGAAGACACCGTATATGAACCAGGAAGCCGGGTCGCACCAGACACTGAACCTGTGGTTGCCTTGATCTTGGACTTCCAGCCTCCAGACTAAGAAATAAATGTCTGCTGTTTATAAGCTCCCCATCTTTGGGACTTTTTTATAGCAGCCCCGAAGTACTGAGACAGGGATTAAGGGGTAGAGGGAAGACATACACAGAAGACCGTGGAGATCAGGATGGGGGACTCTGGCTGGTGTCCAGGAGGAAACGACGGTTCTGAGAACAGTGGTAATAACTCTCACACCTGTGAAAACCGGCTCAGCCCAGGGGAGTAACGTCCCTCTGCCGACTGTAGCTAGTGACTGTGGCAGGTTCAGGCACCTGTCCCTTGGGTGCAGGTCTGTGTATATGATCTGTATGAGTTTCCTGCATCTTCTGTAAAAAAGCACCACAAACTGCGGGGGCTTAAAACATCACTTATTCTTGAGCAGTCTGGAGGCCAGAAGTCCAAAACCAAGGTGTTAGCAGGGCAAGTTCCCCCTGGAGCCTCTGGGGGAAATTCCTTCCTGCCTCTTCCAGCCTCCAGGGGCTCCAGGGGTTCCTTGGTTTGTGGTCACCTCCCTCCAACCTCCGTCCCCATGGTCAGGTGGCTTCCTTGCGTCTCTTTGTCCTTTCCTCTCCTTACAAGGACAGTTGTCATTGGACTTAGGACCCACTGGAAATCCAGGATGACCTCACGTCAAGATCCTTACCTCAATTACATCTGCAAAGTCCCTTTTTCTGGATAAAGTCGCCTTCACGGGTTCTGGGTTAGGTCGTGAACGGAGCTTTTGGAGACCGTGAGGCTGAGGGTGGAAAGCTTGGTTCCACTCTGGGGCCGTGGAAAAAACTCTGTCTTTTAACCCCATGGTCTGGTCACCGCTCTCTCCCCAGGACTCTGCGCTTGGGCTGCTCAGTGACCTTCCCCATTGTTTCCCATCCTGGGGGCCGTTTTCCACTGTGGGGTCACCTGCCGTGGCTGGCACCCTCGGGGCACGTGTCCTCCAAGATCCAGGCACCTGTAACATGATAAACAAAACCAGCAGTGATGGCTCATGTCTGGAGAGCCCATAGCCCTTCAAGGTAACACACTCACAGATAAACAATTCGCTCAGAGCATCCGGGGGTGGTGTCTCCTCACCAGTAACATGGAAAGGCCGGCCTTTCTGGAGGCTAAAGAGCTATTTCAAGTCCAATGTCCACCTGCAGCGAATTTCACCTGCAGTGAATTTCACCTGCAGCTCTTCTGGGGCTGCTGAGGCCATTGGAGGGACATGAAGACCTGGGAGTCGTCCTGGAGGAAGTTGACAAGATTCTGGAGGCCTGTGCTGCCTCCCAGGCCCTGGAACTGCCCCCAAGTGACCTTGGGAACCCCATTAACCCCTTGTCTGGAGAGCAGAAGGTTTGACCTGCACCATCTCGGAGCTCCTGGCTTCAGACCCTTTCCCAGAGGCAATGACCACCCAGGATGGATGCCTGTGCCCTTCAGCTCTGGACACCCGAAGAGGAGACCACAGGCTTCAGGACAGAGCCCCAGGGGCAAGCAGGGAGGGGGCCCTGCTTTGTCACCTCTGCGAGAATGACCACCTCTCCCCACCCGTGAGGCCAGCTCCTGACATCAGGCGGCAGCACCCGGCGTGGAGAGGTCCTTCCAAAGCCCGGCTGGTGCGGAGCCAGCCTCACTCCCCACATGGGTGATCCCTTTCCCTCCCGAAAGCCATTTTGCTAGGACAGAGCTCATTTACCGACTGGGTAATACAAACTGTGCCTGTTTCACTATGTAGCTTTATACGCAAATTGCATTTTGATAGTTAATCCCGCTTCCCTCTTAGTCAAGCATGAATAGAAATCAGTTCAATTAACACTCATAAACAAAACAGGAGATTGGAGCGGGGAGGGAGGACCATCCTGCAGGTTCTTGGGTCCTTGTACTTAGACGATGAGGGTGAAAGCCCTGAGTCTGGGGAGGGTGCTGCTTGTTGGACCTCCACACCCAGTGCCCAAGGCTGAGGGGACGAGGGGAAAGCTGTGTGGGGGGAAGGGCAGGGTCTCGGGGAGCATCCTTACAAAGGCAAGGCGGGAGTGAGATGCTGAGGATGTTGGTTAACCTTATGTGTCAACTTGACTGTGCTAAGGGCACCCAATAGCTGACCAAACACGATTTCTGGGAGCGTCTGGAGGACACGTCTGGAAGAGATGAGCGTTTGAATGGGTAGGTTCAGAGAAGACCACCCTCACCATGGGGTGGGCCTTGTCCAATCCACTGAGGGCCTGAACAGAACCAGAACGTGGAGGAAGGGTGGATTTGCTTGCTCTGCTCGACGTGGGACGTCCATCCTCTGCTGCCCTTGGACATCTGTTCTTGGGCCTTCAGACTTGGGCTGGACCTCCCCCCCCAGCTTTCTGGGGTCCCCTGCTTGTAGTGTGCAGACTGTGGGACTTCTCAGCCCCCCTCTCACGTGAGCCAGTTCCACCTAATAAGCCCCCCCTCATGTCTATCTATGCACGTCCTGTTGGTTCACTTCTCATCTTTAAAGGAAAGATTGGGGCAAGTGGATGTTTACGTTCCTGTCCACCTTGAAGGCCTGGGGACCTCCATCCCCGCCTGTGTTGCTTCATCCGTCCAGCCATGTCTCCTGGGCAGCCGTCCACCGGGATGGGACCGCAGGTGAGTCTGCAGATGGGGCCTCAGGTGGGAGTCGCTGGGGTGTCAAGGAGGTGTCGTCAGGGGAGCGCCTGGTCTTCCCTCTCTCCGCCCCCTGACTGTCCTCCTGGTCGCCCCTCCCTCTGCATGTCTGGAAGAGACAGGAGGAGGCCGCCGTGCCCCCCAGTCTCCGTCCAGGCATCAGATTTCAGCCCTTTCTTCTTGGAGGCAGCCAGGCCCCCAGGGAGGGGCAGAGAAGGGGGTGGAGCAGGAGACTTTCACAGCAGACCTGCAACAGTGTTGGCCTTTACTGAGCTTCCTGCCCGGGAGCCTATCAGAAGGGTCAGAGACAAAGCGGGAAATCGCAGGAATGGGAATTCGGCGGCAGCGAGACATGGTCCCACGATGCAGCCCCACCCCTCCTGGCCCTGAAACCTAACTTATCAGATGTAACTGAACCAGGTTAGTCGGTCGTGGAACTGCCTGGGTTTGGGGAGAGAGGGTGAGAGCAGGAAGATGCGGCCTGGGGCTAGGCCTGTGAAGACAGGAACTTCCCTCCAGCCAGGCACGCTGACCTTCACCTAAGGTCACAGAAGCAGCCCTGCTGCCTCGGCAGGACTCGCCATGAGCGGTGACAAGGCCGCCCCTGGAGAACGGCATCCGTGGGGGTCTCAGGATAAACGGGCCACGTGCTCAGGTCGCTCCCTGCCCCCAACCTTACTGGATCACCCATTCGTTCAGCCAAGGTGAACCGGGCAGGCGCCAGGTGCTGGGAGGCCGAGCTGCCCGTGTCCCGTGTCCGTTAGCAGCTGGCAGGGATGCTTTCTGTGAAGGGCAGTGGGCTGGACTCACGGGGAAGGCAGATCCTCCTACACGGTTTCCCATCACCCATCTCTCAGCCCCCATCAGACATCTGTTTATTCCAAACACCTCATTCATTCCCAGCCCCCTCCCAGATCACAAGCTTCAGGGGTCCCACTGCAGGGTGACCCCTGGGCCAGCATCTGAGGCCATCCAACCAGGCTCCACGGCCACCTCCACATGTCCCCTGCCCGCCCCTCACCAACCCTCCACCCGGCCCCAGAATTTGCCTTAAACCACGGGTGGCAACTGTGTCTGTGAAGCACCAGAGAGCAAACATCTCTGCTGCACCCACCCAGCGCTGCCCTTGCAGGTGAAAGCTTCCTGAACCCCCTTGAGGGCATGGCCATCACTGTGTTCCAGTGAAACTGCATTCATGGGCTCTGAAATGGGAATTTCAGATAATTTTCATGTGTCATAAAAGAGCATTTTTCTTTTTATTTTTTTTGACCATCAAACAACATGAAAACCACTCTTAGCTGGCAGGCCCTACAAAAATGAGCAAGGCGGTTCTGCGTCTGAACTGCAGGTGACCCCCGCCTTAAACAGGGCGCTATGAGGGGTCTCACCCTCCACACCCCTGGTGTCACCACCCTTATGTCCACTCGCCTCCAGCCTTCCCTGACCTTTGACCCCGGTGAGGCTCCCTGCAGGGTCCCCCTCGGGCCTCACTCCTGTGGAACTCAGGGGGTCCCGTGGCTGCATCTCGCTTGTCTTCAGGGATGTTTATCTCTTTGTGCCAGCGGGTCCTGGCCGCCCCCCTAGGAGAGAAGAGGGCAGAGCCGGAACCACTAACCCTGACAGGCCTCTGCTCCATCTTGCCCACCTGTGACTGTCGGGGACGCCGTGTTTCCTTTGGGACCCATGCACTCTGCTCTCTCCCCAGCAACACGCGGGACAGGATCCTCCAGCGGGAGCTGTCCGCGTGCCATGCAGGGGGCCTGTCAACTAATGATGCAGTTTTTCTCATGCTCCTCTGGGCTCAGTGCCCTGAGAACACCAGAACGACTCCGTCAACACCGAGGACTCGTTACTTTCTTCCCAAAAGCCACACGAGGGGATGTTTGAGAATTCAAGCCTCTCCTCTTTGAAACCAATAAAACGAATATCAAAGTTTGGAAGTCCAAGATCAAGGTGCTGGCAGATTCAGTGTCGGATGAGGACCTGCTTCCTCATTCATAGACAGTGTCTTCTTGCTTTGCATCACAGTGTTACCGAGGCCAATGAATCAGAGATGAGGTGTTGAGGCAAGGAATCCAACTTTATTCGGAAAGCCGGCAGACCGAGAAGATGGCAGAGTAGTGTCTCCGATAAACCAGCTTCTCAGGGTCTAGATGCCAGTTTCTTTTATAAAACAGAGAGGCGGAGGAGATGAGGAAGTAAAGTAAAAAGGCCAGGAGTTTTGCAAATGTCCCCTGGAATGGCCAGCTTTGGGGAGGGGATGTGTTAATTTCTTCTTTCTTGCAGCCATCCACAGGAGGACAGGGTCAGGATGTTTCCTGGAACAAAGGCACTTTGCTTTAATATCAGGCAGAGGGGCAGGGTTCCCCGAGGCAGGCCATTGTGTATAGACAGTATCCTTTTAGTGAACAAAAGCAACGGGAAGCAAAGGTTAAAGTAAACGAAACAGATGGAACATGTAGACAGATTTGGCTCTACCCTGTTACAACAGGTGGAAGGGGCAAGGGAGCTCTCTGGGATCTCTTTTATAAGGGCATTAATTCCATCACGAGAGCTCCACCCTCATGACTTCATCAACCCAAAGACCCCTCCCAATACCGTCAACTGGGCAGTAGAATTCCACCATGAATTCTGGGAGACACAAACATTCAGTCTGTAGCACCATGCAGGTGGCCCTGCTGAGAGGCCAGTGACCAGCATGGTTCTCTGCCAAGAATCCCAGTTCAGGGATACAGAAGCGGCAGCTGATTGGCTGCAAGTAGCTGAAACAAAGGGCCAGTTTCATTGGCCCAAAGCTGCAGGCCAGGCAGTGCAGAGGTAGTGGAGGGGAGAAGGATGCGGTATCTGGTGGACACAGAGAGGGGGGCCAGGGACCCTGGAGGAGAGCCAGGCGGTCCTTAGACAGGCAAACGCCCTGTGTCCCTGACAGCTCCTGGTCCCCAGTTTCAGGCCTCTCCACTCCAGGCTGTACAGATGATCTCCAAACCCTGACCGTAACCTCCCCAACGTGAGTCAGGTCCAGTGAGTTTCTTTTCTTTGCAGCTGATAGAAATTTGAAGTCATATGTCCTGTCCAGAGCTGATTCACCAGGCCCAGCTCTCAGGCAGACAGGCAGCTGCTTGGCTTCCTTCTCAGTAATTACACGTGTCCTGGGCTCGGGGAGCACAGCCAGCACGGTTGAAAGTAGAGAGTCCTGCAGACCCGGGTCCCAGCCAGCCCTGCCTCCCCGGTGCTGTGTGACCTTGCGGCAGTGCCTTCACCTCTCTGAGCCTCAGAGCCATCCTCCATAATGCTCCCCCAGGGCTCGCTGTGAGAACTCAGTAAGATGCTGAGCGCAATGTCTGACACGCAGAGAAGTCTGCCACCGGATTTCACACGCTTGGTCCATCGTGGGAGTCGAGAAAGAAGGGAATTGTTCATGCACTTGTGGGGCATGGACACAGGAGGATGAGATTCTGAGGTTGCCTGAGAAAGCTGGGCATGGGGTAGGGGAGCCAGATGAGAAGGTCCAAGGGAGGGAGGGAGTCCTGGTGGTGAGGGGGTCCCTGAGAATCCCTGGGTCCCACACTGATACCTCTGGTGTCATGAGCTCCCCTCACTCCAATACTCTCCCAGCAAATATCCTTTTGGACCAGAGCTACTTTAGGTTGGTTTTCTGCTGCCTGCAGCCCCGACTCATGGGGAATGTTTGGGGCACGGCAGATCCCAAAGCCCCGACTTTGACCTTGGTGGGGGGGACCCAAAGGTAGCTTTTTTTTTTCTTTTTCTTTTTCTTTCTTTTTAACTGATGTACAGTTGATTTACAGTGTTGTGTTAATTTCTGTTGTACAGCAAAGTGATTCAGTTATACATATATATACATTTTTAAAATATTCTTTTACATTGTGGTTTATCACAGGATATTGAATAGAGCTCCCTGTGCTATACAGTAGGACCTTGTTGTTTATCCATTCTGTATATAATAGTTTGCATCTGCTAATCCCAAACTCCCAGCCCTTCCCTGCCCCACTTCCCCTCCCCCTTGGCAACCACAAGTCTGTTCTCTGTGTCTGTGAGTCTGTTTCTGTTTCGTAGGCAGGTCCAATGCTAGTTTTAAGGCTTGGAAGAACCAGGCTGTGGTCCCTCGGCCTGCTCCCCTGCAAAGTGGGTGATAATTCACATTCTCACTTCCTGCTCTGCGAGGGGCTCTGATGAGGTGATGATTGCGAGCGGACATGAGTTTTCTAAAAGAACATGTATTCTTATCATCATGAGTCCAGTCTCCGTGTCTCCACTGATAATTCACCTCGAATCAACTCACCACCCCTTGCTGGTTGTGTCAGCATCAGCACAAAGAACAGGAAACAGAAAGTTTGCTGAACAATGGTTTTCGCCCTCATTTTTTTTTTTTTTTTTTTTTTTTTTTGATCTGGGGGAAAATGTCCTGACACCGCTGTTTAAGGTGACTTTCATTTCAGCCACATCACCGAAAAGAGCACCGGTGCCCTGTTGTCACCTTCAGGGCTGCTCCCTACCTGGAATGTAAATCTCTCTGCCACCTCCTGCTGGGGCAATGATGCTGCTGGGCTCCCTGCATCCTCCCCAGAAAGATGGTGTCCTCAGTCCCGTGAGATGCCAAGGAAATAAAGCAAGAGTCAAAACAGCCTCTTCTGGTGCTGTAACTCCAGAGCCTCCTGCTCTAACCCACCGCCTGTAGCAAGGCTGCTGTCCCCTCGCCCGGAGCAGTGTGGCCCTGGCAACATGGACTCGGGCTGAGCAGAGGCCGGCAGGGGAAAGACTCACAGACACGTCCGAGGGCATCACCCCTGGAGCAACGTCTGAGAAGAGTTTGCAGGATGTCAAAGAGTCTTCTGGAGACTCTGGTGGACAGTCCATCACCCTGTGTCCTAGACAGTTTGACCCCCTGAGATCCCTCCCTTCTCCATAAGCTAAGATTTCCTTTCCGGCACCAGCAGGGAGATAAACCAAACCAGCCTTCCAAGCATCCGTGCGGCCTACAGGGAGACTCTCCTCTGAGTTCCATCTGCTTATGGCTCATGGGGCACTTCTGACACCAGACGTGCAGGTTGTCCACACCGAGCAATTCAGCGACACCAGCTGGGTGTCCCACACCCCAGTGCAGTTCCAACTCTACTTGGGGTCAACATCAGACCCTGCAGGGAAAGGGCTCAGTCCCAGGAGGCTGCCCCCACTTCAGATGCCAGTCCCAGGTCCGAGGTTGTCACCTGTACTTCTGAATCAGAGGTCCCCACCACCCATTCCTCAGTTTCGATAATTTGCTAGAGCAGCTCAGAACTCAGGGGAACACCTAGGTTTAGCGTTTATTATAAAGGATGTGATAAAAGACACAGATGAACAAACAGATGAAGAGCTACAAAGGGCGAGGTCTGGGAGGGTCCCGAGTGCAGGAGCTTCTGTCCCCATGGAGTTGGGGGGTGGTACCCTCCGGGCACATGGGTGCGTTCACCAACACAGAACCTCCCCAAACCCCATACTTTAGGGATTTTTATGGAAGCTTCATCACGCAGACATGATCTATTAGTAACTCACTTTGTAGTCCCTCTCCTCTCTCTGGAGGATAGGAGGCAGGGCTCAAATTCCAAGCTTCTAATCATGGCTTGGTCTTTCTCCTGACCAGCCCCCCCATCCAGGAGCCCACCCCAGAGTCACCTCATTAGAACAAAAGATGCTCTGGTCACCCAGAGGAAATTCCAAGAAATTTAGAAAATCTGTGCCAGAAACTGGTGGCAGACACACACATATACACACGCTATTTTTTTTCTATTATTTCACAATCACAGGCTACAGATAGAGATTCCTCCACAGGTGTGGAATCATGCAACATTTGTCCTTCTGTGACTGGTTGATTTCACTCAGCATAATGTCCTCAAGCCTCATCTATGTTGTGCATATGGCAGGATTTCCTTCTTGTTTTCAGGCTGAATAATGTTCCAGTGTATGGATCTAGCACTTTTTAAAATCCATGCATCTGTGGGTGGACATTCAGGTTGTTCCCACGTCTTGGCTATTGTGATAGGAGGTATCTAAAATAGTCAAATTCACTGAAGCAAAGAATGGAATGTGGACTTTCAGGGGCTGGAGGGAAGGGAGTGGGGAGCTGCAGTTCAAAGGGTGTAAAGTTTCAGTTACACAAGATGCATAAGTTCTTGAGATCTCGGTGTGTCACGGAGCCAGTGGTTAATAATGTACTGTGCACTTGATCTGTTAGAGGGCAGGTCTCAGGTTAAATGTTCTCAGCATAATAAAAAAATTAAAATGAATAGAAGAAAAAAGCTTCAGATTCCTCCAGCTCCCAGCAGGAAAGCCTTGAGGACCACCCTCCTTCCTACGTGAGGACCACCCTCCTTCCTACGTGGGGATCCACTGCTTTGAGCCTCAAGCCTGTGTGTTAACTTCTAACCAGTACTGAAAGCTCAGATTTTCACAAACATCCCCTCTTTAATTCCAAGTCTGGATCATTTGGCCTGGTCCCCTTGACTTACTGTCTTAAGACACTGAGCAAATCTGTTAAGAAAGAAACACCTCACTCTCGGGGGTCCATGTTCACTTAGTCACTATCTGAGCCACTATCTCCAAGGTCACTTAAGAAAATGCTCCTTTACTGACACAAATGAAGTGCCACTTGTCAGGGAGGGTGATGTCTCGGTAGTCAGGTGGCACGCGTCCAGCCCCGAGCACCTGCCTGGGGGCATCACACCTGGGGACTACAGCTCACCTGGGGAGCCCTGAGCACTGGGGAGTGGGCCCAGCACTTCCTCTGGTCTACATTGAAGTTCTGGCTGGGCCGGTGTGGAGACGGCTCTGAATATTCGTGACATGCAAATCACGGGACAGGAAATTATCAGCTATTCACCTGTGCTCCCTCTCGCAGGAGCCACCCCTCATACCGGGCCTTCCCTCCCCACGGGATGTACCTTCCCCACGGTTGACACTGTTACAGGACTAGCTCTAGATGTGACAAGGCGCTCAGGGAGAGCGGCCTTCAAGGCGTCCCTTATTTCCCTGGGGGGCACCGTAGCTAGCACCACGTTTAGGGGGATGAGGTTAGCTGGTATCTCCTTCCAGAGATTCTGAGGGTCCCCAGGCAGCAGCTGCTAGGCGAGGAGCAGCTTCCCTCTTGCTTGCTGTTTGTCATTTAGTGTGTTTAACTCAGTTCAAATCCTGAAAATCAGGAGGGTGCGGGCACCCCGGAGCTGGTCCTTCTCCTCTTTGTCCGTCTATTTGACACACCTCATGAGGAGAGGTGGGAAAATGACAGGAGCCCGGGGCTAGGGAATTGGGGCGGAGGAATTCATCAGAGGCCTGGCCAGCATTGTAGATGTGTGGTCAATGGGGTCCAGTGCTTGGAAGGGCTGGACCTGAGCTTGGTTTCACCCTCTGCTGTCACCATCTTGACATTCTTCATAGTTTTTGAAAAAGGGGCCTGCTTTTCTGCACTGAGCTCTGCAAATGAGGGCATTGGTCCTAGTTAGAGGCCCTGGGTTCCATCATGGATGTGAAAGGAAGACCGTCCACGGCTTCAGAAGGACACAGAGGGCCCCTTCCAGGGAGGGAGGGGGTGGTTGGTAATTGACTTCAGCAGCATTGCCTTTAGCTCTGCAAGACCCTGAGGGAGAAACTGAGGGGCCCCTGAGCGAGAGGATGCCATCACCCTCCTGGCGGTGTGCCCCTGGCTTCCACTCCCAAGGAGGCTGTGGGAAATACACAGAGGTAGGTCTCACCTCTGTAACTGCAGGTTGATAGGACCTAAAATAAATGGCAAAGTCATTAACACAGATGCAAATGTCACCTGCTCAGAATGCAAGGGATACGTTTCTGCCCAGAATAGCTGGGTCCACTCCAGAACTGCACTTTTTTAATTTGTTATTTTCATTTTTGGCATGAATATAAAATTACTAATCTTATATACAGGTCTAATTTAAATTTTTCTTGGTGGTTCCCTAATATACTTTGTAACTTATTTTTTAAATCCAGGATCTGATCAAATATCACTCATTGCCTTTATTTGATGTGTCTCTTTTTTCTAATTTAGAACAGTTCCCTAGCTTTATTATCTGCTTATTTACTTTTATTCTAGCTACACATACATAATATAAAAATTACCATTGGCATTAAATACAGTTACATGGTTGTGCAACCATCACCACCCCCCACCTATAGCACTCTTTTCATCATCCCAAGCTGAACCTCTGTTCCCATTAAAAACTAACTCCCCATCCCCGCCCCAGCCTCTGGCACCCACCATTCTACTTACTGTCTCTGTGACTCTGACTACTGTCTTTATTGCGTCTAAATCGGATCAGGCAATGTTTATCTTTTTTTTCACTTAGCATAATGTCCTCAAGCTTCAGCCGTGTTGTAGCT
Source organism: Balaenoptera musculus (assembly GCF_009873245.2). Lineage (NCBI taxonomy): Eukaryota > Metazoa > Chordata > Mammalia > Artiodactyla > Balaenopteridae > Balaenoptera > Balaenoptera musculus. The sequence continues at coordinate 2,785,381 of NC_045785.1, read as the reverse complement.
TACGTCAGAATTTCCTTCCTTTTCAAGGCTGAATAATATTCCATTGTATGGATAAACCATGTTTTGTTTATTCATCCATCTGTTGATGGACACTTGACTTTCTTCCACATTTTGGCAATTGTGAATAACACTATGAACATGGATGTACAAATATTTGTTCAAGTCCCTGCTTTTAAATCTTTTGGGTCTATGCACAGGAGTGGAATTGCTGGGTCCTATGGTAATTCCATGTTTAATTTTTTGAGGAAACCATACTGTTTTCCACAGTGGCTGCACTATTTTCATTCCCACAAGCTGTGTAAAGCGTTCCCATTTTCCCACATCCTTGCCAATGCTTATTTTCTATTTTTTTTTAAATAGCTACCCTAGTGGATGTAGGATTGTATCTCATTGTGATATTTATTTTTTTGTGACTGACATTTTTGAAGCATTCAGGGCAGTTGGTTTGTAGAATGCCCCACAACTGGGATTTTTTCTGGCTGGTTCCTCTCACTTAAATTCAGGTTAAGCACTTTGGGTCCAGATACTGGGTACATCTCAAGGTACAGAAGGTTGGTTTGTCTCATTAGTGGTTAAATGGTGCCACTCCATCATCTCCTTCTCCAACCTTATTTGAGAATCACTATGGACTCATAGATCTTTTTTTAAATCTTAGTGTCCTATAATCCATCACCATCATTACTCTTTCTGATATTCAAATTGGCCTACATTTGGCCAGAAGAACCCCTGCAAGCTGGCCCCCATGTCTTTTCAACATACCCTCACCTCCTTGCTCTCTGGCACAGCAAGATGAGGGGGACAACTGTTCTCTCCATGCCCCAGATTTGGAATTGGTCATGTTTCCAAGGAGCCCTGGCTCTTTTCAGTGGGAAACAAGATTTAGAAACCAAGATCTGGGCACTTGGCTGTTCTTTGCTTCTTAGACCTTTCAGGACCACATGTTTTTGAGGAAATCATGAACACCATTTAGATGTTTCAGTTTTATAATAAGACTGTTACAAAAGAATTAAAATGTCCTTGAGGCAACATTTTGTCACACATGTAGAACTGTATTAAAAGCAAAAGAAAAATAACAAGGGCGAGGTCTCCCAGGAATGAGTGCTGAGACTAAACATATTTGAAATGTTCATGAATTTTCTGAAAGAGTCACTGCACAGTTATTTCTTCACATTTGGATGTGACACTGAACTTTGTCTCAGGTAGAAACTCCAAGTCCACAGGATGGAATGGGGGGCAGGTAGGTTCACAGGGTGATTTGGTGGGGCAGGAAGGTGACATGGGAACTTTAGCAAAAGGAGAACAAAGCAACACTTTGGGAGGGAAAACAACTAACCACACTTTTAAAGCGATAGGTTCTGAGCCACCGGTTACAGCCCCAGAAGGAGGTCTTACCATCAGCAGAACTGGTGGAGTCATCCTGGGGTGGTCTTCCTAGCAGTCTCCAGGCAAGGTGACCCAACCCCTCTGGATTCCCCTGGCTCTGACCAGTAACACTGAGGTCAGGCTGTGTACGCATCAGTTTTGTTCATTGGACTGTGCATTCTTGGAAGGCTATTTATTAAGCATCTCCTGTGTGCCAGCCTGGAGACACGATGAAGGAAAACACCAGAATAAGCCGACACAACCAGCCCAGCCCTGTCTCCATGGCGTTTAGAGTCCAGCGATGGAAGCAGAGCCCCAAGGACCATAGCAAATAAAGGGCTCATGGCTGAGAATGCAGGTGTGATGGAGAACGAGCTTCACAGGGCAGCACAAGCTGACGGTCACTGGTCCAAGGGGTGGGTGCAGGAGGAAGTCGGTTATGCTGAGGTCTCAGGGATGAAGAGGACTGGGTCAAGTGGGGACAGAGGGTGCCCCAGGCAGGACAGCAGCACATGCTGAGGCCCTGAGCTGAGGGGAGGGAGGAGAATAAAGAGTCAGAGACAGAAGGAGGCCACACAGTGACAGCAGAGAGAGTGGGGGGATATGATACTCAGAAGGAAGCAGGGACTGGTTTTGCTCAGGTGGCTTTAAGAAGGGGCTGGAAGGTGTTGGGTGGACACATTCCCCGCCTCCTGTGTCTACTCCATTTCTCAAAACACCCTGGCCTCCTGCTGTGGACTGAATGGTGTCCTCCCCAAATTCCTATGTTGAAGCCCCAAACCCCAATGTGATGATGGTATTAGGTGATGGGGCCTTTGGGAGGTGATTAGGGAGAGACGAAGTCATGAGGGTGGGGCCCCGTGATGAGATTAGTGTCCTAATAAGAAGATGAACAGAGCTCTCTCCCTCTCTCTCTCTGACATGTAAGGACATAGCAATAAGGTGGCCATCTGGGAGCCAGGAAAAGGGCCTCACCAGGAGCCAAAGCTGCCTCACCTTGATCTTGGCTGTTCTAACCTCCGGAAATATGAGAAATAGAAGTCTGTTGTTTAAGCCTTCCGGTCTGCAGTGTTTGTTCTAATAGGCTGAGCTGACTGTGACATCTCCTGACCCCCATTCACCAGCTCACTATTCTGAGTCTGATCTGCTTCCCTACACCTTAAGTTGGGAGAGGGCAGGCCCCAGACTGAAGGCGTGTAAGTGTTCAGGCCACGTGACTGGGTGAGTAAGCCATCTGATTCTGGGGTCCACTAGCAGGGAGGCCACTGTTGTCTCTCCCCTAAGCTGTGGTCTCCGTCACGCCCGTGTGTGATAACGCTGACATTCTGGTATCCCTCTGCCTGACTCTTTGTTTATCTCAGAATTGCTTCTAAATTCTGGAGAACGGAGTGCGATGTGTGAGTCCTCTCTCATCCCAATGTGGGCGGCAGACATATGACTAGATTTGCAAAAAAGACCCCCTTGGTTGTTTTGTGCAGAACGCCAGCACGGATGTTAAGAAAGTATTATAATTAGGAGGGTCTGGGAGTTGCCCAGATAACGGATGGGGACGTGGAGTTGAGGTGGCAGTGCGAATGGAATAGTGTTTAGGTGGATCAGAGGGGTATACAGGAAAGCAACAGAAAGAAGTTGGTGCTTTTAGTGGCGGGTCAGGGAGAAGAAATTCTCAGTCTAACCCTAGGCTTCTGGACGCAGGTGAGAAGGCACTGGGGAGGGTAACCCCACAAGGTTTGGTGGGAGTCCCTCCTCCCTTTATCGACAATTGTCTGGTGTGTCTACCTTGTCCTGGAATGGTTCTAGAAGCCAGGATACAGTACAAACAAGCTCAAGCAGCCACATCCTTGGGGGTGGGCAGGAAGACAACAAACACACAGACAGCAAGTGACACGATCTCCGGTGGTGAGTTCTGTTTCGGAGTGAAGGAAAGATCCTGAGCTTGGGTTTGCACACGTGGAGTCTGAGCTGCCCTATAAGGGAGACCCTGAGATGGCAGAACCTCCTTCCTCGTCCTGGCACCCTCTCCTCCGCCCCAGTGCTGGCACAGGGATGATCAGTGTATGTGCGTTGAATTAAAGTGAATTCAGGGGTTGAGAGAGTTGTTTTGGGTAAATAAAGATTGAGAGTGAGGTCATCCTGGAAGTGAGAACTGTCCCTGAGGAGGTGACAATGGGACACATCCGAGGGCCTGTGGATGTCTTTTCTGCTCGGCTCAGACCCATTAGAACAACTTTGTTTAAAGAGAAAAGTTCTCCTTGGGATTCAGCCTGATCACCGTAAACTGTGAGGGCTTGGACCCCAAACTCCATCACAGGCACTTTGTCTTACTTTGTTCTTTGTGCGTGTTTTCCCTGACAGATGTTTCAGATAAAGGTGTAGGATCGAGGGAGGAGCTGGGTCCTCCTCTGTCTCCTAGCAAAGAATTATTCTACTCCACAACTCAACTGAGTGCTGAGTATGTGCTAAGTACTTTGCATAGATTAACTTATAAAATTACAAATGCTTATGATAGAAAGGTGGGTAGACAGAGAGATGGATAGAGAGAGAAAGAGAAGGAAAGAAAGAAAAAAAGAAGAAAGAAAGAGAAAAAAAGAAAGAAAGAAAGGAAGGAAGAAAGAAAGAAAGAAAAGAAAGAAAGAAAGAGAAAGATGGATAGATAGACAGATAGATAAATGTTAGAAGGAAAGAAAGATGGGGAGTTCCCTGGTGGCCTAGTGTTTAGGATTCTGGGCTTTCACAGCCATGGGCCCGGGTTCAGTCCCTGGTCAGGGAACTGAGATCCTATAAGCTGCACTGCGGGAAAGAAAGAAAGAAAGAAAAGAAAGAAAAGAAAGAAAAAGAAAGAAAGAAAGAAAGAAAGAAAGAAAGAAAGAAAGAAAGAAAGAAAGAAAGAAAGAAAGAAAGAAAGAAAGAAAGAAAGAAAGAAAGAAAGAAAGGAAAGAGAGAAAGAGAGAGAGCGGGAGAGAGAAAGAGAGAAAGAAAGAAAGAAAGAAAGAAAGAAAGAAAGGAAGGAAGGAAGAAAGAAAGGACCAGGTTTGGAGATCTTCCAGGTGGGAAAACTCAACTATTCCAAGGGGAAAGCACCTCAACTCCAAGGGGACAGAAGCCCCTGTGCTCAGCACCCTCCCAGACCTCACCCTATGTATCTCTTCATCTGGCTGTTTATCTGTATTCTTTATCATACCTTTGGATTAACTGGTCATCGTAAGTGTTTCTGGTTATGTGAGCCCCTCTCAAACCCAAGGAGGGGTCTTTGGAACCTTCAATCTATAGCTAGTTGGTCAGAAGCACAGGTGACAATCTTGGCTTGTGATTGGAGGTGCCGGGGGCAATCTTGTAGGACTGAGCCCTGAAACTCTGGGATTAGACACTGCCTCCTGGCAGCTAGTGTCAGAATTGAGTTAAATTGTAGGACCCTCAGCTGTGTCACAGAGAATTGCTTAATATGGGCAAAAAACCCCATACATGGAATGTCAGAACTGCTCTAAATGAGGGTAAAGAAAGACTCACAGGGAAGAAACCCACAGTAAGGAAGAACGGAGTTTTTCCCTGTATAGGAAAGGAAAAAAATGAGTGGGTTTTCTTTTTCTTTATTTTCCTTGACAGGCACATGTCTACATTAGCAGCAGGAGACGCAGGGATAAATAAAACAAGCAGAGCTAAGCTCGTGTGACCTTATGCCTTCATAAGGGGGAGCTGGAAATACATAAAAGATAGACACCGAGTGGTGATGAGTGCTTTGAAGCAGAGTGCTTTGGAGCAAGGGTGGCAGAGTACGACATGGGTGACACGTATGTGGCGTGTTCAGACGGGAGATCTGATGAGATGGTGTTTGAACAGAGAACTCAAAGACTTAAGGGCGGACACACGCAACTCTCCAGGGACAGAGGGACTATTCTGAGGAACAGTGAGACTTCATTGTAAGTTAATTCTGATTGTTGAATATGCTCATCGGGTTCAACTGTATTTTGTGGATGATTTTCACCTGCTTCTAAGTTCCTGGAAAGTTGTGGCTTCTTCTGAGGTCTGCTTTTTGTAGTAGTTCTGGTTAACTCTTTGAGAAAACCATCAGAGATCTGGGGAAAGGTCAAAGGGCATGAACAACAAATAGCAAAGTGGATGGGGGGCCGCTTCCAGGGGAAGATGTAAATATTTAAAGAAGAGGCTGTGCAGTACAAGTGTTTTCAGCGTGCTCTTTCTTAAAATTTTATATTATAGTTGATTTACAATGTTGTGTTAGTTGCAGGAGTACAGTAAAGTGATTCAGTTATACACATATATAAATATATATATATATGTATTCCTTCTTTTTCAGATTCTTTTCCCATGTAGGTTATTACAGATTTTTGAGTAGAGTTCCCTGTGCTATACAATAGGTCCTTGTTGATTATCTATTTTATATGTAGTGGTGTGTACATGTTAATCCCAAACTCCTAATTTATCCCTCCCCCCAGCACACTCTCAGTGTCTTTGCTGCAGTAGTGGTAACTGTGGGCTTGCTGAAATATTCCTTTGTATCAAGTCTTGCAGGTATTCACCAAACCTTGAGATTATCTTGAAAAGTTAGTTCCCAGTTAACCTCAGACCATTAATTAGCAGAAGAGATTGGCACTGAAAATTAAATGGCCCCAAAGGAGTTTTGATCAATGAATGGGCCCCAGAGTCCTACCAGGATGTTAAAGGGAGTTTGGAGTCATACCCGCCATTTGGGGTTGACTTAGGGAGAGTAACTGGATGTCTTGCAAAGTGTGTTTAGTTCTGCTGTTAGAAACAGGACATTAGGCTGGATGCAAAATTGGTCTGATTCCATTTAGCCAAGATCTATGTTCCAGTGCTATTTCCGAAAGCTGTATCCACATTCAGTAATCTAGTTCTATGGTCACATTTCTAACAAAATGTTGTATAATAAAGAATTTGATTGGTCTTTATCCCTGGTTCTTGGGTGGGAGATTAATTCTTGGAATTTCCCCAGTAATTGGACTGTCTGTTATTTATGAGCCTCTGGGGTCACGACACCTGAGTTTATGCTAAGAAATGAGATGGCTGTAAATCAGCTATACTCTAATATAAAATAAAAATTAAATTAAAAATCTAAAAATTAAAAACTTTTTTTAAATAAAATAAAGTTGAAAAAATAAAAAGAAATGAGATGGTTCCGGATGAGGGCTGGTCACAGGAAGACCAACCATGAGATCAGAGGATTGGGGCTTTGAGTGGGTGGTATCAGCCTGACATCCAGGGAGGGGACGGGGACCAGAAACTGAGTTTTGTTATGTGGTCAATAATTCAATCAACTGGCCTATGTAATGAAACCCCAATAAAAATTCTCGACACCAAAGCTTGATGGAGCTTCATGTTTGCTGAACACATGGATGTGCCAAGAGGGTGACACACTCTGATTCCATGGGGGCAACACACAGAAACTCTGTGTTTAGGACTTCCCCAGGTCTCACCCTCTGCGTCTCTTCATTTGGCTGTTCCTGAGTTGTGGTCTTTATGGTAAAATTATCATAAGTGATTCAGAGTGATGGGTGAAAACCTAGTCTGATGGTGGGAAAATTCTTCCAATTTTTGAGTTCTGTGAGTCATCATAGTAAATTATGAGAGTCACGGGAACCCCCAAATTTATAGTCAGTCAGCCAGCAGTGTGGGCAGCCTGGGGACCCCCGAAGTGCAGCTGGTCTGCAGTAGGGCTGGTCTGAAGTTGGGACATTCTTATGGAGGAATGAGCCCAACCTGTGGGGTCTGCACTAACTCCGGGTGGTTAGTGCCAGATTGAATTGCAGCACACCAGCCGGGGTGGAAAGAGAACCGAGATGACTTAACATTCATGAGTGTCCCCACTGGGTGCCTGTCCCTACCGGGTGTGGGTTGTGACTCATTGTCCCAAATTAATTACAATGGCTGGACAGACTCCAGAACCCATGGTGGAGAAATGATATGGGAGTGGGTGCACAAATTAGGGCAATTACTTCCAAATCAGAAGCAATCCATCTTGTAATCACAACAACCAAGATGAAAACGGGCACTTACAGCAAGTGACAACTTTCCGGGGTAAAAATGGGACACATTTGGTGAGTCACGTTCACTGGCCGTGGAAGGGAAAACAATCTTGGTTGGGGGAGGGAGCCCCCAAATCACCTGGGTTTTAGGAAGCTTTGCTGAGGATGAACTCACATTTCTCTGGCGCCAGCATTTCTCCTCCTCACTCTGGAACATGGGAAATCACTTGGATGAGGAGGCCAACCTATCAGCCAGCAGAGTTGTTTCTCTGCTGGTCCCTCTTCAGTCTTTAAGTCTTGTCTTTTGAGCATCTGTCACCACGTCTCCAGAGGGAGTGTGTGTCTGTGTGTGTGTGCGTGTGCACTGGCCTCACTCACACCAGGACAGCCCTGCCTTCACTCATCCCTGAGATGCCACACGCACTAAGGGACACCCAGGACACACGGGGGATGTCTGCTCCCATGGTGCTTTTTGGAACATCAGTTCCAAATGACTGAAGGTAAAAACTGGTTCTGAGCGATGGGTGAAAGCCTGCCATCTGAAGGTGGGGAAACTCTTCCACATCCAAGAAGGCTTTGCCCTCAACGTTTCAATTTTGTTGGTGAAGGGTGCTGATAGGCAGAAGCCCCCCATGGGGGGCAGTGGGAAGCTCACTTAAGAAGCACCTCCCCCTGCTCATGTGTCAGGATGACTTTGCAAGGTTTTACGTTCTCCTGGACTGGTGAGTGACAGGTGCCAGCACTTTATCACGAGTTCTGCAGCCTCCAGAGCAACTCGTCAGGGACAGCAAATCAACAGAATGACGGCAATCTCACTGTGGGCCCACAGTGTATGTCTCAACAACTTCCCAGCATCCGGTCCCAATATCAATACCCACTTTTTTTTTTTTTAATTTTATTTATTTATTTATTTATTTATTTATTTATTTATTTATTTATTTATTTATTTATTTATTTATTTTTGGCTGTGTTGGGTCTTCGTTTCTGTGCGAGGGCTTTCTCTAGTTGTGGCAAGCGGGGGCCACTCTTCATCGTGGTGCGCGGGCCCCTCACTGTCGCGGCCTCTTTTGTTGAGGAGCACAGGCTCCAGATGTGCAGGCTCAGTAGTTGTGGCTCACGGGCCTAGTCGCTCCGCGGCTTGTGGGATCCTCCCAGACCAGGGCTCGAACCCGTGTCCCCTGCACCGGCAGGCAGACTCTCAACCACTGCGCCACCAGGGAAGCCCTCAATACCCACTTTTATTCACTTGTCCCATAGGTACTTACTGAGTCTCCTACAAATAAACACTATAATTTGGATGCATTTATTATGATATACAGTATCCCTTTATTATATTCCCTATCTTTTATTTATTTATTTATTTTTGGCTCACTGCAGTGTATGTGGGATCTTAGTTCCCTGACCAGCGATTGAACCCACGCCCTCTGCAGTGGAAGTGTGGCAGCTTAACCACTGGACCGCCAGGGAAGTCCCTATATTCCCTATCTTATAATAGAAAATATATAGAATATATTTTTATGTATCTCTATGTAGATACACAAACACACACACACACACAAATAATAGGCCCGTGTTGGCTAGTTTTGTGCATGTCTGTTGATGAATGCATTGCTGGGTTTTTTGTTTTTGTTTTTGTTTAATGCATTGCTTGTTGTTTTGTTTCTCCCATATCCACCATCACAATGCCCCCTTCCCCTGCCCCACCCCAAGCATTTGGCTAACAGCTGGACGGAGACATAGGTGACTAAGGCCCAGTGTCACCCTGCCCTCAAGGGACCCTAAGTTCTGGTGGGAAAGGCAGGGGTGTCTGTCTGATCTGTACAAGGACAGTTGTTCATTCTTAAAAATCTGCAGAAACATGGGGAAAGACGCATCCATTCTCACTCGGGGAGGCAGGAAAGACTCGTTTTAACCTCTCCTGGAAGGCTGAGATGGATCAAGATGGGCAAAGACGAGGCTGCCCAGAGTGGGGGAGACCAGATGGAAATTTGAGATGCAGAAAGAGCTGGAAGAAAGATGTGGCATGCCCCCCACTCTGACCCCCCCACCAGCTCCCCACCCCCCCGCTCCAGCTTCCATCCTTGGAACTAAAATAATCCTCCAGCTGGAGGCGATGGAGGGAAAACAAACAATGGAATCATTGGTCTTGGTGTCATATTTGTCACCTCCCTAAGCTCCGAAGGGCGACAAGGTGAGGTGCTGGGGAGGGATGTGGATCAGGGAGCTGGAGGCTCTGCCCAGCTACAGGGACAGACCACCAAAGAGAAGTTCAGGGAATGCTTCCCCTGCTTCGGGCAAAGATGTGAATTCTTGGGGCATAAAAGAGGAAGGCAAACAAGAGCTCGGGTCTCTGGGATTTCAGGCCCTGGACACCGAGTTATGGGCCTGAGCAGAGGAGTGAAGGAGGGGGGGCCACGTAAGGCAGGGGCTGCAGGAGGCTGGGCAATGGGTGCGGCCACTGGACTCTGGCCTCAGCTTTGCCCACATGCCCCACCCACCTATCCTTGGGTGTCCTGGCATCAGATCCCAGCCCCCGTGCTCCAACTTCACGTTACAGATGCTGGGACTGACTGTGCCCTTGGACCCAGCCACATGCACATCTGTCTTGGTGTCGGCGTTTTTCAGGACTGTTTCCTGTGGCAAGTCAGCCGCTGTGGTGCAGAAGGGACAAATCACAGAAAATGTCACTTATTAGCCTTCTGAACAAGCCTGTGAAGGATGTCCCTGACCCTCTGCACAAGCGAGGGGAAATGGACAGAGGTTCCCCAGAGAGCATCCCGCTGTGGTCCACTGATTCCCAGGAGATGCTGATAAGGGGGAACATGTTCCCCTTTTCCGTGCTTGCTGAGGCTTGGGGGAGAGTTCAGAGGCTGTGGGAAGGAGAGAAGCCTGCTGCACGCGTCGTCAGGACAGGCGGAGGGTAAGGAAGGGGCAGTGTGAGCAGGTGGGCAGGCTTCACATCCTTGTGAAAGTGTCTGCTGTGTGCCCGGCTGTCCGTGCGTGGGTCAGCATGGGAACAGCTGACATCTGTGCTGTACTTACTTACCAAGTTCCAGATACCCTGTGTTGGGCTTCTGTGTATAAACTCACCTGCAAGTGCTCATGAGCAAGGAGGCTCTTAGGACAGAGGCACCCAGGGCTCAAGGGGACCAGGGGCAGATCTGTGCTTCAGACCCGAGCTGTCTGGGTCCAGGCTTCACTCTAAGAAGCTCCTCACTGAGCGGACCGTCTGATGGGGGAGCAGAGAGCATTTCAACGAGTAAACTGGGTGCAGCACTTGAAGGAAACAGAGTGCAGATCAGAGGCGACCACCTTGGCGTAGCCACGGAGGACTCTCAGAGGATGTGACATCTAGGCCAGAATCCTAGAACAAAGAAGACACAGCCACGTACAGAAAGGAAGGTAGGGCGTGGGGGTCCCAGGCAGAGAGAACAACAGGGGCAAAATCCCTGGTCTGGAAAGCAATTTGATGTATTCATAGATGATGTAGTGGGTTGAATCGTGTCCCCCCAAATTCGTGTCCACCTGGAACCTCAGAATGTGACCTTATTTGGAAATAGGGTCTTTGCAGATGTAGTTAGTTAAGATGATGTTAACCTGATTGGGGGAGGGGGCGGTTAACTCCAGTGATGAGAGTCCTTGGAAGAAGAGGGAGGCCACGTGGAGATGATGCAGAGATGGGAGGGAGGCGGCCACAAGCCAAGGAACACCTGGAGCCCCCGGAGCTGGACAAGGCAGGAAGGACCCTCCCTTAGAGTCTTCAGAGAGAGGATGGTCCTGCCAACACCTTGATTTCAGACTTCTGGCCTCCAAAACTGAGAGAGAATGAATGTCTGTTGTTGAAGCCCCCCAGTTTGTGGTGATTTGTTACAGAAGCTCCCAAGAAACTGATACAGATGGAAAGAAATCACACTGGCCGGGCCATGCTGAGTAAGGGGACAGTAGTCCATGTGGGCAGGACTTGGAGTTTAATCTAGGGAGCAATGGAAGGCCATTGGAAGTGTTTAGGCAGGAGGTGACGTGATAAGATGGTGCATTGCTGTGTAGAGGAAGCCACGGTCTGTGCCGAGGGGAAGGTGCAGACGAGGGGCAGGGCTGGCGTGGACACGGGGAGGGGTGTGGGTTATTCAGGCAGACCAGAGCTTTGTTTTGGAGGTTGTTGTCAGGGGTCCCCAAGGCCACCCTCAGGTTCAGCGATTCACTAGGAGGACTCACAAAACTCACTAAAACCCATTATCCTCAAGATTACAGTTTATTACAGTGAAAAGAGGCAGATTAAAATGAGCCCGAGGAAGAGGCTCAGAGGCAGAGTCTGGGAGGACCAAGCACAAGCTCCCTGTCCTCTTCTCCCAGTGGAGGCATTCGGACAGGCTTTCCCTCTCCTGACAAAGATGTGTGACAACATGCAGAGTCCTGCCAACTAGGGAAGCTCACCTGAGCCTTGCTATCCAGGTGATGCAGGCATGAAGTGCCCAGGTACATGAACCTGCTTCCCCTTTAGAGGTCAAACGGATGCCGCACGGCCCAAGGCCCCACCATAAATCACTCGGTTGGCACAGAAAATCTAGCGGGGCGAGGTGTCAGGTGGACAGACACGTATTAGGCAGGGTATTCCTAGGGCTTGGAGGTGACCTGGAGGAGCTGGTCAAATCCAGACTTGGCTTTGCAATGTGTGGGGTTTGGACAAGCCAGGCCTGCTGGGTTGGTTCTTTCCTGCACAGGGGAGGGAAGGGTTGATGTGGGGGGTGAGGAAGAGGCATCAAGAGGCATGACTCAGCTTTTGACCAGAGCACCTGGAGACCCCCATGTCCCTACCCGTAATGGGGACAGTGGGGCCATTTAACTGGGAACGTTTAGTTCTCAGTCTGGTAAATTTGAGGGACTTGGGAGACTTTCAAGGGGGGTGTCCTGTAGCTGGTTGGAGGGACTGATCTGGACATTTGGAGTAAATCTGGGCTGGTGTTTAATCCATGGAAACAGAGGTAAGAACATGCATAGAGAGGAGGCCCCAGGACCAGCAACAGCGTGAATGCTGCCGCACTGTCCTGTAAGGTGAGGATGGAAGCAGGACACGTGGCCGGGCCGTGCGGGATCCCGCTCCCCCTCACCCACTGGGGAAGCGACGCTGGGAAAAGTGGGAGGGGAGGAGGCCGGCTGTGCTCGGAAGCAGAGAGAAGGGGAGACCTGGAAGGGAGTGTGAGGCAAGGGGTGTCAGGCGGCCCCAAAACATGACCGAGTGACTATGCAACTGACGCATTGGAGAAAGAGAACAACGCAGAGACAAAGCCATCCCGGGGATGATCCAGCAAACAGAAATACAGGAAGCCCAGTTATGTTTGAATTATACAGAAACAAACCAATTACTTTTTAGCATAAGTATGTCCTGTGCAATATTTGGGATATACTTACGCTAAAGTATTATTCATTGTTTATTTAGAACCCAAATGTCCCTGGGGGTTCTGTATTTAGCCTAGCAACTTCATCACATTCAGAGTTTGCCCGTGTGGGAGGCATGGTGTTTCTTCCATCAGACATTCATTCATTCATTCAGCTGATATTCAGTATGCACCTGCTATGTGCCAGGGGCCCTGGTCTGGGGAGACAGCCAGAGCAGCAAAGCCCCTGCTTGTATGGTGTTTACTTTCCAGCATGGGACATAGATAATGAACACATAAACAAATGTGGAAAGTTAAAGCAGGTTAAGAGAAGTCAAGAGTGTCTCCAAAGGAAATGGAATCAGGATATCAAAGAGACGCCTGCACTCCCACCATGTTCAATGCAGCTTCGTTCACCATCACCAAGATATGGAAACAACCTAAGTGTCCGTCAATGGAAGGATAAGGAAACTGTGGTATAAATGACAATAGAATATCATTCAGCCACAAAAAAGAAGGAAACCCTGCCATTTTCAAGGACATGGGTGAACCTGGAGGTCATTATGGCAAGTGAACTAAGCCAGGCAGAGAAAGACAAATACTGCACGATCTCACTTATGGGTAGAATTTAAACGGGTTGAACTCACAGAAGCAGAGAATACAGTGGTGGTTACTGGGGGCTGGGGTGGGGGGCATGGAGAGATGCAGGTCAAAAGGCACAAGTCTTCAGTATCAGAGGGACAAGTTCTGGGGACCGAACGTACACCACAGTGACTGCAGTTAATAATACCTTATTGTCTACTTGAAATTGCTGAGATTGTAGATCTTAAGTGATCTCACCACACACACACAAATGTTCACTATGTGAGGAGAGGGATGTGTCAGTTACCTTGACCGTGGTGATCATTTCACAATATGCACATATATCATGTTGTACACCTTAAATCTATACAGTTTTATTAGTCAATTATACCTCAACAAAGCTGGAAAAAAACAAGTGACAGTAAAAGAAGTAAAAGTCTTGGGGGGAGGGAAGAAGCCTGTGGGTGCTGATGGGTTTGCAGACAGAGAGTGAAATTTGCAGCTGCAACTTGCTCCCGGCATATCCTAAGTGCCTCTCTGAGCTTTTGAATGATCTCCAGGGCACAGGAACCCAGCTGTGGCATTAGAGGGGCCGTTTGGTACCCGACTCGGAAGGGGGGCATCCTTCCTTCAGCCTGCCTCATGATCCTTATGCAACACGGATGTCACCGGCCGTAACAGATGCAGGGACCTGCCCCAAGTTCTCTAAGAGCAGCCATGAGTCCGGGTCACAGCTCCACTTCCCAAGCCACTGTCAGTTGGCGTGACAGCTGCTTGCTGCCTCCCCCTTCCCAGACCAGGGCCCTCCCTCCACCCCAGTCTCCCACATGCACTTTCCTCGGAAACCCCATCTCTTGGGAACAACCTAATTATGCCACAGGCACCAGAGAAGGAAAGTGGACCAGGATTCTTTTGTAGCTGCTACACTCCAGTTATTGGATTTTTCTAACTCGCTGCTGTGTTTCTTTTGATCGATGAGCATGAATGGATCTTTGTGGGGAGATGAAGGGAAAAGGTCCCGAGCTAGCTTGGTGGCAGAAGTGGCTTTCCTGGTTTAAGGACGCAAAGCCCTTATTCAGGATGATAGGTCCGCCTATCCCAGGCCCGGCCACAGCCAAGGCCAGACCAGGCCGGGTCTGCTCGGCTGGGAAGGACGGCACGGTGGACGAGCCAGCCCTTCACCGGTGTTGTATGGGCGACACTCGAGTCAGCTCCTTCCCCACGTGTAAGCTCTCCATGTCCCTTAACCCGCTCGTGCCCGAGAGACGGGGTGGTGGGAGGACCACCAATTCCATCCATCGTGCTGAGGCCGGTGCAGAGGAGGCGCTGTTTAAGATCCAGGGGCTGATCCTCAGGGGACTTGAGGACGTGCCCAGATGTGGGTCCAGGGGAGAGGGTAGAAAGACCAGGAGGGTGGGGCCCGCATGCCCCACCTCCCAGCTTGTCAGCATCGCCAGGGCTTTTAGTTTTCCTTTTCATATTGAGCTGCAACTCACATAACATAAAATGAGCCATTTTTAAAGTGTACAAATACAGTGGTGTTTAGCACATTCACAATGATGTGCAACCACCAACTCTATCAAGTTCCGAAGTGTTTTCATCATCCAAAGGCAGCCCTGTACCAATAAACCTGCAGAACCTCGTATTCACCCTGTGTTCTCGCTCACACCACAGGGACAGAGGGCTGGTCCCTCACTCTTCTTTGCATTTTCTTAGGTCCCAGGCAGCTGGGAAGGCACAGAGACACATGGATTCCGGTTGGAGGATGAGCCCCGGAACTAACCACTGCCCGGCACAGCCTCCTGCATCCCAGCATCTCTCAATCCCGAGAACTTGGAGGGCAGGATGCTCCAGGATCAAGTGTGTGAGACCAGGGTCCCCCAACTCCGACACCCTGAGAGGGGAGCTGTAAATACCCACATCCCTCTTTCTACACCCATCAGACATTCCAGCCAAAATGCAAATGTGCGATTCCTGTCTGGTTAGAGCTTTTCTGAAATATTATCCTCTGCATCTCCGGCACCCGCACCTCTTGTTTCGCCAGGGCTGAGCCTCTTTAGGGACTCAGAGCAATTTGTTGCCATAACAACACTCTCTCCCACTCCAGAACGTTTAAATACCAGCCTTCTTCAGCCTGGCTCTTCTCACGGGACTCTGCAAAGTGGCTTCAGCCAGGGAGAAGGGGTGGCGGGTCCTTGTCCTCTTATTCTCAGGATGTCAAGGGCCTAATGAGGTCCTGGGGGAAGGGCCAGGCTCGCCTTCCCAGGCCAGCATGAGAGCCACTCTGAGGAATCAATCAGCCGGTCTCCCCGCCAGAGCTTAAGATTTCTGGGTCCTTCCATAGTCAGCTTGGCATTGTTCCATCCTAAAGAAAGGAAAGAAATTATGAAAGAATGGGAAAGTAGTGTAGGGCTACTTTCCCTTTGGGAAAGCCGAGGCCCCGAAGGAGAGTGACATTTTTAAGTGTGCTGTCCCATCCAGGGCCTGCACTTTTTGCTGCCTCTTCACACCTCCTGCGTAGGCCCTCCAGGAGCTGTCCCAGACCTGACCTGCTTCCAAAGGACCCAAGGGTCAGGCTCAGTGAGGAAAAGACTGTATTTCCCCATGTTTGCACCATCCTCGGGCTCATGCGAGAGACTCAGAAGAGGACGCCAGTTGGAGTCTGAGAAAACCCACAAATGCCAACATCTAAAGCATCAGAGAGCAAAGCAGAGGGGCTTCCCTGGGAGAGGCCCACAAACAGGGTGGTTAATTCTGGACAAACCACCAACAAGAAATCTCTGTGCCCTCCCAGCTTCTACTAGATACACGCCTTTCTTTCTCTCCGTTGATAAAGCCTGGATGATATATTGTTGCTGGGAAATCCCATCGCCCAACCTGGGGTCTTATTTGTAAGTCAACCCTGACTTTTAAACAGAGGTTGTTAAATGCTAGCAGCTTTGATTTTACATTTAAATCAGGCTGAACGCTTTCCAAGCTCAGAAGAGAAAACCTCTGTCTGAGGAGGTGCCTTTTCAACCTACTTCCTTCAGGAACCTGGTCTTGAATCAGAACTGCCACTTATAAATTATAAATTCTGTCCCTGGCCTCTCATGTTCAGCTGTATAACCTTGTTATGTTAACATAAAAATTAAACACAAGATGAATCAGCTAAATTGGGTTCACTTATAGGGATCAAGCAGTGGCAGCCCAGCTGATGGGAAACAGCCCTACTAGAGCCAGGGAAGGAGTGGCTTCTTCCCAGGATCTAGATTTGAAGACTTGAAGATGGAAAGGAAAGGGGACCTGAGAAATATAAACCCAGGGTCAAAGTTCGGCATGGTTTCTGATGCTCTTGTTACGCGTTTCCTGATGTTTGGGGAAGGAGCTGACAAATGAGCACAAAATGAGGAGGGGGTTGGCTCAGGGGACAAGCAGGGAAAGACCTGATACCAGCCTCCGTCCTGGCCTTGGACCATTTCACAGCACCTTTTCATACTCCATCTTGTCCGATCCTCCCCAGAGCACACCAGACTGGTGGGCGGACACAGTTCTGAGGACTCAGTTCTGCAAACTGCTGTGCAAAGGCTGGAAGGGATTCCAGACCCTCCACTGGGACTCCAGCTTGGAGGGAAGCCAGCCACCCTGCAATCAAGCTGATTACCCCGGCCCTGCCATGCAGTGAGGAGCCCCAGCCGCATGGAAGGTGCAGTGGCCATGCAGAGGGAACATCAGGAGCGCCACTGGGGCCCTGGGTACGGACTGAAGAACCCCAGTGACTCCCCGGCCACCAGAGACAAACCCCAGCTGAGCCCTTCCCAAATGTCTGGCCAACAAAATCATGAGCAAAATAGCCTGGTTGTTTAGAGCTTCTAGCTTCAGCCAGTTTGTTACCCAGCAAACGACAACCAGAAGGGAGCCTGGACTCCAAGTGTGCAAGGGGACTCAGGAGAATTAAAGCAAAAATCCCAGATCTAAAGATGAACAGCGCACTCTGGGTCACCCCCTCCTTCTATTCTTTTTTCCCGTAAATGTCACGCTTCCAGAGAGTATCACTAAGTTCAAAGTAATAATATCAGAAATCAGCTTTTCTTCCTTTGACATTTTATTGTGTATATGAAATTGGAACAAGGCTCTAATGGGGATATTTAGTTGAGTTTTTTGGTGAGTGTGTCTTGTGGCTCTCCTTAGTATCGGTTGTGCAAATGGTTAAATTGTTCCTTTGCTAAAGCGAGTCATGCTATAGACCTGAGATGTGTCCATATCCTGGGTTGAGGATCTCATTAATGGGTCTCATGCTGTGAACCCCAGAATTTGCCCGAATCAGACACGCACTCTTATGGTTGTTGCTCAACCAGGGCAGCTCTCCTTCTGCCCCTTGGCAAGCGTGGGCCGTTTTCATCACAGCCTCTAGAAGCCAAAGGGCACGCTATCTACTCCGTCACATGCTACCTCTGGGAACCAATGGAAGATGTCTACTCACTCATCTGCCACCTCTAGGAACCAATGGGAGCTGTCTAGTTAGTCACATGCTACCTCCAGGAACCAATAGGCACTGATTGCTCAGTCACATGCCACCTCTGGAACCGCTGGCAGGCTTTACTCTAGAGCAGGCTTGTCCAAGAGAACTGCCAAGCCAGGAGGTCTTGACTGTCATTTTCAATCCAAGCAAATATAATCTCATGTCATCATACACACCAGCAGGCAGCCTCTGTTCCAGCCAGCGTGACTCGGCATCTCACAGGAGAACCGGGGCACGTTTGCTCCTGCCTGGCTGGAAGGTTGAGTGGCACACCCTTTGAGGTCTGGCTTTATGTTCATCCTTGTGATTTTGACTTTGTTGTCAATTTTAACGGCAGCTCCTCAGAGCATTATCTCTGCCAGCTCACACTGAGCTCGGGGTCACCCACAGCAGAGGAAGAACGTGACTGGTGGTCTGATGTCCCCCACCTGTCCAATTGCTGCCCCCACCCCAAGCCTTAGAAGCAGATCCTCTTGGGTTAAGCCTCCGTGAGCAATGCCCACCAGCAATCCTGCACGTGCAGGGTGTTGTACACCTGGGATCTATGGAGCATCTCCAGTGTGGGACCAACCAAGCTCAGCTCTGCATCCAGTGGTAAAAGGAGAGATGAGATTCTTCTCTCATGTGACAAATTCTAGGGGGACAGATGGAAAATAAGTAAAACAATCCACAAGCAATACAGATGCAGGTAGTGAGAAGTCCTGTAAAGAAATAAAACAGAAGAGGTGACGAGGGCACCGGGATGTGGAGAAAGATGATCGGATCAGGAGGTCAGGGAAGGCTTCCTGAGGAGACAATGCCAAGCCCTGAATGAAAAAATGGAGGCGACCATGCAGCAGTGCTGGGACCCAGAAACCCACACAGAGGGAACAGAAGTGTAAAGGTCATGAGGCAAGAATGAACCTGGGGTGTTTGAGAAATAGCATAAAGTCAGTGTGGCTGGGAGAGTGGAGGTGCCCACCTGAGCTCAACAGTCTTCTTAGATGGGCTTCTCTGACTTCCCTGTGCAAAGAGGTACCTCCTCCCCAGCACCAACCCTAGGTCCTCTTCATCACCTTACACTCTGTATTTGTCCATTCAGGCTGCTGTAACAGATACCAGAGACTGGGTGGCTTGGTGTAAACAACAGACATTTGTCTGGAGGCTGCAAGGCTGAGATGAACATACTGGCAGATGTGATGTCTGGTGAGACCCAGCTTCCTGGTTCATAGATGACTGTCTTCTCCTGTGTCTTCACGTGGTGGAAGGGGCCAAGGAGCTCTCTGGGGTCTTTTTTGTAAGGGCACTAATTCCATCCATGAGGGCTCCACCCTCATGACCTAATCACCTCCCAAAGGTGCCATCTCTTAATGCCATCACAATGAGGGTTAGAATTTAACAGATGAATTTTGGGGGAATACAAACATTCAGTCTATGGTACTCTCTTCTATATTCTTAGTAACTTTTGTTATTTTCTAAGTTGTCTCAGCTATGTGTTGATCTGTTTATTGTCTATTTCCTTCTGCCTTTTTCACTGTTATATCCCCAGGCCTCTGTCGTTCTTGGTGCATCACAGGTGCTCAAAAAATAATAGTTGAATGAAGAGTTCAGCACAGTCATCCATGGCTATCAGCAAAACAGATTTAGGCATCATTGTAGTGGATCTGTTACATCTGGAGAGTATTTAAACACATTATATTTATGGCTTAGAGCATGATAACCCATCGTACACATGTAGAGGCAGAGACGAATAACAGTTACAACAAGCATAACCATACCACCTGTTGGGTCCTTCTTGTTCTCCAGGTTTGGCTGAGAAGTGACACTTGCCCAGAGTTACACAGCTATGAAGACGTGGTGATGGGACTCCAACACAGGGCTGATGGGCTCCAAGGCTGGTATCTTAACCCTTTGCCCAGCTCAAATCCATATCAACATGAACACATGTGTTTTGATGGATGAGTTGACCCTTCCCTTGAGCTGCATTAGTACCATGTCTATAACCACATTTTAGAACTTGACCCTTAAACAGTTTTCGTAGTTAAGTCTCCCCGGCTGGTTTGCATGGCTCTGAAGAGGCAGTGTGACGTGATGGTTAGCAATGTGTTTGTTCCTCCTGGAACCAGCCCGCCTGAGCTCTCCCTCATCAGAGCCTGGCTACCTTGGGCAAGTGATTGAACTTGTCTGTGCCTCAGTTTCTCCATCTGTAAAATGGGGGTAATAAGAATCTCTACCTTTTAGACTTGTTTAGAGGATTGCAAGTATTCACCTGTGAAAAGCCATGCTTTAGATCAGGAAAGAGAAACCTGCATGAAAGCTTTGTCTTCACCCTAAAAAGCAGGAAGAGCTGGATAATCTAATAAAACCATAACCTTTCTTGAGCTCATGAGACAGCTGAGGTGCCAAGGCATCCAGGTGAACTGAATCACAAAGTGTAACAAGCCCCTCCAAGGAGAAATGGGATCCAGGAAGTGTTTTATCTTGGCAACATATAGAAGGACAAAATGGGCAGCATATAAGTGAGTGGGAGGAAAATATCTAAAGTTTGAATAAATTCTTAAAACTGAGTATGAGTTAGGATGACAGTGTAGAATCTCAGGGACCCCAGACACAGGGGGTGTCCATAATCACTCACAAGCTCTTTTCCATGGTTTTCCACTGGGGAAGTCACAAGAAAACAGCTGGGTCAGGGTGAGAAACCTGGAGAGCCACCTCCCTTGGTGGTACCCAGGCATCCACTTCACTTCTATGAGGCAAAGCCCTGATCTTCCAGGGGAGGGGCAGAAACCTCCACCCCAGTCCCAGGCAAAAGTAGACCAGTGCAGAAGGTAGAGGAGAAGTAAAGCCATCCATCCATGGGGGAGAGGCAGGAGAGACACTGGGCTGGATACAGGATCCTGAACTGATCTAAAGCAGAACTCTGCTGTCTCTGGAGGAGAGATGGGAGATACTCTCCCATCCAAGACCCCCCCACAGATAGAAGGCAGAGGATATGCTATGGAGTCAGGAGGAACAAGACCCATGGGAACCCCCACCCCAGGCTCACAGTGCCTGCTTAAGACCAAGGCTGGAGCTGCAGAAGGAAAAACACCCCAAGCCCACACCATCAATTACATAAGTAAAAAGCAACAACATAGGGGAGGATCCAGAGCAGGGGAAGGGACACCTCTCTATAATACAGGCAAGCAGGGACTGCTAGAGCCTGAGATGGAGCACAAGGTAAGAGTAGCACATGATGGAGGCGTTTGGGGTCTCTGGTTCACTGAAGGTAACCCTAACAACAACAAAACCCAAACCCAGCTCAACTCCTGACAGGGTTGCCTCAATCCCTCACACTAATGACCTGACAGAAAAAAATCCTGCTTCTGGGAATAAAATAATATTCATTTCAGTCTCTACTGTTCCTCTATACAGCGTGTCTGACATTTAATTTAAAAATTATGAGACACAAAAAAAGGAAGAAGTGAACACCCCATTGTCAAGAGATAAAGGAGTCAACAGAACCAGAACCAAAGATGACCTGTATTTTGGGACTGTCAGACAGGACCTTTAAAATAACTATAGTTAATATATTAAAGGACCTAATGGAGAAATAGACAAGATGTATGAACAGATAGGGAATTTCAGCAGAGAGAGGAAGACTGCAAGAAAGATGCAAATGGAATTGCTGGAAATAACAACCATGATCTGAGAGATGAAAAGTCATTGATGTAAAGAACTTAGGATGGTGCCTGGCATGCAGTACGTGCTCAGCCTTTGTAACTGTGTTCATTCTGGAGGTCACGGAGAGTGCCTTTTACCTCCTTCCTCGTGGGCTCAGCATTCAGCACAGGACTGGGCTCCTAGGAGGTCCACAGCCAGGAATGTGAGGGTGAACGTAACAAGAGCAGTATGACCAGTTTCTTCCAGTCACAGACAAATGTGCGCATACAAAAAGCTTGTAAATTGCCATCAGGAAAACTGTTGGATTTTTATCATAGATGAAGTTCTAAACTTTCCAGATGGGGTAACTTGCTAAATCTTCTCAGTCTGCTAACAAAGTAGGTTTGATTATTTTCATTTAGCAGTTGGAGACACAGAGGCAAAAGAAGATGTGGACCACTCTGATGGTAGACAGCCTGCCTTGGGACCCACATCCTCAGCCCTTTCAAGCTGATACTGTTCATTCCGTGCCAGAACAATATTTGAGTTTCACCTTTGATCCCTGCCATCTCTTATTGGCCAGTGCACTTCTAGTTCTGATGAATCAACCAATGGCATCAACAGTGACAACAATAGCTGATGATGACTGAGTACTCTCTAGAGTAGAGCTAACCACCACACTAAGTATGGACATGAACTCATTTAATCCTCCCAACCATGCTATGAGGAAGAGTCTCTCATCATCCCCTGGTACTGATGAGGAAACTGAGGCACAGAGAGGTCAAACGACTTGTCCACAGTCACACAGTTTTCAGTTTGGGGCCAGTACCCCTGCTCTTCACCCTTGTACTAAAATGCCTCTGCAGAAGGCTAGAAAGCTCTGGAGAACCAGCAGACATTGGACATCTACAAGGGAAAAGCTTGTCTGCGAGCAGAGCCAGGACAGAATGAAGCCGAGCTGAGCTAGGCCAGTGTTCTGGTGCCACCACGACGCCTTGAAGCCAGCTCTGCCGGGACTTGTAAGGCTCATGACTCAATGCACTGACTTTTTTTCCCTTAAGCCACTTTGAGTCAGGCTTTTGCTCCTGTGTGAGAATCCAGGCCCCTCTCAGAAGGGCTCCTGTCTGGAGGAGGATGTGGCGTGGCTGGTCCCCAGGTGGAGGTGGAGTCTGCTTGGACCTCGAGCAGAGGCTTTACAGTTGTCACGTGACGCATAGCCGCACGGGGGAAGCAGCTGTGCTCCTTGTGAGATCCTCCCCCTTCACCCACAGAGAACCTGGGGTCCGAACCAAACCTACAATGAACCCTCAAAAATCTGCCCACCCCTCTTTCCCTTTCAACACCACAGACAGCATCACCACCTTGAGTTGAGTGTATAAATCATGAGTGGAATAAGTTTGTGTCTTTTCCAGCCAGATGGCCCTTAGAGGTGGGGGGGGGGGTGGTTGTTGACTAGATTGTCTTTTTGATTCCCTCCCATTATTCAGACCCCAAATCCATTTTATCTCCAAATCTCATAAGCTCTGTTTGTTCTACCTGACTGCTTCAATGAACAGTTCACTTTGGACTAGGACTTGTGCTTCTTAGAACATATCATGAATTTTCCAGACCCAATTTTGAACCCAACTCAATTTCCTATCTCTCTCCGGTGACTTTCATCCCGGTGAGTCATTTAACCTCTTGGTTTCGAGTCTCCTCTTTAACAGAGAGGAATGAGTGACCCCCCCACACTTCACAGGAGGATTGGGAGAATTAATTAATGTTTGTAAAGGGTTCTGCCGTTCTGGGGTGTCTTTGATATGGAGGATGAAAGTGTGTGAGTGAAGGCGCTGAGCACCAGATTCAAGAGGGAAAAAGAGAAAACAATCCGCTATTTGTTGGCTTTAGTGCTCATCCATGCCGTTTTGACATTTAACAAAGTTCTTTTAAGTTTTTCCAAGTTAAGTGCATGCGTGTCAATGTCGTTCCTTTGATGAAGCCATCCGAAATTAAAATTTAAAAAAAAGAACAACTTTTGTACAAACCAAAAGTTGCAGGTAGGAGTCCTTTGCTTGTCAACCAGAAACCTAGATGTTGTTACAGCCCCTACATTGGCAACACTAGGCGTGGTGTGAATCCACCTGCCTCATGCCTACAGGCGTGCCCCCAGACTGGGAGTATACTTTCTATTCTAAGGAAAGAAAAAATGCCATGTTTACTAATTTATTTTTTCCAGCAGAGGTGACGGTGTCTGTTGTGAGCTAAATGGTGTCCCGCCCTTACCCCCAAATTCATATGGTGTAGGCCCAGGACCTCACAATGTGACCGTATTTAGAGATAGGATCGTTACAGAGATGATTAAGCTCAAATGAGGTCATGTAGTTGGGCCCTAATCCAATCTGTCCGGTGTCCTTATAGGAAGAGGAGATCAGGACACAGTCACACCCAAAGGGACTACTATTTGAGGATACAGGGAGAAGGCAGCCATCCACACGCCAAGGAGAGAGGCCTCAGGAGGAACCAACTCTGCCCACACCTGGATCTAAGAGTTCCAGCCTCTGTGATTGTGAGAAAATAAATTTCGACCGTTTAAGCCACCCGTATGTGGCACTTTGTTGCGGCAAACTAATACAGTGTCCTAGCCCACTTAGGGTCTTAGCAAACTTCCATTGCGATCAGTGACTCAGGAAGGAATGTAAGGGGGACAATTCCAAGTGTGTGGCTAAGAATAATGTCACAAAATACTCAGAGTATCCGTCCTCTGTGCTCACTTGACACTATTCAGAGAGGGAATTTGGGGTAAGAACTGACATGTAGGGTCATTTCATGCAGAAAGGCCTAAAGTTTTCCTTTAAATGATTTCATTTGAATCTTTGTTTCAAATCTCCACATTCTGGCTTATTAGGGGAGCTTATCCAAACTCTCTTCTCTGTGTTGCTCTTGAAGGTATACCCGGGAAAGTTCCTTTAATATCTTTTCTACCTTCCAGAGAAAGGAAATGAACACCTGATTCTCTTACACTCCCTGCCCCCCCAGAAATCAACAATCTTTAGTAATATTTTGTAGTAGATGAAATAAGGCCACAAATTCTTTGCCACTCCTCCAAGAGTTGGACTCTATTTCATGAAAAACAGACTTATTGCCAAGGGGGCAGGGGGTGGGGGAGGGATGGAGTGGGAGTTTGGGATGAGCAGATGCAAACTATTATATACAGGAGGAATAAACAACAAGGTCCTGTTGTATAGCACAGGGAACTATATTCAATAACCTGTGATAAACCATAATGGAAAAGAACATGAAAAAGAATGTGTATATATATGTATAACTGAATCACTTTGCTGTACAACAGAAATTAACTCAACATTGTAAATCAACTATACTTGAATAAAATAAATTGTTTTAAAAAATGATAAATAACCAAAAAATAGAATAAAATAAACTTTTAATTTTAAATTAATAAAAAGAGTTGGAGTCTATTTTCCCTCTCCTTGAATTGGGTTGGGGGCCAGTGGGAGGAGGGGGCTTGTGACTTTCTTTACCCAATGGAATGTGGTGGAAATAACAGGCATGAGTTTAGGAGCTGTATTAGCCAGAGTTCTCCAAAGAAGGAGAAGCAACAGGAGACAGGTAGGTAGGTAGATAGATAGATACAAAGAGATGTGTTACGAGGAATTGGCTTACATGATTGTGGAGGCTGAGAAGTCCTAAGTCCTGTCATCTACAAGCTGGAGACCCAAGGAAGCCGGTGGTATATTTCCAGTCCAAATTCAGAAGCCCAAGAAGCAGAGAGCTGACAGTTAAGTCCAGTCCGCGTCTGAAAACCAGAGAATCAGGAGAACCAACAGTGCAAGTTCTAGTCTGAGCCTGGAGGCCTGAGAATCAGGAGCCCCAGTGGGGTCGTTCCAGTCCAAGGGCTGGAGACCCAGGTCCCAGCTCGGCCGTCAGGCAGAGAGACAGAATCAAACTCCCTCCACTTTTGTTCTATTCAAGTCCTCAGTGGATCAGAGGAAGCCCCTCACATCGGGGAGGGCCGTCTGCTCTACTCAGTTCACTAATTCAAATGCTGGCCTCACCCAGAAACACCCCCCCAGACACAACCAGAAATAGTGTTTTACCAGCTCTCAGGACACTCCGTGACCCAGCCAAGTGGACTGCTAATGGAGGCCTTGACATTCAAGTGCTTTGCAGCTTCCGCCGTCACCCTCTTGAAATGCTTCCTGAGCACAACGTGCCAGGAAGAAGCCTGGGATGAAAGGCCACATGGAATCGTGTCCCAGCTGAGCCTGGCCCCAGGTGACCCGGGAGTGAGCCCCGCCCTCACAAGCAGCCCAGGCAAACCAGCCAACAAACTGCTGAGTCTGCTCAGAGAATCAGGAGGAGGGTTATATCTCTGATGTTTAAGCCACGGATTCCAGGGCGGTTTGGAGCAGGGACGGAAAGCTGGACCACTTCTCTTTCCTTGGGTCTATGAAGCAAGAAGGCCAATCGGGATTAGATAAAAAGTAGACTTTCAAGATTGTTTTTTAAAAAACTAGTTACATAATTTCTTATAAACCAATCTAACAAAAATGTTGTCCAATAAAATTGTTAGGGATTACAAGGCCCTGAAGCAATCATTGAAAATAATTTGTAATATTATATTAATTGTATGCAAATGATGCTTCCGAAACGCTGGGAAACAATTGATTCTTTTAATATTTTAAACAAAGTCCCTGAAATCCTTTGCAACATAGTTTGCTTAGCAAAACACTTCCTCCTAAATCGTTCCAGGGAAGGCTTTGATCACCCCATAAATTATACCATCACCAATTCTGCACCACTGCATCCTGAGTCAGGGTTGTTCTCCTGCACTTAAACCTGAACCCAGCTTTCTTGCTCTCCTGTATCTCCCCCTTGGGGGCCTTTTTGCTCCTAAGCAAAGTTTGTTAAGTTAGCATATTTCCCAAAATGTAGGGCTCACTTCGGACTTCTAAATTCATCACAGCGCACAAACCAAAAATGTGCGCAGCACTTTTCTGAAGATACCCTGTGGGCACTGAATCCCTTCGTGCATGTGTGTTTGTGTGCGTGTGTGTGTGTGTGTGTGTGTCTTTATGTATGTGTCTGTGTGCATATGTGTGTATGTACGTATGCATGTGTGTTTGTGTGTCCGTGTATGTCTCTGTGGGTACATGTGTACGCATGTGTTTGAGCATGCTTGTGTTTCTGTATGCATATGTGTATCTGTGCATATGTGTGGGTGTGCACGTGGGGCTGTGTGTTTGTATGTCTGTGTATGTACATGTGTATGTGTGTGTGCATGTGTTTCCATATACATATGTGTGTCTCTCTGTGTGTGTGCATGTGTGTCTGTGTGCACATGCGTGTGTGCACGTGTATCCACCCTCTAAACTGGCCTGAGCTCCATCTAACTGAGAAAGTGGCTCAGTCTTGGGGTAGAAAGTGGGGGGCAGCATGCAGGGGCCATGTCCATGTCCCTAAGCAGACAATGAGGCTCCTGGGTCCCATGTGACTCGCTCGTTGTCCTTTCACTTGTGTTTTTGTCACAATGCAGGAACGCAGGGGCTTAGAGTGGGATGTATGGAGCTGGTTTAAAAGGTAACATTCCCCCTCACAGGCCTGGAAAATAAGGACCAAAATTTTCAGTGTAGCTCCTGGGCCTTTTGCCCCATAGACAGCCCACGGCCCACTCTGGGGAGCTGCCCTAGAAGTGGGAGACCTTCCAGGAAGCGCAAAGGACCCTTTATAGATGGACGACGCTGGACAATAGAGAAACGGCACACAACTAAAGTCTGCGGCGTCACTCTCCTCACCGCGGCCCATCTGAACTGGTGTGGGGTCACGAGACTGACGTCTCCTCCTGCTCCAGGCCCATCCTTTATCCTAATTAGCCTGCAAGGTTATCTTATTTGTGTCTGAATGGCAACAGCCCCTGCGCTGGTTCTAGAGAGAAAGATCAAAGGGGGATTTAATTAAATTTTCATATTTAATTTTCTTCTTTCATTTTTACTGTCTGTTTTTGCTCAAAACATGCTATTCTCAGGGAGCTGAAAAGTTGCTCAAGAGAGCAGAACTCCCTAGAATGGGAGAGAAATGGGGGCTTTATGGGTTTTCTTTAAAGGACCCAAATCTCTCCATCTCCACTCAGCTCAAAGCGTGTGTGTAATTTAGGGCAGCAATACTTGAATTATGAATTGGCTTCTCTGGAGGTGAATTAAACATGCTGCAAATGGCTTCAATCTCCAGCGTCCCCAGCAACGCATGTTTGGTAACTTGCATCCAACCTGGAACAGAGGCTGTTCAAGGAGAAATGACAGGCCTGGGACCATCCATTCTCATCCCCACGCCCACCTGCCTGCCTGCCCGAGCCCATGCAGGTAACGCCTTCGAGTCCCCAAATGCACAGTCAGTGTAAGTGATGCTGCTGATGATAACGGCCCACAGTGAAGTCCAAGTAAAACGGGGGTCCTCTGTGAGGTTTGTTCTTATTTGGGGACAGGTGGGGGACGGCCTTAGAGCTTCTTTCTCTCTGCGCCGAGGCTGGTGACTGGCATCCATCCTTACTCTGATAAACGCCCCCTCATTAATTCTGCGGGTGGATTCGGTGGGAGGGAGGAGGTACCGAGTGGAGCCTTTAGGCTGGAATTGTTGCGATGCAGGAGTCTGGACCTCCCTGATTGGTAATGTCTGTTCACGTGCGCAGGGCCAAGGCTGAGAGCTCCCTTGCATAGCCTAAGACAAGCTCCCCCCAAACCAGTGAATGTGCTGAACAAGATTTATGTAGCTCCACATTAAGGGGAAGAAATCCCTTTTCTTCCAGAGCATCAATTACATTCTCATAATTCATGTGTTTATTACACATCATTCTTATCTACTCATTAGAGCGGACCTTCCCCAAGGAGACCTTCCCGAAGACATGTGGTAGCCTAATTGGAATTGTATTCAAATATAGGCAGAGCCTCATGCCTGTATGGCAAAGTAATAATATGGATTTCCCCAATTCCTGCCATGCTCCTGTGCTCCAGACGCCAGTGGTGTGATTTTCTAGCCAGAATATATGAGCTGAGTGGAAATCTAGGTTGTGGAGCAAGGTGAGTTCTTACTCCAGAGTGCTGGTGAGGTCACCTGGCAGGTTTTATGGGTTGACTTGCGTCCCGCAGAAGCTATGTTGAAGTTCTGTTACTGAACTCAGGTTCAGCAGCTCACTGCTCAAAAGCCAATACTCAAGAGACAAGTGTTGGTTGGAAAAGGAAAGTTTGCTTTAATCAGGAAGCCAGCAACCTGGGGAGAAGGTGGACTTGTGTCCAAGAACAAACTCCAAAGATTCTGCTTGACCATGAGAGTTTTTAAAGGGAGAAAGGGGAAGCTAGTCACGGTTAATTATCTGGGGAGGCCGTCAGAGTCTTCATCATCTTTCACTGCGGGCAGTCTTGCTGACTCCTTGTGATCTTTCTTTAGATGCTATCTTGTTCATGCCATTTGCTCATAGGATTACTGAAGGAGAGGCTGGGGGAAAGGTCTAGCCGTCCATTAATTACTTATTCTTCATCCATACTTCTTTCATCTAAGAAAAGAATCAACAGGTTAGGCAAGGCATTGAGTGATCAAAAGATTTGAAAGGTATGCAAGGGCTGGAGGTTAGTGAAGCATGGGACACCTGGTGTAAAGGTGAAATTAAAATATAGCTTGGTGAAATCTATTACCTGTTAGGTTTGGGGGCTGCTTACAATCCTAACTCCCAGTACCTGTGAATGTGACCTGATTTGGATATAGGGATCTTTGCAGAGTCAATCAAGTTAAGATGAGGTCATACAGGATTAGGGTGAGCCCAAATTCAACCTCTGATCCTTCCAAGAAGAGACAAGACACACACACAGGGAAGATGCCCATGTGATGACAGAAGCAGAAATTGGAGTGACATCTACAAACCGAGGAGCACCGGGAATGCCTTCAGCCATCAGAAGCTGGAGGAGACAGGAAGGTCCTCACCTAGAGCCTTTGGAGGGAGCACAGCCCTGCCCACACCTGGATTTCAGTCTTCTGACCTCCAGAACTGTGATAGAATAAATTCCTGTCGTTTAAGCTCTCTTCCTCTCAGGAGGAAGACTAGACGGCAGATCGTTTCCTTCCCATGACCTGGAGAGGTCATTATGCCCAGCTGAGGTGTAGTGATGAGATTCCTAACTCTGGCTCTTTATAATATTACAGATATTAATAATTGTTTTAGGAGCTATTGTGAATTAACCAAAGCAACATTTACTTCATTTTGCTCGGGTTTCAGAAATGAGTGCCCTGCATCTCAGCAGGACAGGCCTCCCCTGTGTGGCTGGAGGCAAATCCACTCGCCTTTCTGCTAAATGATAAGTGATCTGACCCTGAGTCTAGAGTCCCAGACTGTTCATCTCTCAGCGACCCCCATGCTGGGAACTCGCCTGCTGAAACGATCAGAGATGCAAATACAGTTTCGAGCATAAACCCGTGGATGTCACGGTTACATAAAATAAGGAGCAATCTCAATCCTATAAATAGAGGAAACGTTGAGTGTGGCTCATTCACGGTGTGGATCATTGTGTAGCTGCAGACACGGTGTGGGGAGGAATTTTTGTATCAGGATAGAGATTTTTAGTGACAAGAACATATACAAGCCGTCTCTACTGAATATCACACCCAGACACCACATCGGTGTCTCTGGTGGGTTATGAGAAGTTTGAACTCCATCCCTGATCCTCACAGGATTTCCCAAGTTTTCTGAAGTAATTGTCTATTACGTTTATAATCAGAAACATGGTGTCATGAAAGCAGATTTGGTCTGTGTTCCACAATTTCTCTTCTTTATCTTCTCCCCTCTTTCCCCCAGCTCTTTGATGGGGTTGAAAACCATGTCACAAATTAATGTAATGATATTTGTAGATCAATACTGTAACCTCTCCACCCCCTGTGCCCCAAATGATTGATGGTCAATCTCTCTTCTTTGCCCCTCCCCCTCCCCTAGATTGGCCATAGATTTGGGACTCAACAATTCCATCGGGGCCTCCAGGATCTGGGCTCAGGTGTGCTGCCACATTCATCTCAATCATCAGATATCAGTCAAAATGCAAACACTATGGCTGGTTTGTGGGACTCTGACAAATGATTCCAAATTTCCTAGACCTACAGGAAGCAAAGCGAACTGCCCTGGATGGTTCTGTGTGCTCCGAGACGGAGGTGGTGACTCGAGCCCTATTTCTCTGCACTCCCTCCCCTCTGAGTTCCCTGTCAGAGCCCCAAGTTCATGGGCACCTCTACCTCTGTGGGGTGTATTCACTTTACCTTCAGAGTCTTAGAGCCTCTGTCTACACCCTGCATTAATCAGCTCGGGAACCAGAGCAAAGCACCAGAGACCAGGCAGCTTAAACAACAGTATTTATTCTCTCCCAGGCCTGGAGGCTGGGATCTGAGATCAGGGTGTCTGCAGGGCTGGTTTCTCCTGAGGCCTCTCTCCTCAGTGTAGAGAGGTGTAGACGGCCATCTTCTCGCTGTGTCCTCACGTGGTCATCCCTGTGTGTGTGTCTGTGTACTGATCTCCTCTTCTTATAAAGACACACAATCTTATTGGATTAGGACCCATCCTCATGACCTTTTTTAAACTTAATTCCATCTTTAATGGCCCTATCCCTGAATACAGCACATTCTAAGCTTCTGAGGGTTAGGACATCAATGTAGGGGGAAAAGGAGTCTTCCTCCTATGGGTTTCTAATGTCATTGCAAATTCAAGCAAAGCACCAACTCCCAAAGACACACCTCTCTACTCTTGACCACATCCTGGGCATCACCTGAGACCACCAAGGCCTGGTGAGCTGCAGATATTAACACAGAGGAAGGACCATGAGCTGCAACCTTAGCTCTCTGCTCCCTGGAGAGTGCCTGTCACTTCAGTTTGAGCCATTCACTCTTGGCCCTGATGCTACCCAAGACCCTAGGGCAGGGATGCAGCCCAGAAGGGGCTGGGATCTAAGACTCCCCGTCCTCAAGTCTCCTTTCATAGTGATGAGACAGGTCCAGGAGGGATGCCAGAATTGTCGGCCCACTGAGGTCTCTGCAGCATCTCCTCCAGGGAGGGAATTGGGAAGGAATCTGCAGTGCCCTCCCCCAAAACCCTCCCAGATGGGGGTCCATGGCCAGGGGTTCCAGGGAAAGGCTGTTCCTGGAGGTGGACTCAGCATGCATTGAAAGGCAGCCCTCTGGTGGGGCTCTCTTATCTCCCCCTTCCCCTGGGAGTCGGGAGCTGGGCCAGTCTGTCCTTCTCTGCTCACTGCCCCTGGGCAGCCAAAGCAGGACACCGGCCATGCCCCTCACGTTCTTTCCTCAGTGGCTCTGTGGTCAGTTAACCAGAACTCCTCTGCTGCTTCCCTCTATTTGGCACCACAGACAGAGCAGGTTAGGGGGGTGTTGGGAGGAGTAGGGGAGGGGCTCTCTAAGGCCAAGCCTAGGCGTGCAGAGTGACAGATGACACCCATCCTCTGTGCTGTCCTAGGCCGTTGTCCTCACAAATGCTTGTCTCCTCATCAAGGACCCTGTGTGGAGGGGTGTTGGGGTTTGAGCAGAGAATCAGTGTTTCTGGTTTCCAGAACCCTCCCTTCAACTCACCATGAGGAACCCACCTCTACAAACACAGAGTGGATGGGTTAGCATTTGAATTATTTCAGTCATGGGCAGTGGGAAGAAAGTCAGGATTGGGTCCACATTTTGTGCAGAAAAAAAAAGCAGAAGAGCACATCAAAATGGCCAAGAGGCACATGACAAGATGCTCAACATCATCAACCATCAGGGAAATGCAAATCAAAACCACAGGGAGTTATTACCTCACACCTGTCAGGATGGCCATTGTCAAGAAGACAAGAGAGCAGGTGCTGGCTAGGATGTGGAGAAAAGGGAACCCTCTTGCACTGTTGGTGGGAATGTACATTGGTCCAACCACTATGGAGAACAGTATGGAGGTTCCTCAAAAAATTAGAAATAGATCCACTATCCAATCCAGCAATCCCTTTTCCCACCATATACTCAAAGAAATGAAGACAGGATTTTGATGACCTATCTGCACTCCCATGTTTATTCACAATAGCCAAGGTATGGAAACAACCCAAATGCCCATCAATGGATGAATGGATAAAACAGATGTAGTATGTATACACAATGGAATATTATTCAGCCATTAGAAAGGAGCATATCTTTCCACAACGTGGATGGACTTGAGCACATTATGCTGAGTGAGATTAGTCAGACAAGGAAAGACAAACACATATGATATCACTTATATGTGGAATCTAAAAAAGGTAAACCTGTAAAAAAAAAAAAATACAGAGAGTGAAATGGTGTTCACCACGGGATGGGGATGGGGGAGGGTGGTTGATAAGATTGATGTTGTTTAAGGGCACATACTTGTAATGTGTAATAAAAAAAAAAAGCCATAGAGATCTAGCACACAGTATAATGACTACAAACAATAATATTGTACTGTAATCATGTAACATGATAAATCTTGCTATATTGGCAATCATATTACAGTATATAAATATAGTAAAATAACATGTTGTGCACCTTACACAATGTTACATGTCAAATTTATTCAATTAAAAAATAATTTTAAGACATTTCTCCAAAGAAGACATACAGATGGCCAATAGGCACATGAAAAGATGCTCATCATCGCTAATTATTAGAGAAATGCCAATCAAAACTACAATGAGGTACCACCTCACACTAGTCAGAATGACCATCATCAAAAAGTCTACAAATAATAAATGCTGGAGAGGGTGTGGAGAAAAGGGAACCCTCCTACACTGTTGGTGGAAATGTAAATTGGTGCAGTCACTATGGAAAACAGTATGGAGTTTCCTCAAAAAATTAAAAATAAAGTTGCCATATGATCCTGCAATCCCACTCCTGGGCATATATCCAGACAAAACTATAATTTGAAAATATACATGCACCCCAATGTTCATTGCAGCACTATTTACAATAGCCAAGACATGGAAACAACCTAAATGTCCATCGACAGAGGAATAGGTAAAGAAGATGTGGTACGTATATACAATGGAATATTACTCAGCCATAAAAAGAATGAAATAATGTCATTTGCAGCAACATGGATGGACCTAGATATTATCATACTAAGTGAAGGAAGTCAGAAAGAAAAAGACAAATACTATACCATATCACTTATATGTGGAATCTAAAATATAACATAAATGAACTCATCTACAAAACAGAAACAGACTCACAGACATAGAGAATAGACTTGTGGTTGCCAAAGGGGAGAGGTGTTGGGGGAGGGATGGAGTGGGAGTTTGGGATTAGCAGATGCAAAACATTATATATATATATGGATAAACAACAAGATCCTACTGTATAGCACAGGGAACTATATTCAGTATCTTGTGATAAACCATAATGGAAAAGAATATGAAAAAGAATGTATATATGTATAGCTTAATCACTTTGCTGTACAGCAGAAATTAACACAACATTGTAAATCCATTATACTTCAATAAAATAAATAATAATAATATATATTTTTTAAAAGCAGAAGAGCCATGCCCTTCTCCATATTGGGGTCTTCTCACTTGGGAAAGGACACACCTGCACACCAGCAGCTTCCTTCTGCAGCTCATCAGCCAGAAGGTGTCACGTGGACCAAGGTCTGCCAGAGGGTCTGTAGCACAGGAGAGCGCGTGTCTGGGTATGCGACCACCCCGGCCAGATCGTGGGCTGTTAATCAGCAAGAACGGGAAGATGCACATTGAGCAGGCAGTGGGGTGGGGGGAGTGGCCATACACGGGGCACCAACCACCTCGGAAAAGCAGGACCCCTGTCCTTCCCAGCACATAACTGGGAATGTGGAGCCACAACAGGGAATTTGGGAGACTTTGATTTCCTTTTCTCTTTTTCAATTTTAAGCATTTTATTGAACTAATGCTCCCATACCATACAATTTACCATTTAAAATGCACAATCAATGATTTTTAGTACATTCACAGAGCTGGGCAACCATCACCACCATCCATTTTAGAACATTTTCGTCACCTCCAAAAGAAACACTGCACCCCTGAACTCTCACTCCCCAATGCTCCATACCCCATCTAGCCATGGGCAACCACTCATCTCTGTTCTATCTGCATAGATCTGCCTGTTCTTGACGTTTTGTATAAATGGAATCCTGTACCATGTGGTCTTTGTGTCCGGTTTCTTGCGCTCAGCATAATGTTTGTAAGGTCCATCCCTGTTGCAGCATGTATCAAAATTCTTTTCTTTCTCTGAATATTATTCCACAGTATGTATATATCACACTTTGTTTATCCATTCCCTCGCTGATGGACATTTGGTCTGTTTTCTCCTTTGGGCAATCGTGAATAGCAGTGCTGTGAACATTCACACACGTTTCCACGTGGCTGTACGTCTTCATTTCTCTTGGGAAGATCCGTACGAGTGGAATCGCAGGTTGATTTTCTTCTGAATGTGCTCAAAGACACGCACTGTTTAGATTCTATCATCAAAATAGTCTATGTTGGTAATGGTGCCTCGTCAACAACCAAGCAAGAGATTCATATGAAATTCCCAAGCTGTGTTAGGTCATGAACCACCCTGCATCTTTCCTTTGTCCCGAAGATGAGAACAGTGAAGCTCAGGTATTTTTCCCTATTTTCCTTCCATATGTTCCTTGTTTTTAGAAGGGAACAGTAGGCTGTTGATGAGCAGGAAACCTAAGCCCGCTCTCCTGAAAGATGCCTCCTGCCCCCACCTCAGCTGTTGTTTCAGGCAGCCTGAGTCCAAGGGCTGAGGCACGGAGACCCTCTTCCCTGCCCACGTGACCAACCTGTCTCCTCACCTCGGAGCCCACAGCACTTAAGTAACCAAACTCCCGTCTCCCCTTCCTCTGTGTAGGCTGTGCTCCCAGGGGCATAGAGTATATTCAATTATTTTTACTCTGTGTGTGTGTGTGTTTGCAAAACATAACAATGAGCTGGGTGAAAAAAAACCTTCCAGCCTTTTCTATTGTCGTTATTTTTTTTCAGCGATGTCAACCTTCTCCCAGAGACCAGAGTCGTGGGTGTAATCCGCTGGCACTTGGATTGGGGTCAGACAACTGCTCCCCAGTCCCATTCTTTTGCTAATTCAGCAAACAGTCCTGACCAGACCCCGTGTTAGGAGTGAGGATGCAGAACCCAGTCTCTGCCCTCAAAGCCTCAGGGAGAGAGAAGCCGGACCAGACCTTGACAATGCAGGGGGTGAGGGATCCTGGACTCACTCAGTGGGGAAACCTCGGTTCCCTCCACCTTTCTTGTTCCCTGTCCTTGGAGAAAGCAGGGCAGGGGAGTGATCTCACTATCAGTGTGTTTTTATGTCCCTCTGCAGACTTTCTTCCCAAGCACTTGTTCTGATCGCCTCCTGTTCACCCCACTGATGAGGGAAGGATTCCCCCCCCACCACCGAAAGAGTAGGAGATGCCAGACACTGGACCGATGAGATGGTCAGCAACCTGTTAGTCACAGGTCCTTGTGGCCTGAGAGAGAGGACCCTGCCTTACACAGGGACCCTTGGGGCTGCACTCAGGAGCAGAGGGAACCAGCAGGATGCGAGTGGCTTATTTAAATAATTTTGTGAGCTGATGGGGAAGTGAAATCTTCTAGGTTGAGGAGTGAGTGGGGTGAGGCTGGTCCAGCTGATAGGGGACTAGCGGGTGGGGAGGGGGCACGTCTGGTGAGAGCGGGGAGATGCACGGTCAGGTCCCTGGGGCCCTGGACACTAATCCCTGGACTGTGGGCTGTCCTGGGAGCGGGGGCAGCAGCTTCGCCATCAGCCCTCATCAGGAAGGGGTCAACGGATGATGACGTGAGGATAATGAAGCCAACTCAGGGGGGCTGGAGGAACTTTCTTCCTCCCAGATTCATGCAAGACTGTCCTAGGCTGGCCTGACACTGTTTGGTCAGTCGGGAGCCCCTCCAGGCGCTGTCCTGCCCTCGCCCGCGGCCTGACCAGTGGCCACCACACCCTTCCCTGGAGTGGTCACCTCTGCTTCCTTTCTGTGGCCCTTCTGTAGCTGTTTCTTGGGTCTTATCTTCCTAATGGAACAAGACAATGCATGAACCAGACTTTCTCTCCAGCTGATGTTTTATTTTCATGTCGTGGCCATGGAAGGTACTTAATTAAGCCCCTAGTGGACCATCTGTCCTTTTTCATTTGGGTTTTGGGGATGCCCCAACCATCAAAGGACATCGTTTTCAGAAGGCGTCCAGGAGGAGATGGGAGGGAAGCTGGAAAGTCCCTGTGGCAGAGAGGCCTGGGTGCAGCTCTGAGGGCTCTGGGGCCCCATGGACCTTACACAGAATTCAAGTCTGCCCATTTCAGCTCGTAAATATCCTCACCATCTTCATCACCCTCATTCTGCAGATGAGGATGCTGTGGGCCCTAAAGGTTAAATTATTTCACTACGACTCTTACTGAACAAACATCAGGAGCCAAATCCCTTGACTGGAGCCCAAAGCCGCTTCCAGCCTGGAGCCCTCCTTCTCCCCCCAGGTCCAATCTGAGACATCAGATGTACGATCTCCAGTCACCTCCCAATTCATCCCTGCCACATTTTGCTTTGCACACTTTCTGGGGGGAAAATATTCAAATTTGGCTTTTAAAGTATCGTTCATATGGACTGTACAGTTTTCTTGGCACATTTTGGAGCCATTCACCTTTTTCCAGGTCTCAAGCAACTTCGCAAACCCTTGTGGGTCAGCCCACCCAGCTGCACCCACTGCCCTGGGTCCCGCGCTCACAGCCCCCTCCCACCTGGTCCTTCCTCCTTTGGGGCAGCTGACTCGGGGTTAGTTCTCAGCAAAGAACTGTCTGGCATCTGTCCCTGCCCTCCGGAACATTCTGCCCTCCCTGGGAACACGCCTTCGAGCTTACCGACGTCTGGTTCCCCTCCTACACATCCTGAGAGCCACCTGGCCTGGGCTCAGCTGGGCCAGCTTTGCCTGCCCGCCCTCACTCCCCGGGCCATGCAGCCCCTGACCCTGCATCCAGGTTGCCTGATGAATGGCTAAAGGTAATTCCCGCCACCCTGTCATCTCCAAAATTGTTCTTTAACTGTCCTGTCCTCAGTTTCATTTTTCTTAAGCATTTAATTAAATCGAACTGCTAGCAGAGTGTACATTTCCTGTTTTACACCAGATAATAAATAGTGACAAGGTAAGAGGATGGCCTCCTCCCTGGCCTTCTCCTCTCCCCCTCACCCCTCATTGCTCTGCATCTAATTCCTGAGTGTGCCTGAGTATCCTGAGGGCGTAGGACCCAAGGATGAGGCTGGACCAGGCTGGCTGGTGGGGCCTTGACAGTGCACCCTCTTTATTCCCTGCTGGGTCTGAGGACTGGTGGGATGAGATGGGAGTTCAAGGGCAGTGGAACCTTTCTCAGAGGGTGAAAGCTGCAGGCAGGCACACGCAGCCCGGCACACGCAGCCCTGGTTCATGAGCTCTGCCCATCTCTGGCCGGCTGTGTCCAGGGCTCGGAGAAACAACCTCGAGCAGGAGCTCCGTGATTCCCACCCTGAGAATCATGCCTCTTGGACAGCTAGGACCTCAACCCTTCTCAAGTGCAGGGCTATTGGGTTCAGGGCACCAGTCTCCAAGACCCGCCCTTGGTAGGTGCAGGAAGTGGGTTTGTTTCCTGGGGAACACCCAGGGACAGGCAGCTAGTTTGATGGAAAAGTCGTACTTGTGAAAAGAAAAACACCATTCATTGAATTATTTCTCTAGGTCAGCTTTTGTTATAAACCCTTTAGCCACATTATTTTACTTAATCTTCAGAGTTATGAAATGCTGTCATTGTCACCTTTTTTAAAGAAGAGAAAACTCAGGATGTTCTGAGGAACTCAATAATGTCCCCAAGTAGGTAGTGCCACCAGAACTCACACTGACTACAAGTCTTGTCCTTTTTTTTTCTGTCAAACCATCTGGCCGTGCTTCTCTCTCCCAAGGAGGTTTCACTGATATTTCCAGAATAACTGTTCTAAAATGGTTAGACTCTGGCCCATTCTTTCACTAATTTCTCTGGGAGGCACGACTCGTTCATATTAGAGGGTTTAGGGCCTTCGTTTAAGGAAACCCCAAGAGGGCAGACTCTGGAGTCTGACTGTTTCGGTTTCATCCCTGTCCCAAATCTTATTAGCTGTGGATTCCTGGCCAAACCTCAGTTGTTTCATCTTTAAAATGGGTTCAGCTATTCCAACAAGCAGACCCCAAAATGCAATGGCTTCAACAAAATAAATGTTTGCTTTTTTCTCACATAACCATCTTAGTTAGGCAGCCTTGTTCCAGAAGCTTATTCAGGGATTGGGGTCTCTTCATCCTCGTTCTCAATAATCCCCTTGGGAATTGCCCCCTGCATGGCTGAAGCTTGCCCACCATCCACTCATCATGGTCCAGCCAATGGGAAGAGGAAGGGAAGCAAGTAGAGGGCAAGCAACTTCCTTTAAAGCAAATGACATAGATTTGCTTTCCTGACTTCTGGTCACTTTCCCATGATGACAATCTAGTCCAGTGGCCAAGTCTAGCTGTAAGGGAGGCTGGGAATAGAGCCTCTTGCCAGGCAGCAGGGCATCCTGTTAAAACTCAGGGTATGCTGCTCCAGTGTGTGTCACCAAGCAGTTCTCCATTTTTCAGCAGACACCAACTGGGTGTCCTACAAATTTAATTAGATTCTGACACTATCTACCTGGAGATGGCATCAGATCCCACAGATGATGGGCACAGTCCCACAAGACGCCCCCGCCACAGATGCCGATCATATGTCCAGGTTGTCACCGGTGCTTCTGACCAACTGGCTATAAACTGGAGGTCCCCATGACCCTTCTTGGGGTTCAATTAATTTGCTCGGGTAGCTCACAGAACTCCAAGAAATATTTACATACATTTACGAGTTTATTATAAAGAATACAGATGAACAGCCAGATGGAAGCATGTAGGGCAGGGGTCCAGAAGGGTCCCTAAAGCAGGAGCTTCTGTCCCCGTGGAACTGGGAGGCACCACCCTCCTGGCTCACTAACACAAAAGCTCCTTAAACCAGGTCCTTTGGGTTTTTATGGAGACTTCATTATGCAAGCGTGATTTGATTACATTACTGGCTATTGGCAATCAATTCAACCTCCAGTCCCTCTCCCCTCCTGGGAGGTCAGGGGTGGGACTGAAAGTTCCATCTCTCTACTTAAGATTGGTTCCCCAGGTAACCAGCCCCCTTCCTCAGGTGCAGTCCAAAAGTCACCTCATTAACATAACAAAAGACACCTTTATTGGGCTCATGATTTAGGAAATTCCCAGGATTTCAAGAGCTCTGTGCCAGGCACTGGGATGAAGACTAAGTATATATTTCTTATTACAAATCAAAATATCACAGCAGAGTTCTATTGCTAAAAGGAAAATAGGGAAATGGATGCTGAGGGAAAACTAGCTACCTCTGCCAAAGGTGACACTCCTGGACCCCATAGGTTTTCTGGGAGGATTAAATGAGTCATGCATATGAAGCTTTGAGTATAAAAGGTTGGCATTTGCTAAAACCTCTTGAGGTGGTTTTATTATTATTATTTTTATCACCATCAATATCATCACCATCATCATCACCATCATCACCATCATTATCACCATCATTACCATCACCACCACCACCATCATTATAATCTTATTCTCCATCTCAGATAATGCCTATCAACCATCAGCAATGACAATAATTGGGCTTGTATTAACATTCTTGTCCCTTAGCCACTGGTATATTCTCCTAATCACTGCTGGTTCCATTTGCTTTCAGAAGTCAAGTGCAAGCAGAAACCTAATTTGTCATTA
This sequence comes from Balaenoptera musculus, assembly GCF_009873245.2. Taxonomy (NCBI): domain Eukaryota; kingdom Metazoa; phylum Chordata; class Mammalia; order Artiodactyla; family Balaenopteridae; genus Balaenoptera; species Balaenoptera musculus. The sequence goes on along the minus strand of NC_045785.1, from coordinate 2,745,099 downwards.
CATCAGGTTCAGTAAATGCTAGTTTGACACATTAATTCTTGCAGGTTTTAAAAACAGTCTTAATCATAAGAAATTAAGAGTAAGCCTAATAAATATGTGTATAGTTTAAAATTATATACTCTTTGACCCAGCAACTTTGCTTTTGAGATTTTATGAGAAGGAAATAACCACGGAAAAGCAAAGAGATTTATCTCCCAGGACATCTATCCAAGTAATATTTACAACTTCTCAAAAATTGAAAACAACCTAAATGTTTAAGAATATGGGCTGGGTAAAATAAATTACACTACACCCATATGATGGAATACTATGTAGCTTTTAAAAATTATGTTGTTGAAGAATATTCAAATACATGGAAAAATATTCATGATATATTTATTAAATGAAAAAGCAGATTTCAAAACAGTATGTGAAATTATAATTTCGATCTTTGGTGGAAATACAGCAATCAGTGAAGGACACACGTTCTGGAAACTGAAAGATTTGAATCTCCATTCTGCCCGGTACAAAATATAGGACCTTGGGTAAGTCCCTGAACATTCGTGCTCAGTTTCCTCACTTGCAAAACATGGATTATAATAATGTCCTCCTCAGAGGGCGTCCAGGTAAAACCCCTTTTCTCCCTCCAGTACAGCATACCTGGCAGGTGGCCCTCCAATCTCTATTTGGATGCCTCCAGTGAATGGGGCTCTCACCACCTCCCAATAATGTCCATTATAACAATAACTCTAACAGCAAACTACACATTAAATGGATGGAACCTACCTTCAAACCTGTGTTCTCAAAGTTGGGACTTGTGCTCCCACAGTCATTACCAATAAAAGAGTGGTGGACAATTGATGGATAACTGCGGTTGCTACAGGGGTTCAGTTTCTTTCTTGGAACCCCAGGACATTTATGCTAATTTCCTGGAGCCATCTGTAGACTAGCCCAGGACGGACACACTGGCAAGAAGTCACCCTTGGTCCCATTGTCAGGGCTTAAAGACAGACCATGGAGCAGCCTAGCTGTGGAAAGGGACCTGCACAGAACCCCAAGAGCAGGTTCCAAAAGAGATAATTGATGGAAACACCAAGTGCAGTGTCTGACATCAAGTTGGAGATCAAGACGTGCTCAGAAAATCAGCCCCAGCTCTGCTGCTAGAGAATCAGGTGACCTTGGGCAAGTCACTGCACTCCCAGTTTCAGCTTCCTTGGCTGAGAAAGGAGAGATGGGAGAAGAAGGGGTCATGAGCATCCTTTTAAGGCAGGGTGGCCTTTTATTTAAATGCTGTCTGATGCCCAAGGTGCCAAAAAATGAGGGAAGACACTGTAGCCAAGGGAAGGGAAGATGGGACACAGATCACCCTGCTCTCTTTCACTTGCTCACATAGGGACGGTAGGGTCTCTGCAAGAATGGAGACCAGTCACAAAAGGCCATGCATTGAATGACTCCATTCCCATGAAGCCTTAGAGACAGAAATGAGATTAGCGGTTGCCAGAGGCTGAGGGAGAGGGGAATGGGGAGGGATCACTAACAGGAACAGGTTTCTTTTGGGGGGATGGAAGGTTTGGAGACTGGATAGAGGTGGTGGTCGCACAACCTCGTGAAAGCGCTAAGTGAAACTGTTCCACTGAAACCTAGAATTGTTCACTCAAAAATAGTTAATTTTTAGTTAAAAAAAATTAACTGAACTAATTAATTAACTAACTAATTAACTAATGGAATAGTTAATTCCATTGTATGTGAATTTCAGTGCAATAAACAAACCGAAACAATGGTAACATCTATACCCAGAAGGGGGATGTTGTGCACCCAACCCACACATAAGGATCAGCAGAGTGTTTGACATTCCGCAGCACTTGCTCCGGCCTCCCCACCCCTCTGGAGGGCAAACGCCGCCCTCTCTTTGGAGTTGATCTGCCAGGGCCAGATGGCAGGTGTCAGGCGCCTAACGTGGTGCTCTCCCCTCCACCAGACAGCTGCCCTTCCCTCCTCTGGGACACACCCTTCATTGGCTCACCAGTGGCTGCTCCTGGCTCTGTTTAAGGCCAACAGGCATGTGGCCATGGCTGGGTGGGCCGCTCACAACACAGGGAGTCGTGTTCATGTTGCCAGGCCCTCACCAGCTGATGGCTACGTGCCCAGTGCACTAAATGCACTTCACCCAGTGCTGGGTGTAATCCTAGCAGGTGTTTGGGGGTGGAAACTGGCTTCATTCCTTCAACAAATGACTATTAAGCACCCACTATGGATACCTGTGCAGACTCCATGCTGGGTGCCTAGGCTTCCATGGTGAACAGAGCGTCCCTGGGGTCCCAGAGCAGGGAGTTCACAGCCTAACTCGGGAGACAGGCTTCCAACGAGGCCACTGTAATGCAGCCTCCTAAGTAATCTGAGAGCAGAGCAGGGGGCGGGGGCCCTCGTGGTGGAGGGAGGGATCCCAGAGGGTGACTTTCTAATTGGAGAAGCAGGAGTCTTTGTCCACATCACTCACATCTAGACAGGTAGGGAACCCCTTCTCCCTCTCCCACACCTACACCCCTCCCCATGCAGGTGAAGTTCCTGGTTCCTGAGCCCAGAGTGAGGGGACAGTGGGAGGTGCTGCTGCACTAAGTGAGGGAGGGGCAGGGCAATAAAATGGTCAGGTTTGTACTTTGGGTGATGCCCTACCTGCACTTGGAGATCAGGCTTGGGGGAGCCAGACTGGGGCAGGGAGACCAGGAGGACCAGGAGGGAGGTGATGTGAGTTTCCTGGGTAATGGTGAAGGCACTGAGATAGGGTGGAGTTGGGAGAATGTGGGAGGGTGGCTCAGCAGGGTCTGGGGTTAAAGTGTTTTGCTGGGAAAAGTAGGAGGGATGGGAGAGCAGAATGTCTGTCCTGGGCAGTGATGGACGCAGGACCTTTTACTGAGATTGGGACAAGGGGTAAGGGGGTAGAGTTGGGAAAGCTGGTGGAGAGTTCTCAGTGTAAGTCACCTGGAGGGCGACAGTCTGCTCCAAGCAGAGCTGTCTGAGGGGCAATAGAAGCTTGGGAGCCCAGGCAGTGCAGACATTCAAATCTGTGGGAAGTGAAACTGAACATACAAACAGCCAATGGTCAGACCATGTGTGAAACAGAACTCTGATCTCTGACCCAAAACCTGCAGCAACCAGCCCAGGAAGCCCACCACAACCTCTGTGGCAATCAGCCCCAAATGGCCAGGACTTGATCGATAATTTCCTTAATCTTTGCTCCTTCTTCCAGCTCAGAACCAGCCAGAGAAAGCCAACTCTTCTCCTCTCACCCACCACGTGGGATGCTCTTGTTTCCTTGGCCACCTCCGGCTTTCCCAGGCTGACAGCCCCCATCAGGACACACCCACAACCTTCCCTTTTTCCTCCCCGAAGCTCCCCTACTCCCCATCTGCCTTTGAGTCTCTGCCAAACGCAAGGGGTGCCGGCTGCCCCCTTGCTGTGGCAGGCCCTAAGTAAAGAGCCTTTGCTCCTTACTATCTGGAGGCCTAGTGGTCAGTGTTGGTTGTGTAACTGAAGCCTGGGTTCAGGGTGTTACTGGGGGCAGCATATCCCAAGAGAAGAGCAGAGCCTCAGGCCTGAATCTTGAGGAACCTGGGCATTCACTGGGCAGTAAGGGATGAGAAGGAAGACTTGCCAGAGGGACGCCATGAGTGCCACCAGCCTGCGGGTTCAAGCTTAGCTGGGGAGGCAGGACAGAGGCTGCATGCAGAGATCAGCCCACACAGCCCGCACCTCTCACTGTGGCCTCCTCATGGCATCACAGCAGGTGGCAGAGGTGAGTGAGGGCTCTGGGGTCAGCCTGCAGCTCTGACGTGACCCTGGGCGGCCCCCAACCTGCTCGTGCTGTCCCTACGCCCTCACACCCTTTCCTCCCACCTGTGGATGAAACTCAATCTAATTAATAATCATGTTGCCAGCATGTGCTATGTGTCCAAGCCTCCTGCTGGAAGGTTCTAGGGGCAGCAAACCCACACAAACACAAGGTGAGAAGGCCAAGTCATTCCTTCAAGGTGCTCACAGCCCCACTGTCTGCAAAGGCTCTCAGCCCCTACGATGGACAGCATTATTTAGACCAGCTGTGGACTCGAGGAAGCAAGCCCTAGGAACCCAGATTTACGATTTCTAAGCCTGTTCCAGGAGTCAACCAACGCCTCTGTTGAATGAGCTTGGGCCCCGACGAGACTTAGGTGAGCTGGACACAGAGGTCCTGAGTGAATTTGGAGTGAGATGACCCGCCCTGCACACTCAGATGGCACTGAGGTTACTGAAGGCCTACTGTGCACCAGGCTATGGGGACAAGGATGAACACAGCACGGACCCTTCCTCAAGCTTCATCAGGGGTGGGGTGTAAAATGGAATCTGGATGAGTAACAAAGACGAGCTCAGCACAGCGCCTGGTGCGTAGTAGGTCTCTTGCTTAGCACTTACATGGATGGACCTCCCTGTTCAATCCTCACAGCTTATGAGGCAAGTGCATCTGTCACGACGTAAGAAAGAGAAGCTGAGGCACAGATGGGTCGGTAACTTGCAGATTGGGGTTGAATTGTAGTCTGTTCAGGTGGCTGTAACAGGATATCCTGGACAGAGCGGCTTGTAAATGACAGTATTTACTGCTCACGGTCTGGAGGCTGGAAGTCCAAGGTCAAGGTGCCAGCAGATTCGGTGTCTGGTGAGGACCATCTTCCTCGTTCATTGACGGCTGTCTTCTCACTGTATCCTCATGTGGTGGAAGGGGTGAGGGGCTTTCTAAGGTGCCTTGTATAAGGGCACTAATCCCATCATGAAGCCTTCACCCTCATGACTTAATCACCTCCCAGAGACTCCACCTCCTAACACCATCACATTGGGGGTTAGGGTTCCAACATATGGATTTTGGTGGGGACACATATTTTGAGTCTATAGCGGTTCCACTGCGGATGTGGATTCAAATCCATGCATCGCACCCCATAGTTGGCACCCAGCCTGTTGACTCTGCTGTGCTCTGGGACCAGCCAACATCTCAGTGGGTCAGCCTTCAAGAGATAAAGTGTAACCATACATAATTTGGGAGGGTTTTCCCAGCTTTATTAAAATACAGTGGACAAATAACATTGTGTAAGTTTAAGGTGTACAACATGTTGGTTTGATACACTTATATATAGCAAAATGATTACCACCATAGCATTAGCTAACACCTGCATCACATCCCATAATTGCAATTTCTCTTTTGTGAGAGCATTTAAACTCTACTCTTTAACAACTTTCAAGTATATAATGCATTATTATTAACTATAATTGCCATCTGTACATTAGATCACCAGATCTTATTTATCTTATAACTGGAAGTTTGCACCAGACCAACATCTCCCCATTCCCCACCCCCCATGCCCCTTCAACCCCTGGCAACCACTACTCTATTCTCTGTTTCTATGGATTTAGCTTTTTTAGATTTTACATGTAAGCGAGATCATACCGTGTTTTTCTTCCTCTGCCTGACATATTTTACTTAATAGCCTCAAGGTCCATCCACATTGTCTCAAATATCAGGATGTCCTTCTTTCTCATGGCAGAATAATATTCCATCACATATATATATTAAAAAAGAAATATATATATATATATATATATATATATATATATATATATATATATATATTACATCTTCTTTATCCATTCATCTGTTGACAGACACTTAGGTTGTTTCCATTTTTTGGCTATTGTGATTAAAGCTGCAATAAACATGGGAGTGCAGATATCTCTACAAGGTCCTGATTTCAATTTTTCCAGATTTACACCCAGGAGTGGAATTGCTGGATTGTACAGTAGTACTATTTTCAATTTTTTGAGGAACCTCCGTACTATCCTCCATAGCGGCTGCACCAACAGTGCACGAGTGTTTCCTTCTTTTCACATCCTCACCAACACTTGTTACTCCTTGTCTTTTTGATGTAGCCATTCTGACAGGTCTGAGGTGATATCTTATTGTGGTTTTGATTTGCATTTGTGATTATAATGATCAGTGATGTTGAGCACCTTTTCATGTACCTGTGGGCACCTGTTGGCATGTTGTATGCCTTCTTTGGAAAAATGTCTCTTCAGATCCTCTGCCCATTTTTTAATTGATTGTTGCGGTTTTTGCTATTGAGTTGTATGAGTTCTTTATATATTTTGGATATTAACCCCTTCTCAGATATATGATTTGCAAATGTTTTCTCATGCATAGATTCAAAACAGCTATAAACACCATTTTAAATTTCCTTTTGAAGGGGAAATTGGCACCCGTGGTAATAGACAACAGATCAAATGCCAATACCATCTACTATTCCATTCCATGGTTTAGGTGTTTGTCCCCTTAAAAAGTTAGTGGCTTAAAAAATTCAAAGAAATTAAAAAACAAATTGACTAAGGCTTAATCAAGCAATTTATACTGTGAAATGGAATGCACAAAAAGTATGCAAATCCAACAGTAATTTGCACTCTTCATAAAGCACTATTGGGGAGCTTGCTTTCCAGGCAAATATGATCACAGAGTGAATGGAGCGAGCAACTTGATTGTGGGTGGACTTTATTTTTCTCCATAAATTGATTTTTACCTCAAAAGACTCGGAATTCTTCACAAATAGTTCGTGTGCACATAACGAAGCAGCTTTATTTTTTGTCTGGCTTTCTTCCTCCGGTTTCTGAATCCAGAATTCTCTTTAGACTCACCAGTGCGTCCAGCCTGCTGGAGATACTTTCTTCCCAGCCCCAGTGGGCGAGGAGCATCTCGGGATGGAAAATTACTGGAGACAGTACTAAGAGCCCAGAAGTCTTCAAACCAACCCCTCCAAAGCATTCACAGTCACGGGCAGGGCGATGCATTTCAAATGAAAACCCTGCCTCATTCTTTGAGAATAACTGAACGGTTAACTCCAAAGCCATTTCACAATTAGCCCTGTTTCCCGCAGGGAAATTCTGGCTTTGGTAAATTCAAACCCTCTGCTCGAACAAAGGATCCCTAAAAACTTTCCTTTTAGCGGCAGTTGGAACAGAGTGGCTCTTAAGTGCAGTGAGCGGTTTCCATTTGGACTGAACTCTCCGAGGCCCATCAGTGCCCCCTCCCTGGGGTCCACTCAGAGCCAACATTCCACTGCATTTGTGTGGAGTGTCACATTTTTAAACCACAAAGTGGTTTTTGGCATCATCTCTCCTGATGACTGGCACAGCAGCTTCCTGGTAGATGGTGGGGGATGGGAGGTGGGGAACGGTATTTGAATTTGCAGATGAGGAAACTGAGGCAGGAATGCTCAGGTAATTGCTTAGGTCATAAATGGCCATTAATACCTAGAGTAGCTGGTAAGTTGTAGGATGAAGGGTGATGCTGAATCTGGCTTCTGTACCCTGACACAGAATTGTTTCTCAGAGACAGAGTTTTGGGTGAAGTAGAAAAGAATAGCTTTATTGCTTTGCCAGGCAAAGGGGGCCACAGTGGGCTAATGCCTTCAAAACTGTGTGTCCTGACCTGGAGGGTGTAGTGAGGAGTTTTACAGTAATGGTTCAAAGAGGGCGTGGTCAGCTCATGGACATTCTTCTGATTAGTTGGTGGTGAGGTAAGTGGGAGCCAACATCATCAACCTTTGCCTTCTAACCTGTCTGGGGTCTCCGTGCTTGTGGGTTTCAGTATCTGCAAAACAGCTCAAAGATATTGTTACGTGTATCCCTTGATGGAGAACCAGGACTCTGCCCCAAGGCTGCACTATTGTTTCTTGACTGTTCCTCTCTAGTCTCTGCATCCCCTCCCTCCCCTGCTTAACAGTTTGAACGTGCCTGTTGGAACTCAGGGAAGTTTATGGAGGCTGAATGAAGCCTATTTCCTATAATCAAGAAATGGGGAACACAGAAAAGCTTTTGTGGCCAGGAGCCCCACAGGGTCCTGCTTGGTTTCAAGGGGATCAGAATATGCCACCCAAAAATATGCCACTTTGGCAAAAAGATTATCTTGAGCCAAAGGCAACTGAGAAACAGCAGACTTGGGATGAACTCTGTGCCCTCCCGATCTGCCCAAAAGCAGTATGCAAATGTCCCTTGGAAGATGTCCACCTCTCTTCCAGGAAGGAAGGGACAAACTTCATGACCAGAGAGGGAGACGGGGCTGCACAAGAAACCTCGGTAACATCACTCTTCTCTCCCCTAGTCCCCCTGATGCTGACCTGACCCTGAAGCCGAATCTGGCCTCTGTACCCCGACACTGAATTAAATTTCAGCGACAGAGTTTTGGGTGAAGTAGAAAATACTAGCTTTATTGCTTTGTCAGGCAAAGGGGACCGCAGTGGGTTAATGCCCTCGAAACTGTGTCCCAAACTGGGGCGGGGGGGAGGGGTTGTGAGAAGTTTTATAGTCAGGATCAGGGTCCACATTCCTTCAATCCAGCTTTCGTCTGGCATCAGGTGGTGGTGGGTGAATGGCAACCTTCTCTCTGGAATGAAGAATGCTTCATCAAGTAGCTAACATCTTCCATTTGGTAGGGGTTTTAGTTCTGCAGAAAAACTCAAAGATATTGGTATGTGCATCCCTTGAGGGGGAACCGGGACCCTGCCCCAAGGCTGCATTATTGTTTCTTGATGACCTCTCCCTCATCTCTGCATCCCCTCCCTTCCCTGATTAGCAACTGTTTGAACCTGCCCTTTGGAACTCTGAGTAGGGGACACAGGCTTTTGTGCCAGGAGCCAGGGTCCTGCTCAGTTTCACCCCAGCTCCCTACCCCTTTGCCTTTGCCTTGCCCCTGCTCACAATTCACCCCTCATTGTTAAAATGGTGTGGAAGCCCCAGGGTCTAGCCACCTCCTTGTGTCCTCACTTCCTTTTCCTGGAGGCCCTTATGAGCATATGTAATAAACCTTTTCTCCTGTTCATCTGTCTTATCAGTTTAATTCATAGGCCCCAGTCACAGAAACTAAGAGGGGGGAGGAAAAGTGTTTCCTTCCCTACAAGGACCTGACCATGGTACCATCTCCCAGCCCCCGATCATCTTGGATCAGCTGCTCTAGGCTGGTATTATATGAAATGAGTGCTTCTTGCATTTCAGAGGTTTGTACTATTCGTAACCTTTTCCTGTGAAGGGTCAGACACTAAATATTTTCGGTTTGTGGACCATATGGATCCGTCACCACAACTCAACTCTGCCCTTGTAACTTGAAGCAGACATAGATAATATACAAATGAACAAGGGTGGCCCTGTTCCGATAAAACTTTATTTACAAAGTGGGCAGTGGGGCCGCAGATGACGGATTTGGCCCATAGGTGGTAGGTCTATAGCGTGATGTGGGAATCCGATGGGTCCCAGCAAATTGTGAGTAAACAGTACAGTAAAACGATGCATTCCCATTCCCATGAGTAAGAATAAATCATTAAAAAGTTTCCCTAAGGTTTGCTTTCCCCAAGGTGCTATTGCTTTAATTCTACACAGAGTCATGGTCGTCTTCTGCCGGGATGGCTGCACAATGGGCAGCTGACCTCCATCCCTATCTGACTCCCACCAGCCAGCACCACCACGGGTGGCCACAAACCAGCAATTCACTTTTCTTCCTCTGGGCCTCTCAGCATTACGCAGGGTGGCCGTAGGTCTCAGTTTGCCTGGGACAGCATCTGGGCAGGCCCGTGCTCCCAGCAGGGCCATTGATAACGCCCTACGCACTCTCAACAGGCATGACTGGGATGATGACTGACATATTTATTCCATCAAGATGCAACTCTTAGCACATGTTCAGTGATGCCTTCTGTGTGCTGGGTACAGTACAGACTCTGCAAGGACCAAGATCAAGAAGATAAGTGTACCACATCTTCTTTACCCATTCATCCGATGATGGGCACTTAGGTTGCTTCCATGTCCTGGCTATTGTAAATAGAGCTGCAATGAACATTTTGGTACATGACTCTTTTTGAATTATGGTTTTCTCAGGGTATATGCCCAGTAGTGGGATTGCTGGGTCATATGGTAGTTCTATTTTTAGTTTTTTGAGGAACCTCCATACTGTTCTCCATAGTGGCTGTATCAATTTACATTCCCACCAACAGTGCAAGAGGGTTCCCTTTTCTCCACACCCTCTCCAGCAGCACATATATACAATGGAATATTACTCAGCCATAAAAAGAAATGAAATTGAGTTATTTGTAGTGAGGTCGATGGAGTTACAGTCTGTCATACAGAGTGAAGTAAGTCAGAAAGACAAAAACAAATACAGTATGCTAACACATATATATGGAATCTAAGGAGAAAAGAAAAGGTCATGAAGAACCTAGTGGCAAGACGGGAATAAAGACACAGACCTACTAGAGAATGGACTTGAGGATATAGGGAGGGGGAAGGGTAAGCTGTGACAAAGTGAGAGAGTGGCATGGACATATATAAACTACCAAACGTAAAATAGATAGCTAGTGGGAAGCGGCTGCGTGGCACAGGGAGATCAGCTCTGTGCTTTGTGATCACCTAGAGGGGTGGGATAGGGAAGGTGGGAGGGAGGGAGATGCAAGAGGGAAGAGATATGGGAACATATGTATGTGTATAACTGATTCACTTTGTTATAAAGCAGAAACTAACACACCATTGTAAAGCAATTATACTCCAATAAAGATGTTAAAAAAAAAAAGAAGATAAGTGTATAAACACTGGATATGTGTGTCTGTGTACAATGTATATAAAATATTATATATATACACACATACACACACAAGGTATATACAATATTATGTATATATAAACAGAATGCATACACAATACTGTGTGTATATATATATTGTGTGTGTATATACACATTGTGTGTGTATATACAAGTATATGCTATATATATACACAATATATTATAATGTATATACAATATTGTGTATACATACCACAATGCATATGAAATATACATATATACACATACACAATGTATATACAATATTGTGTGTATATATATACACATAATATTTTATACATATACATACAATGTATATACAATATTGTGTATATATACATTCAATGTATGTACAGCATTGTGTGTATATATATGTGCACACAATGTATATACAAGATTGTATATATATATATATATATATATATACACACACACACAATGTGTATACAATATTTTATATATATACACAGTATATATACAATATTTATACATGCAATGTATATACAGTGTTTTATATATATACACAGTATATATACAATATTTATATACACACTCAATGTATATACAATATATTTATTACAATGACCTCTTAGCATATGTATATACCAGCATATACCAAAATATATATGCCTGACCCTTCCATCATGTAGCCCCGGCCTAGTCGGGGAGGCAGAGGAGGATACTAGCACCATGGCAGGGCAGTTTGTATCATTAGAGCAAGCAGAGAAGCCTTCTAGGAGGAAGGAGCATCTGGACAGAATCTTAAAAGCTGCAGAGGAGATAGTCAAGGAAAGGAAGAATTCAGAATGTGACTTGCCAGCAGTGGGGACAGCCATATTGAGGTTACAGAGGTAAGAAACAGCTTGTTTGTGGAAAGTACTACCATATTCTAGTGTTGCTGGGAAACAGAGATCTTTCCATAAAAAAGTAAAATATCTATCTACATACCTATTGATATCTACCTATCTACAATAAAAACAATTCTTTCATGCTATCCTGGATTCCTCTTTATTAATAATTGGCCTCATAATTTACATGTAATTTGCTAGTGGTTTAATATCTAATTAAAAACCTCTTACTCTTCATCTTGCTGTGAATAAGGCTCACCCTGTAGCTGAGCAGGTGAAGACATTTAATTTACTGACACAGCGTCTCCAAACAACCTCACAAAACAAAACTGCATGCTCTGCATCACCTTCTCATGATAATCTGTTTATTTGTACTATGTGAAGAGACCTTTGGTTGGAATTGTCCAACACATTACAAACAAACCCTATTTGCACCCCCTGTGGCTGCACCTCCACACTGCTCATCCCCACCACCCTCCAGCCAGACCCGAGATGACTCCAAAGAAGTGGAGGGGAGCCGGATGGTTGAGACAACATTTTAGCAGGACAAATGTGTGTGTGTGTGTAATTCAGTATATGGTAAATGCTGTATAATACATTATATACATTTTACTGCTAATGCATGACATATAATTATAATAGAAAACTCACAACATCTGCATGCATGTCTTAGTGTTCTATTGCTGCTGTAACAAGTCACCGCTCTCTTAAAGGCTTCTACACCCACTACACCCATTCACCCTCCTAGAGTCCCAAGGTCAGCAGTCCAGGCACCATGTATTTTAAAGCTACACTCTGCTGAAATCAAAGGGTCTGATGGGTTGGGCTCTTGACTAGAAAACAAGAATAAGATTTTTTGGGTGACATTCTGCATCCCAGTGCATTCAGGTTGTTGGCCAAATTCAGTCCTTGTGGTTGTAGGACTGAGGACCCATTTCCTTGCTGACTGTCAGCTGGGGCTGGCCTTTGTGCCTGGAGACAGCCCAAATTCCTTCTCATGCTTCCCTTGTACAGGCTCCCTGCAGCAATGGAAGGTCGAGTCTCTCTCATGCTTTGAATCTTTCTGAATCTCTCTTCTGCTCAGATGGTTACACTGGACCCACCTAGTTAACCCAGGATAAACTTCCTGTTTTAAAGTAACCTTCATGAGTAACCTTCATTCCACCTGCCAAGTTCCTTCACAGTGGTACCTAGATTAGTGTTTGAATTAGCAGGGAGTGGGAATCTGGGGGGAACTTCTTTAGAGTTATTCCTACCCCTCTATGTACACACACATATACATAATATACAGACATGCAGTAACATCAGCCATGAAAAGTCTGGACCTCGTGCTAGTCCCATGAGAAATTGAACTAAAATTTAAGAAAAAGCACAAGACAAAAATATGATTCCCTGGATTATGAGGGAGGGGGAGGGATGTTCACTTATCTACTTATCATTATTTTACTACTCAATCTGAACATTAGTTTTCTGAATGTGTGCTTTCTTATGGCCATGACTGACATCTGTTAAAAACTAGGGTCCAGAATGCCAGACATTATTCTAAAAGGGAATTTACCAAACAGAGATATTCCCTGCAAAAATACCTCTGAAAGAAGGTAAAGCATGAGGCAAGTGAACAAGGGGCCTGGACCAGATTCAAATTCACAGCCTTCCAACGCCCACAGCAGTGCTATTCACAATGTCCCCAAGGTGGAGACAACCCAAAGGTCCAACAGCTGATGACTGCAGTACAGCCATTCAGTGGACTATTATTCATCCATAAAAAGGAATGGAATTCTGACTCATGCTTCATGGGTGAAGTGTGAAAACATTATGCTAAGTGAAATAAAAATCGGACACAAAAATCCATACATAGTATAATTCCATTTATATGAAGGGTCCAGAACTGCAAAATCCATAGGAATAGAAGTACATTTGCATTTGCCAGGAGAGTAGAGAATGGCTGTTAGTGTGTACTGGGCTCCTTTTGGGGTGATGAAACTATTATGATATTAAATAGTGGTGATGGTCGCACAACTCTGTAAATATACTTTTAAATACTTTAAAAGGGAGCGTTTGCAACAAAGATTTACTGTATAACCCAGGGAACAATATTCAATATCTGTAATAACCTATAATGGAAATAGTAATAATCTGAAAAAATATATAATAATCTGAAATATATATATATAACTGAATGATTCTGCTGTACACCTGAAACTGACACAATATTGTAAATCAACTATACTTTAATTATTTTAAAAAAGCATATAAAAAAGGGAGTGTTTTATAGTATGTGACTTCTATCTCAATAAAGCTTTGATCTACACCCCACCCCACTCTTGCAGGGAAAGAGTTTATGCAGGAAAAATACATGTTCAGCTTTGCGTTTTTTTCATTCTTTTGTGTACATACACATACAATCCATGTGTCGCTACCCTGCGAAGTAGCAGCCACAGCGCCAGGCATGGGGATCCTGGGAAAAGTGAGATGCCCCTGCCCTTCTGCAGTTTGGAGTCTGGTGGGTGAGACAGACTTCAAACCACTAATTATCAGACTGTTCAGAGACAGATGTTGAAACACTAATTACTACACCTACACATGACTATTAAATAGTAATTTGTGTAAAGTGCTCTGGAAAAAGTACAGGGTGTGATGTAAGTATGTAGCAGGAAACACAGGAACCATACAATCTGGGGGATGTGTGTGGTTTTCTTCAGGAAATGGGCCTTGGATGAGATCTGAGAAAGGAACAGGCTTAGCCAGGTGAAGGGACAGGAGCAGGAGGTTAAGCAAGAGCTGGATATGGAGGGAAGAGCAGGTGTGAGGAGCAGGAAGTAAGAAGGACCCTTGGTCGGGCATTTAGAGACTTGGAGGTCCTGGGAGAGAGAACCAGGAGGTTGTACATGGGTGGGGAGTCAAGGGATGGGCCGCAGAGGCCACTGGGGGCCCAAGTGAAGATTTGGGACTTTATCCTAAGGGCAAAGGGAAAACCCAGAAAAGTTTTAAACAAGGGAATGATGTAGTCATGTTTGTGTTTAGAAAGATTATTCTGGAGGACTTGCGATTCTGGCAAGGTGGCAGACCAAATGTGTCTTAGTCTGTTCAGGCTGTTGTAACAAAATGCCTTAGACTGGGGGGCTTATAAACCACAGAATTTTACTGCTCATGGTTCTGGAGGTTGGAAATTCAAGATCAAGGCACCAGCAGATTGGTCGTCGGATGAGACTTGCTTCCCAGTTCATAGATGTCCGTCTTCTCTCTGTGTCCTCACATGGTGGAAGGGGTGAGGGAGCTCTTTGGGGGTCGATTTTATAAGGGCACTAACTCCATTCATGAAGGTTCCACCCTCATGACCTAAGCACCTTGCAGAGGCCCCACCTCCTTACATCATCACCCTCAGGGGGTGGAGTTAGGCTTCAACAGATGAACTTTAGAGGGACAAAAACATTCAGACCATAGTAAAATAACCCAAATGTTAACCTCAGATATGCCAGATAAAACACAACAAAATGTATTTTAAGTGCGTATCTGAGCTTCCAAGAAAGACCATGCCTGGTCTCAGGCATGATAAGAGAATGAGAAGCCAGAGTGACAGATCCCTAGCTAAGGCTGCTGCTCCTGAATGAAGTTAGCAGGTGAGGGGGCAGGTGAGAGGTGCAGGTGAGGTGGCAGGTAATATGGACAAGTGAGGGAGCAGGTGAGGTGGACAGGTGAGGGGGCTGGTGAGGGGTGCAAGTGAGGGGACAGGTGAGGGGACAGGTAAGGTGGGAAGGTGAGGGGACAGGTAAGGTGGGAAGGCAAGGGGACAGGTGAGGTGGGAAAGTAAGAGGACAGGTAAGGTAATAAGTGAGAGAACAGGTGAGGGGACAGGTGAGGGGGCAGGTGGGCTTATCAACATGAGCTTGAGCTTTAACACCAGGTGTCAACATCAGAAGAAGCTGAGAACTCAACCAACCTGGGGAGTCAGAAGCAAGACCAACCCCAGAATAAAAATGCAACCCGTAACTGTTGCAACCTCAGTCATGGTATGAACCCGTACCTGTATGAGGAGAGATGAGGAAGTTCAGATGCCTCTGCCTGGATTCAGGATGAAAAAAACCCAAACCAAAATCTGTCTGAACATAAAATAACCTGGAGCTGTGTACACAGGTGTGCAGGCTTATCAATGTGGTCTAGTGATTCCTCTGGAATGTTCGACGCCGCAAACCCCAACCCGCTCTGGAGGGACCCTCTCCCACCATCCTGAGGACCCTCACAAGGGAATGCAAACCTGTGACAAGACAAGTGTCCAGTCAACAACCTAGGACCCGTGAGGATGGCTCCTTCCACGAGGGGTCAGAACACACTAGAGCTTCCAGGAGGGGCTGACAACCTTCAGGGAAACACATGTGTGGTTAACATGATGAAGGACTTGCAAAGGAGCAAAGGCCCAGGGAAAGTCCAGGATTTGTGCGCCCACCCCCAGCCAGGCCCCTCCATCCAGCTGCATCTCCACTTGGGGGTCTGCTGACTGCTGCCTCCTCCCACCTCAAAAGGGGACAAGGCCATCTTTCCAGGGACATGGGACCAGATCCCTGGAGTTGACCTCAACCTTTCTCTCTCTCACACACTTCACACCTCACCCCATTCACGATTAAACAACAAAATGAAATCGATTTCCTACAAGTAGAAGATAAATGCCACCTTTACTTTCCAACTGAGTGTTGCTATGCATTTTAGGGTGTAAAATCATTTTTGGTGAGAAAAAAACCTCATAGATATTAAATTATTAAATTTAGCACATTGAATGAAGAGAATGGAATAGATCATAACAGAACAAGGTGGGATGAAATAAGATAGAAGAGAACAGAACTGAACAGAACAGAAAATGTCAGAAGGAGTCACATGTAATCAGGATAAGTAGTCTGGGGCAGTATCTATTTCAGGTGTATGCGCATTTATACATGTATATGGGTAGTACTCACAGAATCAAGGGGTGTGTGTGTGTGTGTGTGTGTGTGTGTTTGCTGTGGGTCATGAAGCCGCTGCGATCGAGTATATTCATCAGAGCACATATCACAAATGTTATACTTGATGGAGACAAGCCAGCCAGTCACTTTACAATCAGGAACAAGACAGTGATGTGCATTTGTATTCAACATTGTGCTTGAGGTCCTGACCAGTGCAGTAAGACACGAAAAAGAAATGAATGTTACAAGGATTGAAAAGGAGAAACAAAAATCATTGTTATTCACAGCCATTGCGACCAGCACACAGAAAGCCCCAGAGAACAGAGATCAGCTTGCAATATAAATAAGAGAGCTCTGCACAGCTTCTGGTTACCTGGTCCAACCCTCAAAATTGGCAGTGTGCCTTTAGTTCAGGAACAAACAATAACAAAATATAATACTTTTAAAAAATATCATTTACAATAGGAAAAAATACAAGGTACTGAGAATAAAGTCCACAAAAGATGTGGAAGATGCACACAAAGATAACTAAATTTTGTTGGTAAAAAAAAAAAAAAATGAAAGCAAACCTACATCAATAGAGAAGAAAAATGTAATGTCATAAAATTGTCAATCCTCCCCAAATTATAAAGTCAATGAAATTTCAATAAAAATCCAGGATTTTTTATAGAACCTAACAAACCTATTTTGAAACTTATATGGAAGAATAAAGAGTTGGGAATAGTTAAGAATGTTTTGAAGATGAGAGAGAAGGTGAGGTTGGAGGTGCCTCTTTCTAGATGTGAAGACAGAAGCTCCAGTCCTAGAAATGTGGGAAAAACCCTGAAGTGGCACAGAAGGCAGCACTCAGCACAGACCCACCTGCCCCTTGGAACCATTACAGACCAGCGGGATAAGAATGGTCCTCCCATCATGATGCCAGGGCCACTGGGTACAAAGAAAGCATTAGAGCAACACATTGCTACTTCACTCCTTCCATCGGGATCTTTGAGAAGATGCAATAAACAACATCCCTTTTTTCCTGCTGGCTTCTGAACACACTGAAATATACATTAAACTGTAGAACATAGCTTTTTAAAAAGGCTAAAATAGCGCCTTTGTGACGGATGAGGGCTATGATGGAGGATGCGGGTTAGAGTAGGAGCAGACAGCTCTTCCTCTGCATACGAGAGGCCAGGCCTCCCACCCAGTTGCAGAGAACTGGGGACAAGGAGCCTCTCGGGTCAGGGATGGGGGTGCACGGGAGGAGCACAGAGTCTGTGGGAACTGGCTCGTGACAGCCTGAAGGAAGGGGCTGAATGAGGCTGCTTCCCCGATTTGCCAATCAGATACGCCCTTCCCCTTCCCTGTTGTGGGAAGAGGCTGAGGGTCACCCAAACGGGGTTCTCCCCAGTGGGTCTCGGGGAAGGAGAATCACTCCTCTGTGTCATGTACACAAAAATAAGCATTCAGATGGATTCAACACCTAAGTGTGAAAAATCAATAAGGCAAGTTCTTTTCAAAGAAAGCATAAGGGGCTATCTAGAAGACATCAAAGGAGGAAGGATTTTTTTAAACAAGATGCAAAAGACAGACCATAAAGTATGGGGTTGATACATTTGACTACCTGAGAGAAAGAGATTTCTTATAAGATTATCTTATAAAATAATCTTATGAGAGACATGATAATAAAAGCGGGAATATGTTTATTATGTTTATAATCCATGTGTCTTAGTCGGCTTGGGCTATCATAACAAAATAGAATAGACTGTGGGACTTCAACAGCAGAGATTTATTTTCTCACAGTTCCAGAAGCTGGAAGTCCAAGATCAAGATTCCAGCATGGTCAGTTTCTGGTGAAGTTCTCTTGCTGGCATACAGACGGCTGTCTTCATAATATGTCTGCACATGGTCTTTCCTTGGTGAGTGAGCACGCAGGGAGAGAGAGAGCAAGGTCCCTGGTGTCTCCTTTTATAAGGAGACTATTCCATGGGGTCAGGCTCCAGCTTTAGGACCTCATTTAACCTCCATTACTTCCTCAGCGACCCCATCTCCAAATACAGACAAACCAGTGATTATGGCTTCAACACATGAATTTGGGGGAATATTTAGTCCATGCTGTAGACTGAATATTTGTGTCCACCCAGGATTCATATGTTAAAACATAACCCCACCATATGATGGTGTTTGGAGATGGGGCCTTTGGGAGGTGATTAGGTCATGTGGACAGAGCCTTCATGAATGGGATTAGTGCCTTATAAAGGACTTCAGAGACAACCCCTCACGCCTTCCACTAGGTAAAGACACAGAGACTAAATGGTCATTTATAAACCCCTCACCAGACAGCAAATCTACCAGCGCCTTGATCTTGGACTTCCCAGACTCCGGAGCAGTGAGAAATAAATGTCTGTTGTTTGTAAGTCACCCAAGCCTATGGTATTCTGTCAAGCAGCCCGAATGGACTATGACAGTTTATAACACATGTAACCATCCTACAACGAATGTCAGACTATGTATAAAACTCTACAAATCAAGAAGGAAGACAAACCACCCAATGGAAAAGGGGGCTCCCATGACGCAGCTGTTCCACACGAGGGGTGAGATCTCAGACCCAGCCACATATCTACCCATGGGTGTGTAGAAAGCCTCTCATTGAGAACCTGTCTGCAGTAGCTGTTTGAGCTAATTGTGAAAGGGTGAGGAACTTCCCTAGCCACAGGCAACGGACATGACATGCACATGAGAAGGGGAGATCTTGAACCCTGACAATCTAGAGGAAAATAAGTAAGGAACGAAAGGAAGTTTATAGCACAGGATCAATGACGTGAATGAATTTTGCAAGGGTTTATGACTATTTAATGACAAATACCAAGCTCATTACTGTGGGTGGCTGTGAAAGCAGAGAGAAGTTTAAACATGGTAGAGATAGAATCAGAGGTAAAATCAGCAAGATCAGAAGATTATTCAGGTGCATGGAAGAAGGGAGACAGAGTGGTCAAGGGTAACCCCCAGGGGTTCTGAATGAGCTGCTGGTTGAATGACATTGTCCTTTCCCAATATGGAACCCACTGGAAAAGAAGGGGGTGGGCATCCTGGGGGGATTGGTGGGAAATGAGACTTCCGTTTTGGACTTGGTGACGTGTTGAGAGGTCGTGGTGCCTGTGAGTCATCCGCATGGAAATTTCAAATGGGCCATTGATGACACTGCTGTTCTGAGCTGGGCAGGGTCGTCTGGGCTGAAGATTGGATTTGGAAGTGGTAGGCTTCTAGGTGCTGGAGATTGTCCAGGGAGGGGTGTGGAATGAGTCTGTCATCATCAGGCAGTGGACATGGAGGACCAATGGAACTAAGTTCCCTAATCCAAGTGATATTTGACAACCGGCTCACTGAAGAATCCCTATCTGGGTCAAACCCTGGGGCTCCCGTTCAATGTGTTTCCCTGAACCTCCACATTCCGGGCATCCTCCAAGGAGTCAAGCTCACTATGGCTTGTTTCTGGATATCTGTCCTGCCTGCCTCTCCCCTTTGCTCACTTGTCCCATGCACCCACCTCTGAGCCTGCAGTGGAAATGTAGGAAGAACATTTGGAGGAAAATGCTCTGTCTCTGGATGAGCCCTGCCCAGTGGTGCGCAGGTATCTGATGTATCCGAGCCTGTAAAATGGAGATTATGTTATAAGGTTTTTATGATAGTTCCCCAAGCCCAGTGAACTTAAGCAAAGCTGTCTGAAACCTGTTTATGCCCCCAGCCTGTGAAGATGCTTTGTAGAATGCAAATATGTGAGCTGTTGTTATTTTTATCCCTGTTTTATTTTTTCACTCCTGGATTTCTGACCTTTCTTTTGCTCTGTATTTTCTAACTTTTTTTCTCCTTTCTTCATATTATAGAGACAACAGTGTCCACATTTCTATCATTCCACCAGAGCTTTGTAGCATCTTTTGGGGATTCCATAAATTGTGAGAATGTCAGACAAGATTAAAGGGTTCTCTAGGGGACCCCTGAGGATTTTCAGCAAGTGTGTTCTCAGAGCTGGTTGGATCTGAAATAGTGTCAGCAGAGCTGAGAAGCACAGCTGTGTTACTTTTGGCCTCTGCCTGGATGCCTTTGAAGGAAGCAAGGAATCCCATGGTGATGATCTGCTTGGAACTAGTTCCTTCAAGGGACCAGGGCCTCCTGAAAATGTGGTTGCCTCTGGGCTGGAATGGCTGACGGATTTGCCAGAAAGCCAATGAACATAAAGCTTTGGGGTCTCTCCGGGCTGCCTCTTTCCACTCAAGTTCCCTGTCGCACTCACCCTTGACCCCTGGCTCAGGTATTGTTGGAGCAGCCATGGCGTTGGGGATCCTGCCTCGGGGAAATTGGGTTGGGGAGACCTTTAGCTCATGTTAGTGGAACAGATTCCATAGTTTAATTATTGCTTATATATTAGTTTGCTAAGGTTGCTGTAACAAAGTACCTCAGACTGAGTGGCTTAAACAACAGATAATTATTTTCTTCCAGTCCTGGAGGTTGAACATTTAAGATCAAGGTGTGGGCGGGGCTGGTTCCTCCTGAGGCCTCTCTCCTCGGTGTGTAGACAGCTGTCTTCTAGCTGAGTCCTCACAGGGTCATCCCTCTGTGTGTGTCTGTGTCCTAATCTCCCTCTTATAAGGACACCAATCATATTAGATTTACCCCATCCATATGACCTTGTTTTACCTTAATCGCCTCTGTAAAGAACCTATTTCCAAATAACATCAACATATGAATTTGGGTGGGGGGCACAATTTAACCCATGAGATTTAGTGTCCCTATAGAGAAATGCTTCCCAGAATCCTCCGACTGCCCACTGGGCCAATTCACCCCATGCGGAATTGTGATATAGGGGCACCAGGCCAGAGCTGTAACAGGAGGTTAAATAAGATAATGACCTAATTTGTCTAGATTTGTGATGTTTCCTGTATTTGTCAGCTTTTCAAAATGTGTAATTGTTCATGATTTATTTTCTTGTTGTAAATAAATATGCATGTTCAAACACACTCAACAAACCCATGTCTGTCCCCACCACTGGCTGTTACCTGGCTGCCCCTGAGAGATGTTTACAGCATGAAAATGCTGAAACAAAAAATAAAATACAAAATATTCACATGTTAGCACCCACTCTGGGAGGGCTGATGGTGAAAACTTTGGTTAGCTTACTTTCTTAATATGCCTCTCTGATACCTAGGGTATCTTACAAGCCCACTTAAGATCCAGGAATTCTGTTTAGGAATTTGTTTATGTCAGGGGTTGACAACTTTTTCTGGAAAGGGCAAGATGGTAAATATTTTAAGCTTGGTGGACCAAGTGGTCTCTGTGGCAACTAATCAACTCTGCTATTGGAGCGTGAAAGCAGCCACAGGCAATACAGAAATAAGTGGACAGGGTTGTGTTTCAATAAAACTTTATTTACAAAAACAAGGCAAGGGCCAGATTTGTCCTGCAGGCCACAGTTGCCAGCCTCTGGTTTATGTATCTATCACACACTCCCTTGCAGGCTAGTGAGGGCCTGACATTTCTCTGCTCCACACCTTTGATTTTCCTCAGTTTAGTTTCCTCAAGTTCCATGCACTGCTACCTACTTGGTGGTGAGTAACCCACTCGTTCCTGTTTATTTCAGGTCCTACCCAGGAAATGAATCGAGAAAAGGTTAGACTCACCTTAGGTGCCTCTTCTTAAGACAGAAAGAATTCACTTTGAAGGGAAAAAGCAAAAAACAAATAAGTCTTCTTAAGCCTCTTGGTTCACAAACATCTCCCTCGCTTCTGCATAAGCCTATGTGTCATCAAAGCCCTTTCAGGCCCATTTTCTTACTCTCTGTGAGTCTGTTTCAGCACTTCTGAAAAGGGGATAAGGATGCGGAGTGGCCGGCTGTGCTCACATCTCTGGGTTGTTTTCAGGATGAGGGACTGATCTTCCTGCCGTCTTTCTAATACCCTCGCTACCGTCGACGTGAAGAAAGAAATCAATGCCAAGTGCTGGGGCCCCTCCCCTGCCTCTTTAAGGACAAGGACAGAAAGGCAGCCAGCTCATCCCGCTTCCTCCTTGGTCTTTTAACCTGGCCTGCCATTCTCCAAAGCCAGGGACTCAGTAAACCTGGTGGTGCTTCAAAGGGTTGAAAAACTACCTCCTTATGAGCCAGAAGGAAGGAAATAGCCAGAGGAGGGGTAGTGCTGATGGATCACACATTTTAGATGTGTCACCCTTCATCTTCTCTGAGTTATCTGGGCCTCTTCCATGATTTCTTACCCTGGCAAAAAGTAAGGCAATACTTGCCTTTTCCTGGATGAGGACTTATCCATAAATTTGGTTTGATCACCCTAGGACCCGGAGGCCCTGCTCCCAGCTGGCAGTCCCGATGTCAGGGAGACCCACCCCCAGCAGTTTTGCAGTGGGAAGACATGTGGGGCCCTGGGAGTGGTGGCAGGAGACGACCTGGTTCTCCAAGTTTCCAGAAATGAACATCAGTGCCTGTGGACACCTCGTCCCCGGAGCCCGAGCCATCAGGATGCCGTTAGGCTGAGAGTCCTCAGAACGTCGGTGCTGACCCCAGCAGCTCCCATATGGAACAAACCAGTTACCTCTGCCTCATGGAACTTCAGGTTACGCCAAGCTCGAAATGGGTCTTTTTGGTTTTTTTCATTCAAATCAAGAATCTGGGCAAAAGTCCCAAAGCCCTGGAGACAACTTGGGTTCCTTCTCCTGCTACACCTGTCACTTGGGAGGGTCTTACGTTAACAAAGAGGGGTCTACAGAGGCAGAGGGCAGCCATTCATGTATGGGCATCTGTGTCCCAAAGAACAGGCCAAAAGGCCACCCCCAAAATGGATGGATCTCTCTGAGTCCTGATGGAGAAGGACCATTGTGACCATACTCTCACAGGGGAGGCATTCCAAATGGATGGGGGTTTGCTAAATGCTACCCATGCCCCACGGTGAGGGCCATGCACTGTAGCTCTGGGGGCTGTGACCCTGAGGGGCTCCTCTTGGCGGAAGGACCATGCCCACCTCTTTCCCTGACAGGCCACAGCCCAGAGCACAGATACCTTGGCCGTCAAGGGTCACCCTTGCCCTTGGGCAGAGAAAATGTCCTGAATGGTCTCCTCTAGCCTCTAGGTCTCTCTCCTTTATGGTGAAAACAACAGAGGTGGGTTTTTAAGACATGATTGAGCAAGGGGCACACAGCACATGATTGAGCAGGCTGTCCCCCAGCCCTGCCATTGGTAACTGCAGATGCCTCCACGGTGCTCTGAACGTGTTTTCCAGCAAAGCCCCAGGGTGGATTGCAAGAGTCCCCCCTAGCCTGTTCTACAACAGCTCAATGAACAAAGGGTTCCACGGTCAAAAAAGAGAGGAGCTTTGCATAGTACGTCGGCCACGGCCATAAGGATGCTGCATGGACCACCGCCTGGGACTCAGGCTCAGTGGCACCCACTGGCCACGTGTCTGCAGGGCAGCTGGAGTTTGGCCGGTCCAGGCTGGCCTCAGCTGGGCTGGGTTCCACGCTAGTCGGTATGAGCCACATGCCTGCCATCCTGCTGGGACTAGTGGCTGCCCGAGAGGTTTTTCTTAAGGTGAAAAGGGGTGCAGCCAACCCCACAACACATTTCAAGCCCTCCTTCATCATGTCCTTGAAAATCTCATCCACCAAGGCAAGTCCATAGCCCCGGCAGCATGAGCGGAAGGGACGTGCTGGTGGACAGAGGACACTACGGCAGGGTGTGAACCGCTGGGGCCCAGAGTCAGCCGGTTACAGTATCTCAGCCTCGCCTTTGAGACTCACAAAAACATGTGGTGCTCTGAGATGCCCAGGCGTGACAGAAGTCTGTGTAATGGAGCCCAGTGTCCCCCATACTTCCAAACTTATGTCCTGTATTCAGAGAACATGCTTTCTAATCTGTGTGAGTAGTTTTCCACAGAACACACATTGCGAACATACAATAATGTAATAATGTAACTAACGTGTGATTTCTAAGCAGTGAGCCCAGTGCCATCAGAGCCCCACCATCTCCAGGGGAAGAAGCTGCTTGCTCTCCTTCATTTCCACTCCCTTCTGTCTGAAAGGGGGATGGGAGCCATCCTCCAACCTGCGAGGAAGGTGAGAACGAGAATGGGGATAGATGACAGGTGAGGGTTTCCTGGGGACCGGAGAGGGATGGGGGCGTGTCTGTGATCGCCGTGAGGGATGAGGCACACAGATGTCTGAACTAAGAGATGCAGGATTGGACAAGCCCCAGGAACTTGCCAGGAAGAAAGCCAGGGGATGGGGTTGTTTCTAAGCTTGGTTTCTGATCATTCTGTCCTGCTAACATGCCAACACATATGCCACGGACTGTGACAGCTTCTTTATAGGGTGTGTGACACTCCATAAATATTTCAGACTCAGAAGTGTGTGTGGAGCCCCTCAGCCATCTCAGCTGAGTGCAGCACGGGTGTCGTTGTCTCGGCGTGTGGGTTTGGCCGTTTCCCTGTAAGAACCTCCAGAGCTCGGACTGGAGGTACCAAATATCTCAGTGGTGATTAGGTGCAGGTAAAAAGAAAGAATAAGGTGAAGAGAGGGAGCTGGGAGCATATTTGTAGTGGGGGGTAGTCTGTCCATAGGTGACATTTGGACACTGACCCACAAAACAAAGGAAGGAGCCGAGAACCTTCCTGGAGCTCTAGGACCAGAGCTCCAGGAGGAGGGAACAGAAAGGGCAAAGGCTCAGAGGCTGGACCGTAGGAGGAGCCACAGCACAGGAAGGCAGGTGTGAAGTGGGCGGGACTGGTAGGCCAGGGGGAAGGCCAGTGTGTTACTCTGGGAGAACCTGGAAACCACAGAAGCTGAGGGATGGCGTTATCTGACTTACCTTGAAAAACAAGGCTCACACTGCTTCAAAGAGAAAATATTTCCAAGATGCACATGCAGGTGGGGAATTACTCAGTAAAGAGACATTTCAAAGGGCCAGGTGAGAGGGGTCAAACGGACCTGTTCCTGGGTGTCATACAAACTGGAAAGGACAACTTCAAGTAAATGTTGAAACCTTCCAGCTGAAGAGGACGCTTTCCTGGGAAGATGAAGTTGGTGAGGGGTGGGTTTGAGTGCCATCGGCCCAGGTGCTGATCTGCATACCACTGAACCATCTTTTCAGGATCTTCTTCAGCTTCCCTTTAAGACCGTCCCTACTTAACTGCTGCCATGCAGCCCACGACTACATCACCCTGAGATTTTACACTGAATTGGCTTTCAGCCAAACAGCCTGCTCTGTTGACTTTTTGCCCAATCACAGGCCAACAACACGGAAACAATTCTCCATACAGAGATGAAATATTTAAAAACAAGGAATGAAAAAAAAGCAGGGTTTATTAAAAAGGGCTCCATCACGGCTTCCCTGGTGGCGCAGTGGTTAAGAACCCGCCTGCCAATGCAGGGGACATGGGTTCGAGCCCTGGTCTGGGAAGATCCCATATGCCACGGAGCAACTAAACCCATGAGCCACAACTACTGAGCCTGCGCTCTAGAGCCCGCGAGCCACCACTGCTGAAGCCCACATGCCTGGAGCCCGTGCTCCGCAGAGAGAGAGGCCACCACAATGAGAAGCCCATATACCGCAAAGAAGAGTAGCCCCTGCTCGCTGCAACTAGAGAAAGCCTGCACACAGCAACCGACCCAATGAAACCAAAAATAAATAAATAATTAATTGATTTTTTTAAAAAAAAGGGCTCCATCATTCCAAACTGATGCCTTCAGTAACTCCTTTGTCATTCTTCCTTATAGATATAAAATTATCATCTGAAGGGAGAATGTTAATAAAACTGACATTTCCCCATCAGTCAACTTAATTCACAATGTAACATTTTCCAGATCTAATTATGTTTGCTTGATGACTGACATCCAGTGAACATTGTTGTTCATGTGGAAAAGTGCATTAAAAAGCCCCGGAGATAATTTATCACACAGGGCACTGCCTTTTCCGATGGGAAGAATGTTAATGTAGAGACCTCCTCTCAGACAGAGGTGGGCCCGGCCATCCCGGGAGCTCACAAGATCCAGGCTTGTGACAGCTCAGAGGGGAGGGGCAGCAATCTAGAGAACCCAGCCTGAGACAGGGCTCCCCCGGCTTCTTCCTGGATCAGATAGCAGCCCTTCTCCCCGTGCATCTAACCCCACCTCTCCGGAGCATCTGTGCTAACCACCACACCCACCTCCTGTGAGTAAACTCAGCCCTTGCAACAAATTCCCTGTGACTCAGCTTCCTGGGAGCACGTTGGGTTTACAGAGGATGGGCAAGGTGCTTTGGGAGGGGGGATTCCAAGGATGCAAAGGGAAAGTGTATTGGTTTCTTGGGGTGACAGTAACAAAGCGCCAAGGACTGGGTGGCTTAAACAACAGAAATTCGTTGTGTCTCAGTTCTGGAAACTGGGAGTCTGAGATCAAACTGTCCACAGGGCTGGTTCTTTCTGGAGGCTCAGAGGGAGAATCTGCTCCTTGCCTGTCTCCCTGCTTCTGGTGGTTTGCTGGTATTTGGAACGTTTGGCTTGTGGAAGCATCACCCCATCCCTGACTCCATCTTCACATGACATTCTCCCCGTGTGCATGTCTGTATCCAAATTTCCACTTTTATAAGGTGTTAAAGAAAAAATTACTCTGACTCTTCTTAAAATGGCAAGGAAGACATTTTTCAAGACTATTACAACAGGGGAGAGAGATTGAGCTCAACGCTCAATACAGCACAGACAGCAGGGGATGTATAGCCAACAGGCAGAGCTAGGGGGTCAGTGGATGGAAAATGAATAAGAGGGGACATCAAGGGTAGGGATTCTAGCTAAATTCACTCAGCAAGATTCTTGCCACAGCTGGGTCAGGTGAGCCAAGGACAGGATGGGGACCAAGGTGGAGGCCTGCCTAGTCAAGGAGGGGTCGGAGGATCCTGACTAAAGTGTAGGTAAAGGACACCAACCATATTGGACTAGGCCCCCATCAACAATCGCATCTTAACTTGATGACCTGCCAAGGCCCTACTTCCAAATAAGGGCACATTCACAGGTGTTCAGGTTTAGGACTTCAGCATCTTCTTCTGGCAGGGGGGAGGAGGGAGAGTGCAATTCAACCCACAACAGAAGGCATTCTTCATCCCTGACCTTAAAAAAATCCACTGAGGAGTGTTGTCCACAACTCAGTTTCCCTAGATGCAGAGCCTGAGACAAGGGTTGGTGACTTAGGGGGGTTGCGGGGGAGGGATGGTGCTGTCAGGAGGAACCTGAGATGGGGGAAGGAGGTGACACAGGACAGAAAGTGCTGAGCAGGAAGGGGTCTCAGGCCAAGCGTGACCTTGCCCTGAACCAGGGTCCACTCTTGTCCCTGTATGAGTCAGTCTTGGAGAGGGTGTAAACTCCCCCATTATGTGGCATCCTGTGGCTGAGGCCCATTCTCCTGGGGAGGGGTTGGCTGAGAAACCCCAGGAGCCATAACACAGCTGGGGGCTGGTCCTTGGCCTGGCAATGGGGACCAGGCAGGGCAGCACAGAGAGACCAGGCAGGACCGTGCAGGGGGACCAGGCAGGGCAGTTCAGGGGATCCAGGCAGGGCAGTGTAGGGGACAACAGGAGAAGAGATGCTCAGAGGCTCAGTCCCCGCCATCCTCACCACCAGCTGGGAGCTGCCAGCCTTCCTGCAATCTCCAACCTGCCTGAGCCACTCGGTACAAATTGCCGGGAACTAATGCCCTTTAATGAAACTAAGTGACAGTGACAAAAGCCCTAATTTTGTGTCTTTTCTATTCTCCAGCTGCAGCAGTGATGCCCTGAAGAGGTTTCTGTTGACCAAGTGCAGTTTATCAGACCAGCCAAAGGAGCAGGAAACGGCAGCCCTAACTCAGGGCTCGGCTCCCTCAAAATATTTATTTGTTTCTGATGTTCCTTTGGGATGTCACTGTTGTCAGCTCAGGGGTGGTGACCAAGCTTGTTCCAAATTGTTTTAAATTGAAGGAAAGAAATAACCTTTTTTCCCGCCTTCTGAGATTGGGGAGGAAAACTTTGTTTCAAAAGGATTTTTTTTAAACCCTCAAGGGTTTGTATTGGAAACAGCACAAAAAGATCCTTTTCGTTGAATACTTCAAAAAAAATAATCTGTGGTTTGAATTTGTGGGGGGAGATGGGGGACACATGAAACGATTTATTAATTTCTTGAAAAATCTTTTTAAAAAATTTCCCTCCAAACCATAAGGCAAAATGACCCTAAATCTTTGGAGGATGAAATTTTTGGCCAAGTTAAAAAATTCTCACATATTTGCACTGCTTGGTTTCCATGGGAACTAAAGAAGCACTCCATAATGCCTTGAGAACTTCTATTTTTATATTAACCCTTCATATCACAAACAAAGGAAAACTAGAGGGGAGGGTGTGGTGAGGAGGAGGCAGTTTACAGATCCTTGAATCTCATTTCAAGATCGAGGAAGAGCACATTTACCTGAAAGCAGAAAGCTCACTGTGTATGCAGTCCCTTTAGATTCAGGAACGCAGTGGGGAAAAGTAATTAACATAAATACCACTCACTCAGTCTGCTTACATTTGTACCTGACTGTGGACTCCGATACACAAAGATGCCTTTTCAGTCTGGGATCGGCCAGCCCTGGGCTGAGGGATTTGATCCTGGAAGCAGTGAGAAGTGTGGGTAAGTGGTTGTTATTCTGGGTCTACACTCTGGCTCATTTCTGGCCCGATGCCCCTAGGTCTGGGTTCACAGCAGCTCTGAACACACTGGGAAGTGCCTCAAAGCCACTGGAATGTGGACAAGAAATCGCCTTTTAGGAAAAAATGTGAGCCTCAGTCTATTGCTGTACATGGGTGCTTGACCTATTTCACAGACTCCCAGTACATTTAAATTTTAGCTCCTTTCCTGTGCAAAAAGGAAAAGTCATAACTTACGGGAAGAAACAGACCTCACTAACAGTGGGTGTGATGCGATATGGCTTCACGGACATTTCTAAACTCTCCCAACGTTGGCGGAAAAAAAAAAAGACAGTCTCTTCAATAAGTGGTGCTGGGAAAACTGGACAGCTACATGTAAAAGAATGAAATTAGAACACTCCCTAACACCATACACAAGAAATAAACTCAAAATGGATTAAAGACCTAAATATAAGGCCAGACACTATAAAACTCTTAGAGGGAAACATAGGCAGAACACTCTATGACATAAATCACAGCAAGATCTTTTTTGATCCACCTCCTAGAGTAAAGGAAATAAAAACATAAATAAACAAATGGGACCTGATGAAATTTAAAAGCTTTTGCAAAGCAAACTACAAACAAGATGAAAAGATAACCCTCAGAATGGGAGAAAATATTTGCAAACGAATCAACGGACAAAGGATTAATCTCCAAAATATATAAACAGCTCATTCAGCTCAAAATTAAAAAAAACAAACAACCCAATCCAAAAATGGGCAGAATACCTAAATAGACATTTCTCCAAAGAAGACATACAGATGGCCAAGAAGCACATGAAAAGCTGCTCAACATCACTAATTATTAGACAAATGCAAATCAAAACTACAATGAGGTATCACCTCACACCAGTTAGAATGGGCATCATCAGAAAATCTACAAACAACAAATGCTGGAGAGGGTGTGGAGAAAAGGGAACCCTCTTGCACTGTTGGTGGGAATGTAAATTGATACAGCCACTATGGAGAACAGTATGGAGGTTCCTTAAAAAACTAAAAATACAACTACCATATGACCCAGCAATCCCACTACTGGGCATATACCCGGAGAAAACCATAATTCAAAAAGAGTCATGTACCCCAATGTTCATTGCAGCACTGTTTACAATAGCCAGGACATGGAAGCAACCTAAATGTCCATTAACAGATGAATGGATAAAGAAGATGTGGCACATATATACAATGGAATATTACTCAGCCACAAAAAGGAACAAGACTGAGTTATTCGTAGTGAGGTGGATGGATTTAGAGTCTGTCATACAGAGTGAAGTAAGTCAGAAAGAGAAAAACAAATATCGTATATTAACGCATATATGTGGAACCTAGAAAAATGGTACAGATGAACCGGTTGCAGGGCAGAAATAGAGACACAGATGTAGAGAACAAACGTTTGGACACCAAGGCTGGAAACTGGGAGATTGAGATTGACATATATACACTAATATGTATAAAATGGTTAACTAATAAGAACCTGCTGTATAAAAAATAAATAAAATAAAATTCAAAAATTAAAAAAAAAAACCCACCATAACAAAAACAGCAATAGGAGTGAGTAAATATGAGTGGGGTTTTTCAGGTCACATTTCCCCCCAAAATAAACCTATTTTAAAAATAATACGTGAATCAAACAGCACAGGAAGCTGATGAAGCTAAATGTGAGCACCTGTTTTTCCCACACAAGAAATGAAAATAAACTCACTGTAAGGAAAATCAAGTACAAAAATGATTGCCTAATTAATTGATTGCCTAACTGATGAGCTGTGCACTGTAAATGCCTCTGGTGTCTTTTCCATTGATCGATGGTGAGGAGAAAGATGACAGGGCATCGGGCTGCTCTGGCCTCTGAGGATGTTGGTCCAGTGGTCCACTCTAAAGGAGCAGCCTCCCGGCTCAGCTGCCCAACACCTGGGACAGGTGGCCTACACCCCTCAGCTCTGGCCCTGACTTTCTGTTATCCTTGGGGGAGGAAGTACCAGGAAGGGGCCAACAGGTGGTCTCAGGGTAATTTTCTGACAATTGCTGGGACCACAGAAGACACACATCACACACCTGTTCTGTTTGGCCCTCAGCACAGTTGTAATTTCACATATATTTTACTGGCATTGTCTCCCCAGCCAGACTGTAAACTCCATGAGGGCAAGGACTGAACATGTCTGGGTTTTCCCCCATCATTTTGTATTTAGTACCTATTCAGAGGCTGGCACATAATAAGAACTCAATAAATATGTGATGAATAGAATGACTGTTTAAGAAGAAGAGAATAATAATTAATATTTGGTTAGTTTTCTACTGCTACCATGAAAATTATGCAAGATAGTGGTGTAAAACAATAGATTTATTCTCTCACTGTTCCAAAAATCAGCAATATGAAGTGGATCTCGGTGGGCGAAAATCAAGGTGTGGGCAGGATTGCACTCCTTTCTGGAGGCTCCAGGGAGAATCTACTTCTTTGTTTTTTCCACCTTCTAGAAGCTTTCTACATTCCTTGACTGGTGGTCCTGTCATCCATCTTCAAATCCAGCAACATCAGGTCAAGCCTGCCTCACACTGTTCTCTCTCTGACCTTCTCTCCTACCTCCCTCGTCCACCTTTAAGGACCTTTGTGAAGACGTTAGTCCCACCCAGGTCATCTAGGACTCTCTCCCCATCTCAAGGTCAGCTGATGAGCAGCCATAATTCCATCTGCAGCCTTCATTCTCCTTTTCCGTGTAAGGTAACGCATTCACAGGTACCATGCATTAGGACATGGTCATCTGTGGTAGGGGCCATTATGCTACCTACCACAAATACCATCAGACAAAAATAGAACCTTCTGGAAGAAAAAAGGAGGAGACTATATCAAGATGGTGTTTTGTTCATTTTTGTGTTGTCCAAAGGGCCAAGCAGAGGGAATATACGGTAGATGTTTCATTAAGAAATGTTTGTGGAATAGATTCATATCCTTCACCCACCTATCAGGAAATGACCACCTGTTCTGTGCTGCTAATAGCACAAAGAGTCATCAGACTAGAAAGGAAGCACAGACCAGAACTGCACCTCTATAATTAAATTTGGACTCCTTGGTGATAGTAGCCAACACACAGCAATCACAACTAGCTAACATTCAGAGAGCACTTTCAAATCCACAGTCTTTCACAAATCTTATCCCACTGGATCTTTATCCCCACTCTGCAGGTGACAATGACTAGTTCCATTTTGTAGGAGAAATACAAGTTCAAAGAAATTGAGTAGGGCTTCCCTGGTGGTGCAGTGGTTAAGAATCCACCTGCCAATGCAAGGGACACGGGTTCGAGCCCTGGTCCAGGAAGATCCCATGTGCCACGGAGCAACTAAGCCTGTGTGCCACAACTACTGAGCCTGTGCTCTAGCACCTGTGAGCCACAGCTACTGAGCTTGAGTGTCGCAACTACTGAAGCCCATGCTCCTAGAGCCCATGCTCCGCAACAAGAGAAGCCACCACAATAAGAAGCCCATGCACCACAACGAAGAGTAGCCCCCACTCACCACAACTAGAGAAAGCCCATGCACAGCAACGAAGACCCAACACAGCCAAAAATAAATAAAATAAAATAAATAAATTTATTTTAAAAAAAAAGAAATTGAGTAACTTGGTCAAGATCTAATAGCCAGTAAATGTCAGGGCCATGTCTTCTGAATCCACAATGTGAGCCCACCCCATTCCACAACATTTTCCTCCCTGAACAAATAGGAGATAAAATAGTCAATTTTTGGTTGTGTACTATAGACCAAAAAGGCTGAAAGTAAGACCAGCAATGTTCAGGCATAGAGAAAGGTCCACAGTGAGGCAGAAGCATGAAGACAAAGGTAGGACTGAAGCATGAAGACCAAGGTAGGGCAGAAGCATGAAGACCATGGTGGGGCAGAAGCATAAAGACCACGGTGGGGCAGAAGCATGAAGACTGAGGTGAGACTGAAGCATGAAGACCACGGTGGGACAGAAGCATGAAGGCCACAGTGGGACAGAAGTATGAAGACCAAAGTGGGGCTGAAGCATGAAGGCCACGGTGGTGCAGAAGCATGAAGACCACGGTGAGACAGAAGTATGAAGACCAAGGTGGGGCAGAAGCATGAAGACCAAGGAGGTGGGATTGAAGCATGAAGACCACAGTGGGACAGAAGCATGAAGACCAAGGTGGGGCAGAAGCATGAAGACCAAGGTGGGGCTGAAGCATGAAGACCAAGGTGGGGCTGAAGCATGAAGACCACGGTGGGGCAGAAGCATGAAGACCAAGGTGGGGCAGAAGCATGAAGACCAAGGTGGGGCTGAAACATGAAGACCAAGGTGGGGCTGAAGCATGAAGGCCATGGTGGGGTGGGAACATGAAGACCATGGTGGGGCAGAAGAATTAAGGGAGGGAGCAGATTTGATCGGCTACAGGAGGGGACCCAGATATCTGCATTCTTAGACAGAACTTAGTGTGCTCAGTGCTGTGATCCCAACCTACCATTTCTAAATTTATTCCCACCACTCCCTCCAGACACGTCTTGCTCCATCTCACTCTCCATCTACTAAGACTGTCCAATCTCTGAGACCTGACCCTTCTACTTGAGAAGTCCAGTATGAATTAGAGGCCTGGCTCTTCTGAATTCCCAGCACCCATGTGGTGACAGGTGTGTGGTGCAGCCACATCAGCGATTGTGGAACTGACCAAAACACCATTTTCCTGGTTTATTCCTTTTGGATCTGATCATCTCCAAGAGAAGGAGAGTGAGAGGGAAGAGGGAGAAAAGAAGGAGGCAGGGGAGGGAAAGGGCAAGGGGCTGGGACACATTCTTCAAGGTCCTTGGGATCTGAGGTTGGCTTTTCCTGTGACTGACTAGACCAAGCTCTTGACTCCCAAAGAAATGCCTTTGAGAATCTTTCTTCAACTCCTTGTTTTCTCTGTGGCCCTGACTTCTCCTTTTTCACATTTTTCTGAAAAGATATTCATAAGGAACAGCAGGGTATAAAACCCCAAGAAATAAACTCACCTGCCTGTACCTAACCTTAGTTTGTAATGTCTGAGGTGGGGAATTTCCAGTTATCCAGGCTTCCTTTCCCTTCCAACAACAGAGCCCCACTGTCACTAACAAAGGAGGGGGTAATGCAGTTCTAACACGAGGGCAGGTGCGGATGGAACACAGTGCTTGACCCAGACATTAGGTGTTCCAATGCCTTGATTGTGAAAAGTCATAAAGAAACTGGAGACGGATGCCTGCCCTTGAGAAATAATTTAGTTGGGAAAGAAAAAAGTTCCTAGCAACCCATGAAATGAGTAGAGACAATTAATGATTCATTTACCAGTGTGCAATTGTGACCTAAACTGCATACAGCAGGATGGTGGGAATAGGGAAAAAGAATGGGATTAACATAACTCCCAAGTTATCATGAGACAAGGCCAGTTAACAAAACTTTCCACCGGTATACAAATTTATTCAGTCAGATATATTAACTGCTACACCAGGCTTGATGTTGGTCTCAGGGATGACCCAGGAAATGAGAGGGATAGGATTCCTGCCTTCATAGAGCACAAGGAAACACAAAATTGTCAAGAGCATAGTGAACAGAAAGAATAGGAGGGACCAGGAAAGAAAAGGACAGGGTGAACCTACAGTGGGGACCGCCCTCCACACAAACATAGTCACCTCACTGCCCTTTTGTATTTCTTTCCTAGCAATTACATGATCTGAAATTATTTCCTTTGTTGAATTCTTTCTTAATTTTTAAGCAATGCTACTTTTTTCCCTCACCTTCTCAATGGAAAATTTCAGATGTAAACCTAAGTAGACAGAACAATCTAATGAATCCCCATGTACCCACATCCCTGCTCCCTCCATGATCAATTAATGACTCTCTTACTTCATCTACACCCACCAGTCTTCCGTCTACTGCGTTGTCTGAAGCAAATCCAAGATCTCTCCTCTGTAAATATTTCCATGTGTATTTCTAAAAGATAGGGAATTTTTTTAAAGTGTATTTCCATAATGCTGTTATCCCAACTTTAAAAATTAGCAATAATTTCTTTAAAATATCAAATATCAAGTCAATGTGAAATTTCCAATTGTCTTCATACTAAGGTCTATACATTGCAAGTGATTATGTCTTAAGTCTATTAATCTACAAGATGTCCCTCTGATGTTCTCTCTCTTTCCCTCCCTTCTAATATATTTATTGAAGAAACCAGGTCATTTATCCTCCAGTTTCCCTGGGTTTTGTGGATGGTAACTTCACGTGTCCATCTGTCTTCTGTGTTTCCTGTACCGAACTGTAAATAAAATGAGGCAGATAGTTCCCCCCCATTTGTTCTCTACTGTATCCTTACTTCCAACTTAGTTAAAAACCCTTTATCTATGCTTAAAATGATTTGTTAAATGGACAAAAGTGTGAATGATGAGATAGGTCTTTACAATAGGTCTTTACAGTCAATAGAGGCCATACACACACAGAAGTAAGGATTTTTAGAGACATGTGGGCAGTGATGCCTGTTGGTGGCTGTAATTGCTTGGTCAGACTCTGGCTAATAGCAGCATCTCCCTTCTTTTCAAATCAACACCATCTCCTCAGTGCAGTCTAATGCCATCCAATTTTTCATGCCGTTTTTATGGGACGGGGTTTGTGCTACATTAAAAATGAGATTGATTGACCAAATTTTTAGGAGAAAACTTTACCGCTCATCGCTCCAACACAAATTGTGTAGCACTTTATAGTCTTCACAATCCCCTTCGTGCATAGAATAGATGTTCTGTAGTGGCTGAGCAGATTCTGTGGATGCCAGATGACACTGTCACTGTGTCTTTCTCCCATTTCCTTTTTAAATCACAGGAAGAGTGTACTGAAACAAAACGTCTCTTATTGCTTGTACTCCAACAGCACTGCAGGGAGTGTTTACCAAGGGGCTTTGAACACAAATATTTTCAGAGATTTCCATGCAATTGAGGACCCAGTCTCTTTGGACTTGAGTAGATAGAGCAATAGATCTGTAAACTTCTTGCTTCAACAATTACTTGCAATACTCCAGGCTTTCAGGATGTCTTCTCTCTTTCCCTGCAAGACACGATACCGTCAACCATCCCTTCTTGGCAATGTGTTGGCTGTTAGTTGTGAAAAGTCAGTACAATTCCAAGTGCAGGGTCAGCGGCCTTAGTGAGCTCCAGGACCTCATAAAGGAGATGCAGATAGGCTTGGGGTGGGAGCCAGAAATGTCAAATAGGCTGCGTTCCAACATGGATCAGCTGAGGAAATGCACAAACTCACACACATGCACACACACACACGTGTATACACTCAGATGGAGTCGGATTATGACCTTTACTAACATCAGCTCCAATTTCATTTGTTTATCATGTCAGGCAGCAGCTAATAAGTGGAACTGGGGAT
Source organism: Balaenoptera musculus (assembly GCF_009873245.2). Taxonomy (NCBI): domain Eukaryota; kingdom Metazoa; phylum Chordata; class Mammalia; order Artiodactyla; family Balaenopteridae; genus Balaenoptera; species Balaenoptera musculus. Next base: position 2,708,607 of record NC_045785.1, on the reverse strand, counting down.
GGGAATGTGCCCATCTTCTCTTGCCAAATCAGTGGACCTGCATCTGCCATAACTTCATTTAACATCTCATTAGGAAAGGCGGTGCCACCAGCCCATCCAGGAATGGCCTCACTATCTCCCACTATAGCGATTGCCTCACACGCTGGCTGACTGGGGGCCCAATTTGCATTAGGCTGTTCTGCTGGCTCTGTGTCCCCTTCTCCTGCAGCCTCCTCTCCAAAACCCCAATAAGGAGCCACTGGTGGCCTTCAGCTGAGAAATGGACTGCACTCTTACTCCTTCCAGCACTGGGGAGAAAACTTTCTGTACCCTCAAAGGAAGGGAGGGGACTTGTAGCCCCCTGAAATACATGAGATTGGAGAAACAGACTCTCTGCTGCATTCACTCCCTGGATGAGCCCCACACTGAGCCAGGTGTGTGGGGGACCTGGGGCTGAACTTCCAGGCAACTTTGCGTCACAGTTCGAACTTGAACTACTCTCTCTGCTCTAACACAGCAAAGGTCAATTACATATATATCAATAGTTTAGGTACTTATCAATGCTCGAAAAGAAAATAGAGCTCTCCATGGACCTGACACAGAAGTGTGGTGGGAAAGGGGCCAAAGCTGTGGGCATGATGGGCTCTGGGGCCAAGAGTCTATCAGAAGTGGTCAAAGTTTGACTCCTGAGGCTGGCAGGGACCCTGGCACCCCTATGTTGTGGGAAACCTCAGCCAAGTTCATGGATGAAACCAGAAGCATGTGGAAGGAGACTAGGAAGAGCTGAGAGCAGAGCAGCCACATCATTGGATGTGGGCTGAGCTGCCCATCGGCCCCCTGACTCCATGCCTGACAGCCATCACTATGGGCTGGGGGATGGGTGCCTTCAATGCAACACTGATCTGGACCAGGATTCTCAGGGGCAGAGGAAAAATAACGGTCAAACAACTGAACAAGGTCAGGTGCAAGGTGGAGAGAATGAGAGAGAGTGAGAGAGAGAAGAGGGACCCCCAACTCAGCACAAGGTTCTGGAGACCATAAGGGAGATGTAGCTAACAGTAACAGTGAGCACATCACATGTTTAGCTTAAGGCACTCACCACTGATGAGAGGCAAAGACTAGAAAAACCTCCCAAATGACTCTAGAATACCTTTGAGAGCCTCAAAGAGGTAAAGAAAGAAATAATATCCAAAAAAGTAACAAAAGATTATAAATCAGATACAAATTAAAAGCAGATCATTTTTTTTAAATCCCAATTAAAGTTCTTAGAAGTGAAAAATATAGTCATTGGATTTTTTTCTTTTTTAATCACAAATGGATGTGAACCTGGTCACAGAAAGATGTGTGAACTAGAAGACAGTACTGTTAATACAGGTGAAAGATGAGTAAAAGTGATAGAAGAGAAACTGAGACTCCAACATGCACGAAGAAAAGAATACAGGAAGTGGGAGAGAAACAATATTTGAAGAAAGTGTGGTTAGAAATTTTCAAGATTTGATGAAAAATCATCAAATGCTTTCAGCTAATGAGCTACATTGAGTGCAGATCAGGATAAATATAAATAAATCATAGTGAAACTGTTGCAGAACAGAAAGGAGAAAGAATATATTTAAAGCCACTAAAATGAAACCTTATTATTACAAAGGAATGACAAACTGACAACAAATGTCTCCCCAGCAACAATAGCACCAGAAGACAATGAATAAGTAGCATCTAAGTGTTAAGGAAACTGTGACTGTAGCATTCAATGTACCCTGTGAACCTGTGATTCAAGAGCAAGGGCAAAAGCGGACAAGATATTTACATGCTTTACCATCTTCCAATCATTGCAGAGAAAACTACTACAGGATGTATTTCAGCAAGAAGAGAAGTGAACCAAAGGAGAAAGAGCAACCTGCCAGAGACAGTTCTGAGCAAAGAAACTGATAAAAGTATTTTGGTAAATTTATTTAACTAATTAAAATTTTAATTTAAGAATATTGAATTAAAATTTCAGACAACAATGTAAGATGGGAGCAGCTTGAGATGGACAGAAACATCAAATAACTTTATAGACTGTTAGAAAAATAACAGTTATGTTAACAATTTGTGTACTACCTGGAATATAGAGAAAGACATAATATACCTTTCAAACTAGAAGGGAAAAAGGATACAAGAAAAGCGTTTTGTAACCAAAATCAGGAAAGGAGAGAAAATGGAATCAAGTGTAAATACAAAACAAAAATAAGTTGATAGATAAATATAAATATATGGATACTCACAATAAACATGACAATCATTAATTACCTACAAAAGTCAGAGAACTATCTAAATGGATAATAAAAATTCTAGTTATATGCCATTTAAAAGAGATCAAAAGCCAAATAACAGAGAAATATTTAAAATGAACAAGTGGAAAAATGTGTATGAAGATATGTATACAACATAACTTGTGGGTTAAAGAACACATCATAATCTCAACAACAAACTATTTAGAATTGATTGAAAGAAATGCTGCTTTTTATCAGAACTCATGAGACATAGCTAAAGCCGTACTTAAAAGTAAATTACAGCTTTCAATGCATTTCTTAAAAAGTTATGAAATAAATGAGCTTATCATTCAATTCAAGAACACACTAAAATAAGAAGAAAGGAGAGAAAGGAGAAAAGAAATAACAAATAAAAGCAAAAAATAACAAACACAAAATACAAACAAAATATGGAAGATCCATAAAACCAAAATCTGGTTCTTTGGAAAGAAACTATAAAATAGTCAACTGAGTGGAATGATCAAGGTGAAAAAAGAAGGCATGAATACATAGGATTAGAAACCTAAGAGTTTAAAATCATAAAAATACTATGAATAATTTTTTACCAATAAATTTGAAAACTTAAAAGAGATGGACAATTTTCTAGGTAAAAATTATAAAAATCATTCAGACAGAGGTTCTGGTGGTTTTTAACAAAGAGTTTCACAAAAGCTTCAAGAAAGAGAAAATTCTTTTATTATACAAATTGCTCCAGAGAATAGATGAAGCAAATAAAATACCTGGCTCTTTTTTTAAATGCCAGTATAATTTGATATCAAAACTGGACAAGGATGTCACAAGAAAAGAAAATTACAGGCCAGCCTCACAAAGACCATAAAAGCAAAAAATCCTAGATTAAATATTTGAAAATTGAATCTCACAATGTGTTAACAAACAGTACCTTGTAGTCAAGTGGGTTTATTTATCCTGGGAGGTAAGAGGCAGTTCAGGTAAGAGTCTAGGACTGTCATGGGTGGATCTGCTTCCACAGGGAGATGGATGACCAGCGTCTCCCTCCCCTCTCCCACCCTGCAGCACTCAACAACCAGGGCATGTATAAAACTGAACAAACCAAAACAGAACTGGACAGAACAACAATGAACCAGAAACCTCCTAGCAAATCCAGAACAGAAGGAAACAAACATCTGACTAGGTAGAAGTAGTTAACTACATGATGACCAGGCTGTAGCCATAACATAAGCTGCCACAATTCTGAGAACTGACCTCAAAGGAACCGACCCTGGAACTGAAGACTAACTGTGCTTAAAACAATCAGACCACCGCAGGACCAATTTCAAGATGACCGTCAGAGCTGACTGTGCTGTTTCTGCATGTAGCTCCCTCCCTCCACCTATAAAAACTCTTGCCCACTGATTGTCAGTGGGGAGTCGGCCTTTGGATAGGAGTCCGCCCTCTCCCCTAGTTGCCGGCCTCCAAAATAAAGCAAACTTTCCTTTCCACCAACCGTGCCTCTTGAGTGTTGGTTTTCTCGTGGTGAGCAGCTGGACCCCTCTTTCGGTAACAGGGCCATGCACCAGGGATGGAGGAGCCTGAGTTCCTGGAGCAGAGCCACCAAACCATCTCAGGAAAGGCTACCTCTGGACTTTTACACGAGAGAGAAATACATTTCCATCTTGTTTCAGCCACTTATTTTGGGGCCTTGTGTTTCTAACAGTAGATCTTCTTTTCACTGATATGAAAGGCATTACTGATCAGTGGGACCACCTCATGCATCGTCTACCCATATATGAAAAGAAAATGCCATTAGATGCTCACATCATGTATAGAAAGAAACTGCAGATGGATTTGAAAACCAACATGAAAATAAAATGGAAGACAAGTTGAAGAACTTACAGGCTACCTTGAGCACAGCAGCATGGGAGAGGCTCTCTTAAACAAGACCGAAGAGGAAATTATTCGAGGAAAAGTTAACACATGTGACTGTATCAAATTATAACTTCTGTCCAACAGGTGACCACAGGCAAAAGACATCACAAATAAAAGAAGCAGCTATTGGGAGATGATACTGGTGATTATAGGACAAAGTGATCATCTTCATAATAAATGAAAAATTTCTACAAATCATAAGAAGAAGACAAACCAATAGTAAAATAGGCAAAAGCTGTCAACAGAAAAGCCATTAGATCAGACACAGATGACATAGAAATCCTACTGGGATAGAGCAACAGGAAGATGACACCTTAGCTTGGGGTGGGCAAGGAAGTCCTTAGTTGAGACCTGAAAGATGGGGCCAGGTAAGAGTCAAGGAAAGAATATTCCAGGCAGGGGGACAGCAAGTGCTCAGTCCTGGGTCCAGAAGAACTCTGGGCTCCATGGGAAGCCCCGTGTGTGAGTCTCCTAGTGAGAGAGGGCAGGGCAGTGGGACTGGGCCCCAGGACTCGGCCACTGCCAGGGTCTCCGCCATCATTTCTCTCTCTCTGCAACCCTGACCCTGGGTCTTATAACCATTCGTAGCACAGAAGGGTGGGCATGATCTGCTGTCTGCTGAACTCTAGCCACTCCCCAAAGGGCATCTCAATCCCCGCTGGCCCTTGTTCTCTGCTCTTCCCTCATGTGGGGTGGCTCCGGACCGCTTGCTATTCCATGACAATGACGGCCAGCACTTCTCCCACCTCTGCTCTTTGGTTCTCGCCATTCTATCCCCCGGCAATTCACATCCCACTCGATTTCCTCCTGTGAAATCTCCCCATCCTCTCTGCCCCTGCTCATGCCCTACCTGCACAGGAAGGTGTCGGGGAGCCTGTTTCCAGCTCTAGGTGAGCTCTTCCGGCCCTGCTTGTGTCTGGATCCCGACTTCGCCGCTACCCTTTCTTCACAGGTAACAGGAAAGTGAGGACTCAAGTCAGACAGCCTGGGGTTCCAGCCCTGACAGTGGGCATATCACTCACGCTCTCAGATCTCCGTGTCCCTAAGCTGTAAACAGGAACAGATAACACCTACTCTACAGAGTGAGGGCTAACATCCAAAACCAGGTGCCACGGGCCTGTGAGAGTGCAGGGCACATAATAAATCCTCAGTAAACTGTCGACTTCTGTCCCTCTGTGGTCTGATGGCCTCCTCCCTTCCTGCCTGCCAGCGGTAAAAGAGGACCCCGACTGTCTTAGTCTCCTTACACACCCACCAGTGTTTACAAAAGTATCCAGTAATTTACATCAAATCAGGAAATATTACCAAGACACACGCACATTTATCGAATGAATGAATGAGTGAATGAATGAATGAATGAATGAATATAAGGAAAGGAAGGTAGCAGAGTGCATATCAGAGAACAGTCCAGGAGAACCAGCTGGTCTCCCAGAAATGACCTAGCCCATTGCTAACACCCCAGTGGCACCTGGATTCTGGCACATCCGTGCTCTGCACAGTGGAATCTCTGTGCCCCATGGTCACACTGAGTCGGAGACTGTAAAGATCACCCAGGTGACAGAGTGTGGCTTGACTACAGCACCTACTGCTGTCAGCTGTTTTCACTGTTTTATGCTCGTTTTCTGCTCACAAGTGTCACATTTTGGGCTAGAATCACCTTGGGCTTGACACTTTGGGCTAGAATGTTGTAGGTGGCTTGACATGTCTAAAAGTCCAGCTTCTGCGATAAAGGTAGAAATAGTAGAGATGGCCAAGTTTTCGACACACCAGTGACATTTGCCCAGTTTTTCCTGGCTTATCTCTGGGGCAGCGTGAAGTAAACCCATGCTGGACCAGAACGCTAGGGTTTCAGGAGCCCTGGTGAAGTGGGTTCCTAATGGCTGAAATATCCAGAAACATCTTTATGTTTCAACCCGGGTCAGAATTTTAAATGCTCTGGGTCCCTGTGCTGACTTAGGAGGTTATGTGGGTGGGCCTGGATGGAAGAAACCCCTGCGATGCTGGGCTCACAGCACAGCCCACCACATGCCTGGACAGAAAGGAGACAGAAATGCAGGAGGTGCCGAACCTGCAGCTGTGATTCCCTGACGAGTTGCCACTGGTGATTCTCTCTGGGGTTTGATTCAGGATTTGCCTTTCCTCCCAATGACATCCACTGGATTCCTTCCTACCGGCGCTGTGCCTCCAGGGGCCGGCTGGGGTGGAAGTAAGTGATCATTCAGAGGCTCCTTGGGACTGACTGCAGCCCTGATGGATGAGATGCAGCCGTAAATGTCAGCGAGGGCGTGAGCGATGGGCTCGGGCCAAGGTCACCCTGATGGTGCACATGTGACAGGTCGCCACACCTGGGGACGGTGGATGCTTCCTGCAGCCCACGGAAAATGAGGTTCCGGGGAGTGGCGGGAGCATAGCCACCAGCAGTAGCACCTGCGCTTCGGTGATCATTTGGGGCAGACATCATGCCCAGCTCGAAAGCCTCTCCTGCCTGTTTTCCCACCGAAAGATGGGAGGTGACTCCTCTAGCCTGAATACACAATGTCATTGTAGAAAAGCATTGGGGGAACAGTCAAATGCAAAATATTGTTCACGTTTAAAGTGAACCATGGGGACCCCACTCAATATTTCCCAACCTCCACAGTCCCCCTGTTCTGTTGAGCACCACACCTTTTACCTTGTTCCCACCACCCAGCCCACCTCTGGGGGCACAGCCAGCCTGCCAGACCCCCTGCAAACCCCTCACTTGAAGCCTTCTCAACTGCTCCCCCTGCAAACATCAGCTCCATTGACTGTTCCTATCTCTCCATCCAGCACCTACTTGTGCTCGATCATGGACCCCAACTCCAAACCAGGCGTGGTCTGCAGGGTTGAGGGAGACCTGGGCTCATGCTGCCACCTGATTCCTCCCTTGTCCCAAGGGTATGTCAGCACACCGGGCAGGTGTGAGGATAGGCTGAGGAGGTTCCTGGGTACAGTAGTAGAAAGAAATTAAACTGGTGCGGGACTTCCCATTGGGCAGAACTCATCGCTTGCCCCTCCTCTGTCCTCCTCTCTGGTCAAGTAGAACAGGTCACATGTTCTCCTGCTGGGGGAACCATGATGGAGGAGAGGGTCTCAGGGTACAGAGGAGCCAGTAGGCTGCATCTTCGACAACTTTCCACTTCCGTGCGGGTGCAGACTCTGGAGCTCCCCCTAGCTGCACGATGGAGGCACCTGCTTCCCAAAGCACGCACGCTGAGATCCCCCAAACTAATCAAACCAGGATCTCTGGGCCTGGGGTCTGGGCATCAGTTCATGGGGACCCTCCATAGGAGAGTCTGGGGGCGGACACCCCCGAAAATCATGGGGATTCACAAACCAGAGCTGAGGGTGTCTCAAGGCTTCTAAAAAGGCAGAAAAATCGTCCCAACTAACCTAAAATCCAGAGCAATGACGTTTGCGCTACAGCACAAAATTGCCGGATGTGTCACCATGTCATTTGCCATCGAGCTAAGGGACGCTTTCTGACCCCCTCCAAATGCGTTCAGAGACCCCAGCCCCTGGGGGAGCCAGAAACGCCCCTAGTCCCCTCCCTCCCCTGCAGCCCCGCCCCTCCCTCATTTGAATAGTCTTCTTTGTTAAGAGGGTTATTTGTTTAAAGGCAAAGAATCTCATCTGATCATCACATGCAGCAATATCTTAGGCCTTTACGGCTCTTTGGGGATACAATTTGTGTGTCATTTTGCTTTTATTGCCTTTTATTGGCTGTGGGACTGCTGGAGAGAAAATGAGGACTATTTATCATGCACAGAGGAAATCTGCCACAAAACACAGTGGATAGCTGTCAGCCGGAAGAAAAGGCAGCCAGGGGGACACCACCGGGTGGAAATAAGTCACTGGGAGGAAGTGGTGAAGGGCAGCATGTGAAAGCATATGTGCGTCCTCCGGCCCAGGCGGCAGTGCCCAGCTCTTGGGATGAGTCAGCCATCACATGCCCATCCCATTACCAGACATTCATGGAGGAATCATGAATGTTTTCACAGGCATTAGAGCCATCCTCCCCACTGTGTTAAAAGAGGATGCTTCAGGCCACAGACAGCCCCACATTCACTCACTGGACTACCAGACACACTTAGGAGACTCGGGGTCTGACTGTGAAAATGCAGCTTGAAACTGCAGGGTGTGCAGAGTACCCAGAAGGCAAGGTGAGGCCTCTGTAATAGGGTGTCCTGACACAGGTGATGTTGGGTATAGTCATGAGTTGGACCACCTGCCAGGAGCCCAAAGTTTGCAGGGCAGATGTAAGCAGATGTCCAGGACACTCCCTAACACATGCTTTGGTGAGCTAGGGGCAAGAGGAAGGAGGGAATTTTTAAAATTTAATATTGATCAGCCTTAAAAAAAGGAGGAAATCCTTTCATTTTCAACAATATGGATGAACCTGGAGGGCGTTACGCTAAGTGAAATAAGCCAGACAAAGACAACTACTGCATGGTATCACTGATGTGTGAAATCTGAAAATAAATAAATGAATACATAAGTTTTTTTTTTTAAAAGTCAAACTCACAGAAATAGTAGAAAAGTGGTTGCCAGGGACTGGAGGTAGGAGAAATGGGCAGATATTGGTAAAAGGCTACAAACTTTCAGCAATTAAAAAAAAGACCATATCTAGTTTCCCCTATTATTGGCATCTTACATTAGCAATGCATTTGTAACAAGTAATGAACTCATGTTGATACATTATTATTAACTAGAGTCCACACTTTATTTGAAATGTCCTTAGCTTTTCCTTAATGTCTTTTTCTGCTTCAGGACCCCATCCAGGACACCATATAACATTAGTCATCACATCTCCTCAGGATCCTATTGGCTGTGACGGTTGCTCAGACTTGCCTTGTTTTGATGACCTTGACTGTTTTGAGGAGGGCTGGTCAGGTAGTTTGTAGGATGGCCCTCTACTGGGATTTGTTTTCCTCATGGTTAGAATGGGGTGATGGGTTTTGGGGAGGAAGATCACAGAAATAAGGTGTTATTTTCATCACATATCAAGGGTACCTGCTATCAACATGATTTATCATGTTGATGTTGACCTTCACCACCCACTGAGGAGGGTTTGCCAGGCTTTTCCACTGTGAAGGTCCTTTTTTCTCCCTTTTCCACACTGTCCTTTCTGGAAGGAAGTCACTCTGTGAAGCCCGTACTTAAGGGGTGGGGAGTTATGTCCCCCTTTTTGAAGAGGGATTTAATTTTCTTTCCTTCTTCTCTTTCTTAGACTGTTGAGTTGGGGGAGACTTTCATAACCCGTTCATACCATGCAGCACTGAACTCTGGACTAAGTCTCAAAGTGAGAGAAAGGTCAGTGTAGGGTCCAGAGTCTTGGAAAGTATGCAGCGTCCCCAAGAACCAGAACTACTGGTTGGGTCCCTAGCCCTGGGACCAGAGCTGAGCTGTCACTGGGTGCAGTTTCCTGGGGCGGGGTGTCATGCCCTCTGGACCATCCCTGACTGCCATGCCCCCAGCGTGCACGGATGTCCCAGTGATGGGGGCCCACCTCCGGCTGGGAAAGAGGCTTCCACACCATCACACCATTGGCCATCTTGCATTGTTATATATTTAATTCTTGCTTTTAAACCTTGACTCTCTGGCCCAGCTACATGGCCCTGGGGGCAAGGTCACATCACGGGATCCTTTGCATCAAGCTCTGAGCCCTGTACCTTCAAGAGCAGAGACACTGAGCTCCCTGGACTGAAAAAGTGTTGTCGTGGGGAAAACAGCTCTGAAACGTCTGCTGGGATTCGGGGCTGAAAGCTCTGTTGACCCAGGTACGGAGACATCACTTGGAGACAGGCATCAGGCATGGCACCAGGAGTGCCTGCCCTTGATAGAGTGTGCTTTCACCCCTCAGTAAGGAGTGAGCAAGCCCGCTAGAGCAGGGCATGATCAGGAGATGTTTTCCATAAAAAAAAAAAAGTTTTTTCCATCAATGATACTCATATCTTCTAAGTAAACTCACAAGAGAATCCCCTCCTTTCCCCCATGAAGCCACAAGAAAAGGCATTTCTGAGGGCATAAAAAAGCCAGCACACTCCAAAATGTCTTAGCTTGTTTGCCCATAAGGGTCATCCCTGACTCCCTCCAAAAAGAAGTTTCATTGGTTAAATGCCCTCTTATCAGGGGAAGCGTGAGGCTTCCCAGAATGTCAAGCTTTTTTCAGTGCCCAGCTTCAAGTGGCACAAATGTATGATAGATGAGTTGGTGCCTGGCAGCTTCATAATAGCTTGGACACAAACCCTGCTGGACCATCCCTAATGCTCACTATCCAGACGCCTTTGCTGGACCCACCTGCTCCCAGGCCCTAAGCAGAAAGTAGCTAAGGTCAATGTGTAAATACACACAAGCCAAGGGGCCCATTGGCGTTTCTTATTTGCCAAAGATCCGTGAACGGAAACCAGGAGTCTTTACCCTGAGAGCTGTGCTCTCCAATGTAATACCTGTGAGCCACCTGTGGCTGATTAAATATTATGAATTAATCAAAAGTAAATAGGATTTGAAAGTCAGAGTCTTGGCTGCACTGGCCACATTCCAAGTGCTCACAACCACGTGTGGCTGGTGGCTATGGTGTTGGACAGTGTAGACGCGGAAAGTTCCATCACTCGCCACTGCCCTGAATAGTCCAAGGGAGCCCTCAGAAGGTGCCATGGATGTGGCAGTGGAATCTTTGGGGGTCTGCGCAGGGGCAGAACTCCAGGGGGAAGTTCAGGGCTTTCACCAGCTCCTCAAAGCCATTCAAGACCCAAAGAAGACCAAGGCACCACCAGATCAGGCAATGGGGCAGTGTGATAGGAGGCAGGTGGGAAGGAGCATACTTCTCACCCGCTGACAGTCCCCAGTTGCTCATCCAAGTTCTGGCTCTACATGCTGTGTTCGTTTACCCCAGAGAGCAAGTCCAAGGCTTTGGAAAAGCCAGAGGACCTGGAGGGGCTGCCCCTGGGGCCCCTGTGAATGAGGGCCTTCCTGCCAACTCTGGAACAGAGGCAACGAGGGTCTTCAGGTCCCACAGCCCCTCCTGGGAGAAAGCCTCCCCCGAATTTGAGCTCCAGCCCTCCTGCAGGTGGTACCTGCCTATGTTTCCCTCCACTAAGAGAACCCTGGGCTACTTACTAAGCTCTTGTAGGGTCCTCTGTGTGAGATTCTACCCAAAGCACACACTGCTGCCGAAACAAGTTTAAGGTCAGGGGAGACGGCAAAGGAGTCGACATTTTGTGTCCTTAACTAGAGAGAGGGGAGGGGAGAAAGGGCACATTTTGGCCAACATTTCAGTGCTGGAGCTCTCTCCGGAGTCCGTCCGTGGGAACACTCCTTCTCCCTCGGTCCTTGAGGCTGGAGGCGCGGGGGGCAGTTCCCAGTGTACAGAAGTGGAATGCTAAGGACAGAAATGGAAACACGCCAACTCCTGGTTTCAGCCCCGGCAGCTCAAGGTCTGCATCATTGATTTATTTAGTCATCTTTTCAATGGTTGCCAATAACAACCTGGGTCTATAAAAATAAGACTAAAAAAAGGCGCCTAAGACTTTCCAGAATGCCTGCCCAGAACAGTCTGAGCAGCTCAGTCACCCGGAGAATGAGTTCAGGGACCCATCTCTGCCAAGTCAGCCATGTGAGGGCTTCCTCTGCTGGGTCGTTCACCAGCAGCCTCCCTGGCCCAGCATCCTCACTTACTCGGCTTCCTTCTCGCAGAAGTGCCACCAAGTGTCACCTGTAATTGATGAAGAATTTAGAGGTCAGGCCTGAATGAAAGGGAGGCCGACCTGGTAATAACTAATAACTCTACCTCTAATTGAGAGGCTTATCCAATCTCCAAGATATGTTCACATTATCATGCGGGGTTTATTTAAATTGTAAATGACAAGTAACTGGTCACATTGACTCATCTTCTCTTCCCCAAGGCCTATCTGCTGGCTACTTTGGGATCCCAAGGTCTCAGAAGTTATTAATTTAATGCTGCGTACTCCTCCACATGCCAGCTGAAACCCTGGTGTTGTACAACATTTTACATACTGAATAAATGTTGTGACTGATTTCATGTGTTTCAATCAATGTCACTTAACAGAACCAGGATTCACAGCATCAGGAAACGTTTGGCACAGGAAATCTGTTCTGTGGGAAGTTTGTGTTGGACGAGGGAGAAGAGAGGGGAAAGGTTCCCCCGCCTCACCCCACCCCTGGCAGGGGGAGGGCAGGGCAGGGGCTCGAAGGCCCTGAAATCAAAGCTGTCCGTGAACCTTTTTCTGGGAGGTTTCAATGTCTGTAATTTAAACCTCACTCTGGTTTAAAAAGGAGGAGAAAGAGAACATTTAGAAACAGAACAAAATTCTGACCCGCACCAAAAATATCTGTATCAGATCCATATCCATGACTCAGTCAGTGTGAAAAGAAGGCACCTTGTTGTTATCACAGCTCAGCCATATGAGCTCAGCAACCAAAATAGTATGTGTGACAACTAGTCAAGTGTGATCAGTTGCTGCACAGAAATCGAATCCAGACCCGGGCAGCTGGGAAGGCCCTGATGCTCTGTCAGCTTCTACCTGCCCCAGCCTGGCCCCAGGTTTTCATAGAATAAGACCTGAGGTGTCCCTGGAGTTGGAACAATAAGGGTAGAGGGTGTAAGCAGAGCACTCCTCCAGACCCCCACTGAGGAATGCTCCCAACTCCCGGGGGACTTTTCCCATAATTGCTTTTGCATCTCTTTGGGCAGCAACAGTCTAGCTCCCAAGAGACTGGAGAAACCCAGATCACACGGAGATCTGGGCGTTTAGCGCTTGGCAGGTTACATCTAAGCTGCTTCTCAATCCCTGCTTCTCACTTGGCGAATCTCATCTGACTTCTCTTTACATCTTTAAGCATTTGTCCCATTCAAATTTCAACACATATATGTTTCCTTTATGAACTAGCCAAGAGAGTTCAAGACCTCAAAGCATATTGAGATGGTCCAAGCTTGGGGAGTGCAGCAGACGAATAACAAAACTGATATTAACAAAACCCCAAATTCCAGCTCCTTCCTGGGCCCTCCACCCCCACCCCCAGCCAGTCTGCTCCTGCTGCCAGAGGCCCTACGCTCACAGGCTGTGCCTTCTTGTTGGGGGAGGGAATGAAGTCATCAGACCCCATCCCAGCATGGGCCCCTGTGTCCTTCCTGCCTTTCCTTTCATGGCACGTGAACGTGGGCAGCGAGCCGTGGCCGCCATGTCTTTAAGGATCATCGTCCACGTTCACTTGGTACATCACCCCAAACAGTAGCTTTCACTTGCATCTTTCCAGTGTACTGGGGAGAGTGATCTTATAAATCAAAGCTCAGATTTTGCTTACGTTTGGTTTGTTCTTAAAAGAAAAAATCCAGGTGGGGTTTTTGTGCTCAGCCTTTGTCGATAGTTTCTACCCATCTCAGCTATGGTTTATTTAAGGAAATTAAGGAGGTTGGTAGGTTGAGATGGAGAGAAAGGAGAAGATGACGTGGTAAAAACAAAAAAGGTGAAGGACAAGGAGGTAACAGGGGTCACAGTATACAGGAGTCAGTCTGTGTTTGCTCAACTTCTTGAAGTTCCCTGCATAACTCTTTCCCATACCTCTTTGCACGCTCCCCACTGGGGCACATCCACCGGCGTCCACACTGCTGGCATAATGACCCCATTCCTCCTGCTCCAGCACCTACTGCCCCCCGAGTTCCATGCCCCCTCCAAGCTCCCTGCTGCGACCTTCTCAGGACAGTGGGGACAGCTACCAAACCCAGCTTCTCTGCACCCAGATCCACCGTCCTCATCACTCCTACACCCTGCAGCATTGGCCCTGATGAATTGGGAGCTGGGGGACACGCAGGGGCGGCTTGGGGCTCCAGTCCTGCTGGACACCTCGGGCGGGCCACTTGTCCTCCGTGAGACTTTGTTTCTTCATCACTCCCCTCCTGGAGGGTCTGTGAAGATAAAATTAGAATTCTTTACCTAAACATTATTTAGTTTCCAACATCTCTGGCACATATAGGCTTTCAGTGATACATTTAGTTATCTTCGTTAATTATTCTACGAAGTCGCCCAGGCTGAGAGTTCTAGAAAGTTCTATCCACCCTCCCCTCCGATTTCCTGTCTTATTTGTGCTCCAGAACCATAGTCTGCCTCCAACGTGTCCTGTGGGTCTGTCCCCTTCATCCATTCTCAATGTTGCTGCCCAGCTGCATTCTCCAACCTCCAGCTGCCCAGGTGCAAAGCCCCTCCCAGAGGTCTTCCTAAGGCAAAGCTCAGTTCTGGGACTGTCATAGCCAGACACCATGGGTGGGCTCATTGGAATAAGTTGGCTGCCCGTCAGGGCATCTCAGTGAGTGCTGGACCCACGTTGTCCTTACAGCCAGAGGGGCAGCTGCATATGCTCAGAGGTGTTGTTGCCCCCACTCCCCAGACCCCTACTCCCCACCTCCTGGGTTGCCCTTCCTGCATCATCACCTGGAGAAACCTGCCCCACATCAAGACACAGGTAAGAGCCTCTATCATCACCATGAAATCATCCCAAATGCCCCTAGAGATTTCTAGATCCCCTGTTCCCCCGCCCCCCACCAAGGATAAATCATTGTTCCTGGTATTTGTTCCTTCAGGAAGCTGTGCTCATCCTCCCCACTTCCCTCACAGGCTCTGGGCACAGGGACTGCATAGCCAAGCTCAACAAGCCCGGCAGAGTTGAACTAAATTGGAGTGACCTCCACCTGGTCCCTGGTCCTCTGCCTCAAGATTGGTACCCACTTCCCTTTTCTCTGTAGTCTAGGCAGAGTCTCTGGGAGGATGCTGCGTGCACACACACCCACACACACGCACACACACACACACACACACATCACCAGTGTGATGAACTCTAGTCAGCCTGGGAGCCTTCCCATGCTGATTGGTTGATGTGATAAAATATAAACAGACTCCAAATTCAGAGCTGAGACATAAATGTGGGAAACCTCATCTTTTCCCAAAACTAGCTGGGCCAAAGCCATAGGACACAACACATTGCTCATAAAATATTGGCTCTTGGCAGGGAAGCAGACTCAAGGGAAAATTCTATTTTTTTAATCAACTTTATTGAGATATAACTTATATTAAAGTCCATCATTTCAATGAGCTGTGATGAATGTATACATCATTGCAATCAAGACAGAATATTTCCATCACTCCAAAAAGTCCTAACTACATTTTTTTTTAATTTAAAAAACTTTTTAAAGAACAGTTTTAAGTCTACAGCATAATTGAGCAGGAAGTACAGAGATCACCCATATGCCCCTCTCCCCACATGCACAGTCTCCCCCACTATATATGACACCCCCCAGCACATTTATTCTGATTGACTAACCTACATTGACACATCATTGTCACCCAATGTCCATAGTTTACATTAGGATTCATTCTTGGTGTTGTACATTTTATCAGTGTTGACAAATGTATAATGACATGTATCCACAATTGTAATATCATACAGAATAGCTTCACTGCCCTAAAAATCCTCTGTGCTCTGCAGATTCATCTGGCCCTCCTCCCTAAATCCTAATAACCACTAATCTTTTTACTGTTTCCATAGTTCTGCCTTTTCAAGAATGTTATATAGTTGTAATTGTACACTTCGTAGCCTTTTCAGATTGGTTTCTTTCACTTGGTGATATGCATTTTAGATTCCTCCATGTCTTTTCATGACTTGAGAGCTTATTTCTTTTTAGTGCTGAATTATATTCCATTGTCTGGATGGACCACAGTTTATCCATTCACCTACTGAAACACATCTCAGTTGCTTCTAAGTTTTGGCAATTATGAATAAAACTGCTATTAACATCCATGTGCTGGTTCTTCTGTGGACATAAGTTTTCAGTTCACTTGGGTAAATACCAAGAAACCAGGATTGCTGGATCATATGGCAAGAGTATGTTTAGTTTCATAAGAAACCACCAAACTGTCATAAAGTGGCTATTCCATTTTGCATTCTCACCAGCAATGAATGAGAGTTCCTGTTGCTTCACATCCTCACTAACATTTGGTATTGTCAGTGTTGTAAATTTTGGCCATTCTCACAGGTGTGTAATGTTATCTCGTTGTGTTAATTTGCATTTCCTTGATGACTTATAACATGGAGCATCTTTTCATTTGCTTACTTGCCATCTGTACATCTTCTTTGATGAGGTGTCTGTTCAAGTCTTTGGCTTATTTTTTTTATCAGATTGCTCATTTTCTTATTCTTGAGTTTTAAGTGTTCTTTGTATATTTTGGAAAATAGTCTTTTATTAGGTATGCCTTTTGCAAATATTTTCTCCCAGTGTGAGCTTGTCTTCTAATTTTCTTAACATTGTCTTTCACAGAGCAGAAGCTTTTAATTTTAATGAAGTCCAGCTTATCAGTTATTTCTTTCACGGATTATGTCTTTGGTGTTGTATATAAAAAGTCATCGCCAAACCCAAAGTCATCTCTATTTTCTCTTATGTTACCTTCTAGGACCTACCTTATAGTTTTTCATTTTACATTTTGGCCTATGACCTGTTTTGAGTTAATTTTTGTGAAGAATGTAAGGTCTGTGTCTAGATTCTTTTTTTTTTTTGTATGAGGATGTCCAGTTGTTCCAGCATTATTTGTTGATAAGACTATCGTTGCTTCATTGCATTGTCTTAGCTCATTTGTCAAAGATCAGTTGACTATATGTATGTGGGTCTATTTCTAGGGTCTATTTCTCTCTATTCTGTTCTATTGATCTATTTGTCTATTCTTTCAACAATACTACAGTGTATTGATTACTGTAGTCTTATAGTAAGTTTTGAAGTCTGATAGATTAAGTCCTCTGACTTTGTTCTTCTCCTTCAATATTGAGTTGGTTATTCTGGATCTTTTGCCTCTCCATATAAATTTTGGAATCAGTTTGTTAATATTCACAAAATAACTTGCTGCACTTTTGCTTAATAACATGTTGAATCTATAGATCAGGTTAGGAAGAACAGACATCTTGACAATATTCAGTCTTTCTATCCATGAACATGGAGTACCCTTCCATTTATTTTGTTCTTCTTTGATATCTTTCATCATAGCTTTGTAGCTTTCCTCCTATGGATCTTGTACAAATTTGTTAGATTTATACATAAGTATGTCTTTTTTGTGGAGTGCTAATAGAAATAGTAATATGTTTTTAATTTCACTGCTGCTATATAGGAAAATGATTGACTTTTGTATATTAACCTTGTATAATCACTTGTTAGTTCCAGGAGGATTTTTTTTTGGGGGGGGGATGATTCTTTCAGATTTTCTACATAGACAATCATGTCATCTGTGAACAAAGACAGTTTTATTTCTTCCTTCTCAATCCATATACCTTTGATTTTCTTTTCTTGTCTATTGCATTATCTAGGACTTCCAGTACAATGTTAAAAAGCAGTGATGAGAGGGGACATCCTTTCCTTGTTCCTAGTCTTGGGACAGTTCTAGATTCAGGACTTTCTGCAGAGTGCCAGCACTCAGGGAACCAATGGAGCAGAGCAGGAGAACTGGATATTATGGCCTGACAGTCATGTTGGCTGCACAGCATGACTCACCAGGCCCAAGGCCTGCACAGAAGGTGTGCTGGGGGACACAATGGATCGGCCATCTGCTTTGTTTTGGACAGTTAGCAAATGTGGAAGTTGGACCTTGTGGTTTTAGGGGAAAGAGACTCCTGGTTCTTGCTCATAGAAGTGCTAAGTAGTGTAGACAGGAAGAAAAACTGATAGGTTCTCGGGGGGTTGGATGTAACCGCTCCTGGTGTGACCCCAGGGGGCTCAGTCCCAAAGCACTTTTGGCACCTTTGAGGTGGACCCAGAAAAGCATGCTCAGGGAGAGGAAGGGGATGCCAGGGCAAGGTGCATCCACCCAGGCAGAGAGCAGGAGGGAGGACTGTCTGTTCCTACTCACCAGCACCCTTGATCTCGGCCAGAGGGGCAACCAGGGTGCAGAGCCTACTGGCTGAGAAGTGCTTAGAAGATGGACACACGTCCAAGTTACCAGGGTCAGGCCAAGGTGTCCATTCACTGCCTTCTCTGGGAACCATTGAACTTGTGCCCCAAATGGAGGAATTCTCAAGGATCAGGACAATGTGGGAGATGGAGGATAAGGTGACAGCAGAGCCAACCATTAGGAGCAATAAAATGAGATTTTTATTGAGATGCGCAAAGAACAATGGGGTCCCAACAAATTGCCAACATGGCCTGGAAAGCCATGGAAAGCCCCTCTTTGGGAATCACAGCAAGAGTGGCTAGGAGCATGGTCCGGAGTCACGCACATGGGTCAAATACAGGACACTTCACTCCTACCTCCCGGGCAGGGAATGATACACTTAGAGGATTGATCCCTCCTTTCTGAAACGTGGGCATTAAATGAAACTCTCTGTGTAAAGAGCAGAGATTAGAACCCACTCGGCATGAGGTAACTCTTCGGATTTTCACTCTTAGGTGTAGGCCCTGCCCACCTTCTATCGTTTGTCTAGAACAGGTGCATGCCCCGCAAAGATGCTCTTAGGGACAGGAGGGAGAAGAGAGGCAGCAGAATCACCCTCAGTTAGAGGCCTTGGCTCTAGCTGACCGCAGAGCTGGGAAAGCAGATTTGGGACGTACATTTCCCAGGCAAGTTTTGTTGTTTTTGATTTTTTGTTTGTTTTAGCAACGCAGAGCTTTCCATTTTACTTCTCCCTGTTCCTAACAACCTGTCCACCCCCATCCACACCCCTTGCTTTTCATAGGATTCACATGAGAGATTGGACAGGGAGATGAACCTAACTAAGCATCAGGTACCATAGAGGTTAAAAATCCCTCCCCCACCACTGACCAGCCCAGGCTAGTTTTGATTGTGGAGGGTGGGAAGGGTGTAGAGGTGAGAGGGGAGAGGGGTCAGGAGCAGGGCTCTGGGACAGCAGCCCAGGATGCCTGGCAGCTGCGTTGTGTGGGGGAGGGGACTAAGGGAAGGACGGCCACCTCCTCCCCTTCCTGCATTTTGCATGCTCCAAGCCTGAAGCCCAGTGCCCACCAGGCTTCAGGCAATGCCAGCCGTCGGCACTATGTGGCCCTTCCTCAGATGCCAGTGCCCCAGCTTGCCTGGGTGCTGGGAACCCGACTCAGCCTGGGTGCAAGGGAGGGAGATGTGGCTTCTATGTGGCCTGCATGGTGGCTGGACAGAAGATGGTGACAACTGGGCAAACCCAGCCCTGGCCTTCCCAGAGAAAAGCGCCACTTTGCAGAGGACACATCAGAGAAGTGAGAAGGGATCCCATGCATGGCCCTGTGTGCACCATGTCCTCACCCCAGGCCCACACAGTCATCGTGGTCATGTGGCCAGCTGAATTTACAGATTGATGAGGCTGAGTTACCCTGGGAAAGTCACTCAACCTCACGGTGCCTCGGTTTCTACAACTGAGAGAGAATTCATGCCTTCACCTCCTTTAGATCCTTCTTCAAACATCCCTGGTGGACTGCATCCCAGCCCACAGGTATGGCTGCCCCTGCCCAGGAAGGAGGAGCCTCTGTGGCCACTGTGATGTCTGTCTGCCCAGTGAAATGCGAGCAGTGTGGCTTGTTTCTTGTCTGAGGAGGAGCTTTAACAGTGATGGGCTCTTTTCTTTTCTCGTGGCCACAATTCCAGAAATATTCCAGATTCAGACGACTTCACGATTCTGGTTCTGGAGGGCAGATGACACAGAGCAGAACCAACATGGGTGGACACACGTGGCATGAATAAGAAACATCGGGGGGGTGTTTAGTGTAATGTACCTTGCCCTGGACGATAGATGCAACCCCTCCTCATCTCCCCGTGTGGTTACAGCTCTGAGCCCGGCCCCAATCTGCACGGGAGCACCTCACCCCCTCCAGGTGTGATTTCCCACAGCACTCATGACATTTACACTGCATACCTTCCCTTTATACTTTGATTATCTTCTGTCTCCGCTTAAATGAATGCCAACTCCATAAAATCGGGAATCTTTGTCTCCTGTTCATGACTGTATCTTTTGCACCAGGAACAGTGCTTGGTACAGGGAAAGTACTCACAAAACGTTGAACAAATAAACATAAACTAGTAGAAATTAAACTAGGCTCCGCCCTAAATGAAATTTATAGGTATTTAAACTTCAAAATGACCCAATGTTTCAAGCACTACTATATGGTCCCCAATTTACAGACGAGAACACGGAAGCCCAGAGGTTAACAGAACTTGCCCGAGGTCACATGCTGAGCCAGCATGCGAGTCCAGGCCACTCTTTCAGTCACCAGGTCATTCGGCCTGTCACCAATACCTTCTTTGCAGCATTGTTGGGAAGAGGTAAAGTGCTTAAGATACGTGAGAAAATCAGCAAACAGTAGAAACCAGGTGTTTCCAACAGTGGCCTGGGGTGATCGGCTGCACATCAGCCATGAAAATGTCGAGGGTGATGGTCCACACAGAATTCTGGCTTTTCTCACAAAAGTATTTGGAAAAGAGTCTCCCTTCGAGGGAGCATAGCCCCCAGGTGCCCACTAACTTCAGGGTTTTATTTTCCTGCACACTTCCCTCCCTCCAAATAAAAGATCTTGGTACCCTGGTAACAAGAGTGAGCACACAATGCCCATAAGTGCTGTTCCTGGGAATCTGCCTACTGGTGTGTGATGTGGGCTGAACTGTGTCCCCTCAAATTCATGTGATGGAGTCCTAACCTGCACACTTCAGGATGTGACCTTATTTGGAAGTAGGGTCACTGCAGATATAATAAGGTAAGATGAGATCACACTGGAGAAGGGTGAGCCCTTAATCCAGTACAACTAGTATCCTTACAAAAGGGGAAAGTTTGGACATAGAGACACACACAGGGAGATGCCACGTGAAGATGGGGTAGAGATCCAGGCGATGCTTCTACAAGCCAAGTAATTCCAAAGATTTCTGGCAAAGTACCATAAAGCTAAAAGAGAGGCCTGGAACAGATTCTCTCTCAGGGCCCTCAGAAGGAAACGACCATGTGTGTTACCAAGTCCAAGCTTGTACTGCTGGCCACACGACAGACCAATAAATCAAGAGTTGCTGGGGCAATGAATAGCAACTTTACTCGGAAAGCCAGCAAATCGAGAAGATGGTGGACTCGTGCCCCAGAGAACCATCTTGCCTGAGTTAGAATTCAGGCTTCTTTTATATCAATACTAAAAGGGGAGGGAGTAAAGTCAAACAGTTCCTGGTTCCCATCAGCCTCTGGAGGGGATGTGTTAATTTCTTCCCTCCTGCAGCCTTTTACAGGTGGGCCTGGTCAGGATGTTTCCTGTGAATTAAACAAAGGTATTTTAGCTTAATGTTCATTACTTGGGAGGCAGGATTCCCAGAGATGGGCCATTATGTATAAATGAAGTTTATAGGCAATATCCCTTTAGTGACTAACTTGTAATAGAATACAAAGATTCTTCCCTATTACATGTGGACACCTTGATCTCAGACTTCCAGCCTCCAGAGCTGTGACACAATAGATTCCTATTGTTCTGAGCTGCCCAGTGTGTTGCATTTTGTCACCATGGCCCCAGGACCCTCATGCAGTGTGGTAGTGGAACCTTTTGCATCTTGGGCCATGGCACTGAAAGAATGGGACTCAGGTCTCCCAGTCATTCTGTTCCTTGAGCCACAAGGAATCCTATCTCACATGGGAGAGAATGAAGCCAAGAAGCCAGGCTAAATGGAAACAAGAGAGAATCTTGATGGAAACTAAGCCCAGTTTCCAGTCCCCAGAACTCCTGGGACAAGCCTCGGACTCTTCCTTGGACTCTAATATCCTCCATCAGATGTCCTTTTTGATCCTATTGTCGTGAGTAGGATTCTTTGGTTTGCAAGTGACAGAAACCCAGTTACTACACGTGCTTTCTGAAAAGGGTGGGCATTTGGCTGTCAGACACGTAAAGACCCAGATCACAATCCCAGGTCTAAATCCTGAAAGAGAAACTTGCCTCTGAAGGCTTTGCTCTACCCATTCACCTGTTTCTGCCTTGTTTCTGGGCCAAAGCATAACACCACGGTTTCTCCTTGGCTGACACATATTTTCCTTCCCAGTGGTCACATGCCCTTCTTTCTATATCAGAACCCTCTGCAGCCACACGCTCAGGCAGAGGGCGGCTTTCTGTCCCCTGGGATGGAAATGTGTTTGGTCTGAGCCAGTCTCCGCCATTGCCATGAACCAGTTTAGGCAGTGAAGTGTGATCCAATGTGGCCGGTGGGGTTTAGGAAATGTTTACAACAGGCTTAGGGGGAGAATTTTCCTCCCTAGTTTAAGAAAAAAAAGAAATATGGTCAGAGAGATCCTGCTCTGCCTGTGATGCCAGAATCACTGCAGCTGGTCTCCATCCTTGGAGGGCTATGTGCCTGGCTTGCAGCTGATGGCAGAGCATAAGGGGAGAAGCTTCTGGACCTTTGATAATGCCATTGTGACCCTGAAATCGCAGACTCTGGGGCCATTCATCTCTCGACTTCATGTTTTATGAGATAACAAACATATCATTGCTTACATTCTCTTGGTTGGACCTTCTATTCCTTTCAGTCAAAAACATCCTAACTTCCAAATTTCCCAAAGCACAAATAGACAAAAGGATGACTGGTCATCCTGGTGAGATGCTGCTGTCCATGGTCCTGATCCCACACATGTTCAGAGAGGGTACTCAGAATGCTGTGTGCATAAGAAAGGATGTAAGGGGATAACACATTGTAAATGTCATTTGCATCTCCCCTGAGACCCTATTCTGCAGCGTCCCACCTCCAAGACCAAGCCAGGAGGTGTCTTGCTCCAGGGAACCAGGACTAAGGAATACAAAGTCCTTCAGTCAGCACCGCATCTGGGAACGGAGTTTATGAGAACACTTCAGCAAAACAAGAGAAGGGAAGCTGAGAAGTTGCCAAGAGAATGTTGTTTTTCTTGTTTCTTCCTTGAACAAGTCAGGACTAAGCCTACAAGCCTAAAACCGAGCTCCTTTGGAGCTGCAGGGGTGTCCCTGCTGCCTACTATATGTAGGTTGTGCAGTGCATGAATGACGTTTCTGTTCTGGGGAACTTGGCGGGAAAACGAGAGTTGATAGAAGGAGCGATGGCAGCCCCACCATGGGTGCCATCTTGGACAGGAGCATGAGAAGCAGTGGAATTTTGGAAACCTTAACTCTTTATCTAAATGAGATCCAGATTTATCTAAAGAAGTTGTTTTTGAGGTTTTAGGGAGCCAACACAATACACACTTTTTTTTCCTCCTGTGTCAGTTTCCTGGGCTTCTATTACAAAGTACCACAAACTGGGTGGCTTAAAACAACAGACACTTACTATCCTACAGCTCCAAATTTCAAGATCAAGTTGCTGGCAGAGTTGGTTCCTTCTGGGGTCTCTGAGAGAGAATCCCTTCCATTCCTCTCTCCCTCTCTTGTGGTTGCCAGTAATCCTTAGCGTTCCTTGATTGGAGATGCCTTCCATCTCTGCCTTCATCTTCACATGACGTTCTCCCTGTGGGCATGTCTGTGTCCAGATTTCCTTCTTCTATAAGGACACCAGTCATATTGGATTGGGGCCCACCTTAACAAGCTCATCTAGCTGGACTACATCTACAAAGGCCCTATTTCCAAGTAAGGTCACAGTTTGTGATACAGGGGTGGATGGGGCATTAAGAGCATGACATATTATTTTTAGGGGACACTAATCAACCCATAACACCTCCTTAGTAAAGAGTGAATGGTTTGAGAACAAAATATATGTGTCAGACAGATAAAGATCGAAATAGCAGCCCTTGGATGCTGGTCAGACTGATTGAGAGCACACAGCTTACTTAGATAAACACCTGGGGTAGGAGATAGATAGGCCCCAGACTGAGCAGCTGCAGCTGGTCTCCTGCTGATGCTTTGAGATGGAATACCAGCGGGAGCTTTGGGCCCAGTTTGGTGAATTCGTGTGGATCTCCCAACCCAACATGTGCAGAGAAGGCCCTCAGTCTAGGGGAAGGACCAAAGGAGGGAGAAGACGCCAGCTGGTATCAATCATGGCTGAGAGATGTGCAACCACACCAGGACTAACTATGGAAATGTTTGGCCGGAAACAACCCAGAAAACTGACCCCATATAAGCAACCTAAGCTGCCCCTATGGCACATAACTCACTCTGAGTCCACCCATGTGTTCTTCCACACGTACTTTGCTTCTAATAAATGCTTTTAACTTTTTCACAGTCTTGGTCTCTTTGCTGAATTCTTTCTTCAAAGAAGACAAGAACAAAGTCCTTCTTCCAGCTTTTCACCACCAGAACACACCTAGAATGGACTCCCCAAATTGAAGGTATCCCTCTCAAACCCTCCAGGAAAACTCAACACCCAGTGGAGCAGGCAAATGCAGAAGCAAAGACAAGAAAATGATCTTTCTTCTAAATTCACCATCAGAGGATTTCCTCCTGCTTTGGCCCAGGGCAGCTTCTGGAGAAATTCTCTCACAAACCCACCCTCCCCTTTCTTCCCAATCGCCTCTCCCTGCCCACACCCACTCCCACTACTCAGCAAGGTAAGAATGGGGAAGGTAAGCCACTACACTCATAGAGAAATTAGAAACTGGGTTTCTTTTGCACATGTGCAACATCGATAAATTGGGAACCCATGACTGTAGATGGATGTAGTTACATGATTCAAAATAAAATACGCCATAACATATATTGTTACACTGTGTTGTGAGTCTAGATGGGGTGACAGAAGTATGTAACTATTTCATAAACTCTGAAATCCCAGGGACTGGGCCATGCCTCCTTCCCTTTGGCATGGACACTCATCTACCCATATCCCTGTCATAGGCTGGTCCTGAAAAAAAATGTTAAATAGATGTATGGATGGATGTGTGTGGAAAGTCAATATGATGTGGTAATTAAATGCTTCTTTTTAATGTTTTATCATCACAAGTTTTCAATTTTGTGAACCTATGTATCAGTTATTAGTAACAAGTGAAATGTGTGTATAAGTAAAAAATTAAATTAAAGAAAACTATTTCAAAGGAGTGAGGCCACACCGCACAGTCTGAGGGAACTTTCCCCACAAGACCACCCTCACTGAGGACACCACTGCAAGTTCAAGGTCTCTGGGGCCACCCTCATGGCAGGACACCCCACTAAAAATTTAAGGGATTCCACAACCACTCCCAGGCTAAATAATTTGCTAGAACAAGTCATAGAACTCAGGAAAGTGCAGGCGTTAGACAGTGAAAGGATGCCCACCGAAATGGCCAAAGAGAGATGCATAGGGCCAGAGAGCGTCCCCCATATGAAGCTGCTGGGTTCTCTGGATGTTTTCACCCTCCCAGTGTCACCTGTGGCAATGCACACCGAGTATCACCACCCAGGAAACTCGGCCCAGTGTCCATGTCCAGAGTTTAATTAGGGTTTCATTACATAGAGTGATTGAGTCATCAGCCATGTGCTTGGACTCAATCTCCAGCTCCTGGGAGGTCAGGCTGATCCCTTGTGTCCCAAGCCCCAACCCTCTAATCATGTGGTGGGTATTCCTGGTGTGGCCAGGCCCACCTGAGTCATCAGTTAGCACAGAGGGGCCTGCCAGGGGCTGTGATATTAGGAGGCTATCAGATGTGATGGGAAGGGGTCCTCCATGAAGAGCAAAGATGCTCTCACTCCTCAGGGAATTCCATGGGGTTAGGAGTTTCCTCCCAGGAGCCAGGGCGAAAGCCAGAGCTCTCTAGGTAGGGCCATATTCCTCACTACACAACTGTCCCAGCGGGGGATGTGCTATGAAGAGACAGATGTTGATAATGCTAACTTCTGGATCCTGGAGTGGAAACCCCTTTGAAGGAATACTTAAATTTATGAAGACAAGTGTGGGACATTTCAGAGAAGCCCCCATACAAACTCATGCAACATACAATACATGAAATTATAGTGTATTTTCTGTTCTTCTGAGGTCATGTGTAAGACAAATGAGTGATGGCAAAATTATCGACCATTCATAAAGATGAGGACGTGAATGACATCACTTTTCTTCCAGAGGAGCTTCTGCCTAAAACCATCTCCATCAGTAAAAAGCAGTCAGGAGCACTATTTGTTTGCATCCAATGATTGATTATTCAGTGCCTATTGCTTGTAAGATGGAGATCTGCTCTGGGAATCTCTTTGCTTCAGTGGTCATGTTTATCACAGATCTTTCCAGAAGGGGGCATCTTATTCCCAGTCTCCTGAAAGAACTCCAAAGAGTAATCAGCTTCTTTTTAAAATACCCAAATAGCAATACTTTATCTCCCAAAAGGAAATTGGCTAAAGAGCCAGCCACTGTTTGCTCAAAACACACACAGCAGGTATTTCAGGCTGAATTGTGTTCCCTCCTGCATTCATATGTTGATGTCCTGGTTACCCTAGGATCTCAGAATGTGATGATTTGGAAAAAGGACCTTTAGAGAAGTGATTACAGTAAAATGAGGTCATGAGGGTAGGTCCAAATCCAATAGGACCAGCGTCCTTATAAGAAGAGATCAGAATACAGACACACACAGAGGGATGAACATGTGAGGACACAGGGAGAAGATGGCCATCTACAGGCCAAGGAGAGAGGCCTCAGGAGAAACCAGCCCTGCCCACACCTGGATGTCGGATTCCAGCCTCCAGGATTGGGAGAGAATAAATCCTGTATTTTAAGCGTCCTGGTCTCTGGTACTTTGCTCTGGCTCCCGAGCTGACTAAAGCAGGGTGTAGACAGAGGCTCTAAGACTCTGAAGGGAAAAACACTGGTTAAGGGAATACACCCCACAGAGGTAGAGGTGCCCATGAGCTTGAGGCTCTGACAGGGAGCACAGAGGGGAGGGGGTGCAGAGAAATAGGACTTGAGTCACCATCTCCACCTGGGAGCCCACAGCACCGTCCAGGGCCGTTCGCTTTGCTTCCTGTCGGTCTAGGAAATTTGGGATCACTCGTCAGAGTCCCGCAAACCAGCACGTGTTTGCATTTTGACTAATAACTTATAATCGAGATGAATGTGGCAGCACACCTGAGCCCAGATCCTGGAGGCCCTGATGGAATCGCTATGTCCCAAATCTACAGGCAATCCGGGGGGTGGTGCGGCAAAGAAGAGAGATTGACCATCAATCATTTGGAGCACAGGAGGTGGACGGGCTACAGTGTTGATCACCAAATATCATTACATTAATTCGTGATGCGGTTTTCAACGCCATCAAAGAGCTGGGGGTGGGGGAGGAGGGAGAAAATACAGACGAGAAATTGTGGGACACAGACTCAATCTGTTTTCACGACACCATGTTTCTGATTATAGACATAATAGACAATTACTTCAGAAAACTTGGGAAATCCTGTGAGGATCAGGGGTGGAGTTCAAACTTCTCATAACCCACCAGAGACACCGTTGTGGTGTCTGGGTGTGATATTCAGGAGAGATGGTTTGTATATGTTCTTGTCACTAAAAATCTCTATCATGATACAAAAATTCCTCCCCACACCGTGTCTGCAGCTACACAATGATCCACACCGTGAATGAGCCACACTCAACGTTTCCTCTATTTATAGGATCGAGATTGCTCCTTATTTTATGTAACCGTGCCATCCACGGGTTTATGCTCGAAACTGTATTTGCATCTCTGACCGTTTCGGCAAGTGAGTTCTCAGCATGGGGATCGCTGAGAGATGAACAGTCCGGGACTCTGGGCTCAGGGTCAGATCACTTATCACTTAGCAGAAAGGCGAGTGGATTTGCCTCCAGCCACACAGGGGAGACCGGTCCTGCTGAGACTCAGAGCACTCATTTCTGAAACCCAAGCAAAGTGAAGTAAATATTGGTTCAATAATTTCATGATAGTTTCTAAAACAATTATTAATATCTGTAGTGTTATAAAGAGCCAGTGTTAGGAATCTCATCACTACACCTCAGCTGGGCATAATGACCTCTGCAGGTCATGGGAAGGGATCTGCCGTCTGGTCTTCCTCCTGGCTGGTCACCCCTGTGCCTCCCCCTTGAGCCCCGTCAGCTCCCATCTGGACACAGCTCCTTTTCCCTCTTCAGACTCTCCAAGTGTGTTCCAGGGAAAGAGAGAACATGTTTGCTGATTTCCTCCTTTACAGGAAGATGGGTTTATTTCCGCTCTCTGAACGCAAATGCACTTCGCTTCCAGTAAAATCGGGAGAATCCAAGTGTTTCCAGGCTCCGTGGGCACCTGAATCCACAGCCTATTTGCTGGCACAGCTGAAAGCTCTTGTTTCCTCTTCTGTCTTGTCCCCTCGCTGTGCACACTCTGGGGGTCAAATCTCAATCTCCTGATGCCACCGACGGCAATGAGCAACATTCGTGCTTCTGAGAAAACAGCTCAGGAGAGCGTGGAGCTGCTGTTGGATCCGAAGAGGCTGGGGACACCAGTAGCTGTGCTCGGCCAGCTCTGTGGTGTGATGCCCTTCAGGCCAGTCATTGCTTCCAGAAGAGCAGGCTCCCCTCCAGGGCAGCCACTGGTCATTGGAAGGAAGGACAGCTGTGGTGCACGGGGCACTCACATGGACCCCAAGCCACCGAGACCTCCGGAGCTGTCACCAATACACACGGCTTCTCGCGCGCACGTCTTGTCCAAAAATCATAAGGTGGTCATGACACCCAAAGAGTCCTGGATCTACATCCCGACACTGCTACTGTGTGCCCTCGAAGTGTCACCCATGTCAACTCACTGCTTGTCAGTTGACCTTGAATCCACAGCTTCCTCGTCAGGGGATGACCTTCCCTTTAGGGACAAATGACCTAGTTCATGCAAAGCCCTCAAAATCACACCACAGGGTAGCCCTAGTAGATGTGAACTCCCCCAGCCACGACCAGCCCTGCAGCTGTCCCCCTGGGCTCCTCAGGCCAAGGGCACACACTTCCTGATGACAAGGGACACGGCCTGCTGAGGATTCACACCTCACCTGGTCCAGGTGTGTGTGGGAAGGTACAGGGCAATAGGGAGGGGGCAGACTCACACCAGCAGTCTGGCTGTGGGCACCCACCCACCCAAGGTGAGCCTGGGGTCCCCCGCCCGAAGGCTTGAGCTGCCTTGGGTCTGTTTTCTCCCTTTCTCCTGTCCTCTCTCCCTCCCAGCCTCTCTCCTTCACTTCTTCCTCCTCTCCTTCATCCTCCCTCCCTCCTTCCTTCTTTCCTCCCTCTGTTTTCTTTGCCTTTTATTTTTTGTTCCTTAAAGTATACTTTACTCATAGTGAAATTGAAATGCAAAGCCTTCTAAGGGCGGTTTTATTAAACTTGACAAGTATAGGCACCCACATAAACACCATCTCCACTGAGGTATAAAATGTTGCCAGTTCCCCAGAAAGTTTCTGCATGATCTTTCCACTCAGGACCCCCGCCTCCCACCCCAGGCAACCACTGCTCTGCTTTCTGTCACCATAACTTGGTTTTCTCTCTTCTAGAATTTTGTATCCATGGACTCATACGGTGAGCAGTCTCCTATGTCAGCTTCCTCAACTCACCATGGCTTTGCGAGTCATCCCCACGGTGTGAGCTGTAGGCTGCCCTGTCATCGCTGAGGACGAACACATGTGTGCACATAGCCGACCTGTTTGTCCCCCCGCATCTTGATGGGCGTGTGGGTTGTTCCCATTTGAGGCCACTGTGAACAAAGTTACTGAGAGCATTCACGCACCTCTGGGTGGATGTCATTCCCACCCTCTTGGGTAAATGCCTGGGAGTGGGGTTCTTGGTCACAGAGGAGATTCACTCTGGGCTTTGTCAAACCTCTGAATGGTCTTGCAAACATGTGGTGCATTCTGCCCTGGCAGCAACTGAGTTCCCACTGCTCCACCTCCTGCTTAAGTTCCCACAGGTCCCTATGTGGCACCGACAAGCCCTGGTGACAGGGATAGTGGGCAACCATCCCACTAGGGATGTTCCATAGGGGCTGAAATGCCCAGTGTCCTGTCATCTTAAAGTGCTGCAGGAAAGAGCAAGAAACAGACACAGGCAGACCAGGGCACCTTCAGATTCTTACTCACAGGTGATCCAAGAGTTCAGGCTCCACCCCCCAGCTCCACTCGGGATTCAGTCCATTTTCTAATCAAGACTAAACTCATGCTGAAGATATGCCTCCCTCTGAGAAAGTGTCAGGAGTGAAACCTCGGGTCCGGGGCTGAGTTCTCAGATAGGTCCTCACTCCCCACTCCACTCTGCCCACCTCCCTGCACCCCATCCAGACTCGGGGACGGGCTTGGAGTCCAGACTGAACTGGCCTCACCTCGTACTGACTGGGTGACCCTGGGCAAGTCACTTAAGCTATTTGTGCCTTGTTTCCGGGGCTGTGAAATAAGGACGATAAAAGTGCCCACCTCATGGGACATTAGGAAAATTCGGAGAGAGAGAAAGAGAGAGAGAGAGAGAGAAAGGACCCCTAATTTGTAGAAAGGAAGCTGCAACACAAGAAGCAGAGATCGGCCACGATGAGAGTGACCACAAGAAAGATGACAGTGGTCACAGCACCTGTACCTCCCACCTGGGTTACTGCCTGTCTCCCACCCCTCTGCTTCTAGCACTGGTCTTGATGACGGGAAAGCCCTCATCCAGGGTGACATTTCTATGACAGAAGGCTCATCATGACACCCCCTTCATAAAGTCCACCAGTGCCCCCCACAATCTTCAGGACGGAGTCCTGACACAGTGACATGGCCCTTTGTGATTTGATGGTTGCTGTTTTTCCAGCTCACCACCCAGCAAATCCACAAAAGCCCTGTGGTCCAGCCAAGCAGCCAAACATCTACAGGTCCTGTAACCCTGGGCTCTCTCGCTGTGAGGTACTTGTAAATGCCCCTCCTTTTGCCAGTGTGCTCCTTCCCCTGTGTCTGCTTAGCTAATTGTTACACTCCTTTCAAGATTAAATCTCCTCCAAGAAGCCTTTCCTGACTTTCCCACATTGAATCACTCTCCCCTCTGGGCTACAGTGCATTGTGTGTACTTCTGGTCGGACGTTTTGTACACTTCTGGGTTCTTTGAGTAGAAGTGGGCCCTTATTAAGCATGGAGGTGACTTATCATTTCGGCTTTTGCCCAGCACACAGGATGGGCTCTATAACTGGTGTTGAATAGGTAGCTGGATAGATGAATGGTTGGATAGGCAAGTGGGTGGATGGATGGGAGGTGGGTAGCTGGGTGGGTGGTTGCATAGGTGGGCAGATGGATGGATGGATGGGTGGGTGGATGGGTAGATGAATGGATAAGCAGGTGGGTGGCTTTGGCTTCTGTCCAGCACACAGGATGGGCTCTATAACTGGTGTTGAATGGGTGGCTGGATAGATGAATGGTTGGATAGGCAAGTGGGTGGATGGATGGGAGGTGGGTAGCTGGGTGGGTGGATGCATAGGTGGGCAGATGGATGGATGGGTGGATGGGTAGATGAATGGATAAGCAGGTGGGTGGCTGGATGGGAGGTGGGTGGATTGATGAGTGAGTGGACGCATGGATGAATGGGTGGGTGGATGGATGAATGGATAGATGGGTGGATGAATGGATGGATAAGCAGGTGGGTGGATGGATCGATAGATAGATAAAAGGGTGAAGGGGTAGATGATAGATGAGATGTGGGTGGATGGATGGATGTATGGATTGATAGATGGATGGGTGGATGGATGGGCTGGTGGGTGCGTAGATGGATGGACAAATGGGAGTGGTGAGACTGAACTGAATTTAAGTGCATGAGCCACAAAAGAGATGGTGACATCCTCATCTCACACCCTTGCTTGATTCTGTTCCTCTCTAGTGGGACTCCTTAGATACAGATAGATCTCAGCCAAATCCTTTCTCAAATGGCCAGAAAGAAAAAGAAGTACAATGAGCCTCCTGCTTCATTCTCTTCATTCTCTTCCTATGGTAGCCATTCTGACCTCCACCATCAGACTAGCCTTCCCTAAACACGTCTTCTCCTTTGATCCTTTTCCAACAACCCCCACCCCCACCTCACCCACCACTGCCCTTAACTGTGGCCTCTAGAATCCGAGGAAAAGATGCATTTAGACTGTGGCTATTGTCTGCAGAGTATTAGGAAACTGTGCTGATAAATGACTCATGCCTTTGGAGTCAGGTGATGGGCTCTCAGAAGCAAAAACACAAAAATAGCAACAGCAGCAAGTGTGTATTGAGCGCCAATCATGTGCAGATGCTTCTCTGAGGGCTTCACTCTCACCCCAGACACCAGACGAAGAACAACCCACAAACGCATGTTTTTATTGGCACCTTTGTCGAGGGGACAACCCAGGCTTTGTATCAATTCGATCTTGTGACCATTGATTTTGCAAATGTCAGGGGCTGTCTGTGAGGAAGGTCACCTAAGGCCCTTCCCTCCTTACCTGAAGGTGAATTGAGAGACGGCTCTTGGCTGGGGGCCAGTTACCAACCTAAAGGAGAAAGCAGATCCACAACTACCATGCTGGAAGGAGGGTGGGTGCTGGGATGGTCTTAAGACGCAGGAGCTCCTGTCTTCTTGTTTGGGCCAGTGCCACCATGTCCACGGCCCACTTACTGGGCCGGATTAGTAGATCCCCCCGTAGCCTGCTTTGGACTCATGGGGAGCCAAGGCAGAGTGATGTGGTGATCAGTGCAGCTTGGGCTAAAAGCCAAACTTATGATTAGGGTATTAGCAGGAAGTAGAGCCCATCTGTGGCTTCCCTTGTGGCAGAGCTGAGAGCCAGAGCAAGAGCCCAGAGTCTGGGGCCACCCTCTGACCTGCTCTCTCTGTCTCTGACCTACTGCAATGCCGTGCCCACTAGGGGTCAGCACCAGAAGTGGCAGAGCTCCCCATGGCTGTGCTCACTGGTATAAGGACATGTTCCAGTGCCTCCCTCTTTCAAAAACCTGCCTGTGACACCCAACAAAGACTCCTTTCTCGACAAAATTTAGTTGGCTTCTATGAGCCCTCTTCTCGACTAGGTCTTGACTTTGGTCTGCCTTTAGCAAGAATCCACTTAAGTCAGCTTAGCAAAAATCCTGCTACCCTTAATATTTCCTCTCAGTAATTTTCCACCCACTGACCCCTCACCCTGCCCACTGGCTATAAATTCCCACTTGTCCCTGGAGTTGTATTCCCTCCCCTGTTGCAATAGTCTTGAACAAGTCTTTCTTCCTGCTTTGACAAGTGTCAGAGTACATTTTCTCACACCCCACATTTCCTTCCTTTCGCTACCCCATTTCTTCATAGAAAAGTTCCCAGGCCCTCTCCTACCCCCAGGTCACATGTCTCTGGAACTCATGGCAAAGGGGCTTCTATCTTCTTGGTCCTGATGGACTGGCTTCTGTCCAAGTCCCCCTGGACTCCATGGCTCCGACTCCAATGGCCACGTTTCTGTTTCATCGACTCCTCCTCTCACAGTACTCAATGTGGTGCCCACTCCCTCCTTTCAACACATCATTTTCTCAACTCTTGGATGTCTCCCTAACCTTGTCCTTCCTCCATCTCCCTGACCACATCTCCTGCATCTCCCAAGCATGTTGCTCATTGTCTCCCTAAACCCTACGTGTCTGACTCCCCACAGGTCTTTCCTGGCCTTGCTTCTCTTCTCTGTATTTCTTTTGCTGCAGGAGATCTCAGACAGTCCCAGAGCTTTAGACATTGCAGACATGATGATGTCTCCCGGGATTTATCTCCTGATGTCTCCTGGGAGTTCAAGACTTCCATATTTAACTGGCAACTCACTATTTGCATTGGGATATCATAGAGATCTCAAACTTACTTTGCCGAAAGCAAAACCATGTATTCCCTCCCCACCCCACACACACACAAAATAGAAAACAAGACCACAAGAACCGTTATTCCCCCAGCCTTCCCCATTCAACCATTCATTCATTCAGCAAATACCCATTGAGTACCTACTATGGGCAGGAACTGTTCCAGGTGCTGGGACACTGCAGTGAATAAAAGAGACAAAAATTCCCTTATTGCTAATGACAGCACCATGCACCCAGTTCCTTAAATCAAAAGTCTAGGAACTATCACAAATTCTATTCTTTTCCTACATTAGTGGTTCTCAACTGGGTGCCTTTCACCCTAGAGGATATCAGGCAAGGTCTGAAAACAACTTTGGTCATCATAACTAGGGAAAAGGTGCTATTGGCATCTAGAGTATAGATGTCAGAAATGCTGCTAAAATCCAATGGTTCACAGGATAGCCCCACCACCCAGACAACTAAGAATGATCCAGCCCCAAATGTTATATTAGCCAGTTTGAGAAGTCCTGTCCTACATCCAATCCATCAACATGCACCTTTGGCTTTGCCTCCAACAGTTATCCCAATCTTACAACTTCTCCACATATCCATGGCCACCAACCTGGTACAAACTTCCACTCTCTGTCATGTGGTTCTTACAACAGATTATTTGGACATTGAGTTTTCTTTCTTTTTCACTGGAAGTTCTCTCCTGTCACTATAGGTTGTATTTTCCTTCTCTGTATCCCAGGCAACTATCAGAAGATTTGGTACTTCTTCATGGGTATTATCATCATCATTATCATCACCATCATCATCATCACCACCATCATCATCACCATCATCACTAACATCACCATCACAACCATCATCACCACCATTATCACCACCACCATCATTGTCATTATCACCATTGTCATCACCATCATCGCTAACATCATCACCAACATCATTACCATCATTACCAACATCACCATCACAATCATCATCACCACCATTATCACCATAATTATCACCACCACCATCATTGTCATCATCACCATCTTCTTCATCACTCTCCATTGAGTATTGACTGTTCTAGGTCCTATGCTGGGTACTTTACACACATCATCTCTTGTAATCCCCCCACACCTCTCTGAGGTGAGCATCACTGCCCTAATTTTACAATGTCCTACTAGCTGGGTGATTAGGTGCCCCAAATCTGGAATAAGGCTGCTTGCCTCTGTCATATTATCCCTACGTGATGCTAGGGATAAGTTATTTAATCTCACTGCTCCTCAGTTTTCTTACCTGAAAAAGTGGGAGAAACAATAGCACTCACTTCACAGAGTTATAGTAAGGATTCCAAGAGGTGGTCTGGGGGAAGAAATTAGCATGGTGCCCAGCACACAGTGAGTACTCAGAAAGTGTTGACCAGTCATCAGCTTGTTGAAAGAAAAAAGGGAAACTACGGCTCACCGGAGTTAAGTACCTTGCTCATATGGTAAAACCATATGGTAAGTGGTTAACCCATAGCTCACTCCACCACACAAGACTGCCTCCTGCCAGGATCAGGAAATGTCTGCTGGAAAAAAAAAAATGATTGGATGAATGATAACTGGCTCCAAGTCTGACCACCCAGCTCCTTTGTTCCAAGGGACTCCAGGGACGCAGAAGACTTTCCTTCCCGATTTCTATAAAATGTTCTAGAAATGGCAAAAGCCCTGAATTAGGCTCTGATTGTTTTTACAGCTCTGACCTTTCAAAAATCTCTCTGCTTTCCCTTCTGAGCCTCTTTTTTACCATTTCAGAGGAAAAGTGAGAGGAAATTCCTCCTCCCTCCTCTCCATTCTCCCAAACACCATCCTAATCATCTCCTCCCACCCACTTGCTGATCCTTACACACCTGCTCTTAAACCCCCGGCCTCCGAGTCCAGCATTCCAAGAACAGAGATGAGGAGGCCGTGATGTATCAGTGACATTTGCTCCACTGTAAATTAGCTTGTCGGCAAAGCTAGAGAAATTACACGGAGTGAAAGTTGCCTAAAGTTCATTTTTGATTACAGTGATGGAAGCAGATATTGTTGAGAGCCTTCTTTTGGCAGCAGATAAAGAGAAAGTGCCCTCATCCCCAAGCCATGGAGAATGTCTCAGCCCAAAGAGGAAGTGCTCCAGCAATCTGTCCTTGACCCTGATAGGGGGACATGGCTTGGTCCCACTAGGGGATGGCCTCAGAGGTACACTTAGAAGCCCTTTTCCTTACACAGGTCCCTGAGGATTGTGTGCAGGGTGAAAGAGTCACTGCCTCTTACTGTCTTCCTACCCTGATGAACATGTTGTGCTAACCATATTCCACCTGCAAGAAATGTGGTTCTCTCCTTTCCAACTCTTGCACACCCAGCGACACTGAGCTAGGGGGTCACTTCCTCCAGGAAATCTTCCCTGAATGACCTCCATGTACATCTGTCTGTTCATTCCCGTTCCCTTGTGGGGCTTGCCCTGCGTTCCACGATATCCTCTGATAATATCTCTTTGCTCCCTGGAACATCCCTGAATAACCCCCAGAAGGACAGTTAAATTCTTTGGCACCTTGGTCCTCTGCTCACAACTCACAGCCTTCCCTATAACACCCTGGGAAGCCACCTGAGGGAAACACCCCTTCTTAGCTGACCCCAGATTGAAGGAGGACCCTGACACCCGGTTCTCACCTGGTCTGGGTAGCAGAAGCACACAGGGCCGATCCTGCCGGCCTCCTGAGTCCTGCCTTTCCTCCTCCCCACCCACCAGGGACCTCAGCCAGAAACCAGGGGTCACCCTTGCCTCCCCACTGCTCCCCACCACACATCCACCCTGGGACCTGCAGCTTAGCTTCATAAAGAATTCTCTCGCTCCCTTGTCTCCACCCTCACTTGGCTCAGAATGGCATCACCTCCCACCTGAACTTTCCTTGTAGCTCACCGGGGCCCTGGCTTCATTCTTCTTAGATTCTTTCTCAATGTGGCAAAGCCAGAGCACACACTCCATGAGACCGCCTGACACACCCTGGGGCAGGAGCCTTGCCTCTTGGTGCCGCTGTGAACCAGGACCACAGCGTTCTTTGGCCCGGTGTGAAAGGCCTGAGTTCCTAGTTGGCCTCAGGGCTCCCGTGGTGCCAGGTAGCCAAGAATTGTTGATCAGCTTCTACCTGGGATGAGACATATTCCTGCCACGTTCTCCTCTTGGCATCTGTGCATTCCCATGCCAGCAGCCGGGGGCTGGTGATACGTTCAGAGGGGGAAACAGTGGAAACCCTGCTCTAGACGTGTTTGCAAACTCCAACCTCACCTGAGGAGCATGTGGGCCCCTCCTGTGGAGACATGGACCCGCTCACACCTCTCTCCCAGCACCCAAGGGGCCCTCCCTGCAGACCCCCTCAATGGATGGAGGATTGTTCCATAACGAGGTGCGCAGCAGCCATGGCCTGAGCTGCTCCCCTAGCTGCGTGTGAATCACACCAACGTGAAAAGGAACGTGAGGCATCAGCTACGCTTCCATGCGGAAGCCTGGTTCCCAGCACCCGCTCTGCTGGGCCATCTGTTAACAGACCGCAGCAGACAGTGGCATCCCCAGCTGTGGGGAAGCTGCCTCACCCGAGGGATCTGTGATGTTTTGGCAGACCTGTCACCTTTCAAACACCATACGCTGGAAGAAAAGAGGACGGTGTGCTGGCAAGCGCTCAAGGTGAGTTGTCATGGATTTAGGAAAGAGAAGTAGCATCACAAGAGTGTCCCAGAAGGGTATGCCTGCTCTGACCAGCAGCACAGAGATTCTGCAGACCCCCCACCCCGCCCCCCTGTGCCAGTGGAGCTTCTGATGGATCGTGTCATGTCACTCAACTGTGGGACTCACATCGGAACAGAAACCCCTTGCAGGCCAATGAGAGCAGAGAAAGGTGACTGTTTGTTACACAGCATCTCTGATGGTTCCTGAAGCTCCCAAAGCAGAGCCTGCAAAGGGGCCTAGGCTAGATTCCTGGGGCTGATGGCTTAACCAACAGAAATCTGGTGTCTCACAGTCTGGAAGTCCAAGATGAAGGTGCCGGCAGGTTCCGTTCCTGGTGAGGGCTCTCCTCCTGACATGAAGACGGCTACCTTCTCGTTGTGTGTTCTCACGGCAGAGAGAGCCATCTCTCTGGTGTCTCGTCTTATAAGAACACCTCCTATGGGATCAGGCCCCACCCTTGGGACTTCAGTGAACCTTAACTACCTTCTCATAAGCCCCATCTCCAAATACATCTCCTAATGCATTAGGGGTGAGGGCTTCAACAAAGGAATCTGGGTTGGTGGGGGAGGACACAATTTAGTCCATAGCAAAGAGAGACACACCACCGGGATGGTGTTTCTGAACTGAAACAAAGGAGCGAGCACTAGCTCCATCTCAGGGGCCCCAGTTCTGATCCCGGGCATGGGTCTCTTACCACTTGTATGAACAGACAGGTCTAGGGTGGGGGGTCACTGTGTGTGACATTGTGATTTGGTCTTTCTTCAGTTCCCAGCACAGAGCTCCTAAAACCCTGGGAATTTCCTACGTGAAAAGAGCCAGGAAGGAGTCTTTTGCTATGTTAATGAGGCGACTTTGGGGGAGCCCCCAGGTCAACTAAGACTGGTTCCTCTGGTTGCCAGGGGAACCAACCCAGTGATTAAAGGATTAGAACTTTCAGTCTGACCTCCGGAGAAGAGTGTGGCTGGAGACAGAATCCATCACCAATGGCCAGCGATTTAACCAGTCATACCTGTGTAATGAAACCTCCATAAAAACCCAAAAGGATGGGGCTCAGAGAGCTTCTGGGCTGGTGAACCCAGAGATTTGTCAGCAGAAGCTCCAGGCAGGCGGGAGGTCACTGGGAGGGGTCTGATGCTGTGGGAAATGAAGGCAGCACAGGGGGACAAACATAGGGGACGGAGAAGAAGCGGGGCTGGAAGAGATTCTGCAGACCCTTCTCATCACTTTCTGTAGGTCTCCCCGGCAGGCACTGGGAGGGTGCGTGGGAAAAACCTCCTTTGGGGTCTTGTCTGCAGGTGCAGAGGTGTCTTCCCAGCCCCTTCCACCCGTGTCCAAACGCCCCAGGATCCCCACTAATTCCGTAGATCTGCCGCTGTCCCCGAGAGTCCTCCACACTGTGACACTCTGTCCTATTAGGCTGCCTGTGAGGACAGAATCTGACCCTGAGAATTAAACGTTTTTACTCTCCTTTAAACCTTTGCATTTCAGCTCATCTTTGGACAAACACAAACAGCCAGAGGTGGAGAGGGAGCCTCACTGGCTATTAAAGCTCAAGGCCTCCCTCCCTCCACTTACTTTGTGGGCACAAATGCTGCATTGTTTTTTTTTTTTTTTCTTTACAGCACTTCCACTAGAACAAGGGCCTTGTCTAATTACGAAACACACAATACCATTTTAATGATAATTACAGTCTTTCTGGGCCCCACCTCCAGTAGAGGTGGGTTTAAATGCTCCTGGGAGAAGGGGAAGAGGGGACAGCAGCCCCCCAGATTCCTCCCATCTGCCTTGGGGAAAATTGCATCAACATCCACTACAACGTGAACTGTAATTCATGATCCTGCCATCTGATTGACGTGAATAATTCTATTTAAAGCAAAGCCCAAGCACACACATTCTGCAAGTGCTGCCTTGCCTGTGTTCTCTGACAACAAGGGAACCAACCCTCAATGAGTCTGGACAGGTGGGGAAAGAGGTCCAAATTGTTCCTTCAAAAGCAGCCTCTTGACTGAGTCAAGCTGTGTGACCTGGAGCTGACAACTCAACCTCTCTGAGACTCATTGGGCTCAGATGAAGTAATAAATACTCGCCTGGCTGCGCACACAGAATCCAGCGAACGTCCAACCTGATACAGAATGTGAAAGCATGTTTGAGGAAAATGCTAGTACCTGCCTTACAGGGTGATTGTGAAGTTCACAGGTCACCCTGTTAGTATTCTGGGGCTATCGTAATAAAGTGCCACAAACTGGGGGCTTGAACAGCAGACATGTGTTCTCTCCAAGGTCTGGAAGTCAGAGACCAAGGTGCCTTAGAGCCATGTTCCTTCTGAGAGTCTGGGTGCAACCCTTCCTCACCTCTTCCAGCTCCTGGTTGTTGCCGGGAGTCCCTGGCTTGTAGAGGCACCTCACCCATCTTCACCTCTCCCCTCTGCATCTTCTCTTCCCTCTTCTTATAGGGACACCAATCATTGGATCAGGGCCACCCTAATCCAGTACGAACTCATCTTAACTCATGACATGTGCAAAGGCCAGATTTCCAAATAAGGTCACATCCTGAGGTTGCAGGAGGACGTGGATCTTTGGCGGTGAAAGATCCACCTACTACAATTATTTTCTGTAAAGCACTTAGAAATATGCCTGGCACTTAGTAAGAGTCTTGCAAATATTCGCTATTATAATTTCTAAAGTAACTTCAGAAATGGCATGTTGATTTTGTGATTTTTCTTATTCTTACAAAACACTGATTATTTCCTTACTGGAGCCCCACTGTGGTCCATGGGCTCCCATCCGTGTGCTGTGGACAGGATCCGGTTCCATTGCTCCGAGAGGTACCAACCAACAGCACCAAGTTGATCGGCCTCAGTTTCCCCGTGGACTCCCTCCAGATTGAGCTTCCCTGTTGCTTTCACAGATTAACGAAATAATAGCAGCAGTGCGTGTGCTTAAGGATTTCACATATATTAGATTTGTTGTTATTACCGCTATTTTCATATCCCAGCAATAGCGGACATACGCACCCCAGGCTCCTCACTGCCTTTTGTGGGGTGATCCAATAAGATTTACCCATAAAAAAGAAAAACCAGAGCCCCACCTAATTATGCCTAATTACACTTGGCAGACACTGAAGAAAATGCCACGGGGGCTGGCCGTGCGATTTGGGAGCCCGAAATAATCCAGGCGTTTGATCTGTGTTCGTGGTGGGTGCCTGCAGCGTGCAGCATGATAAGAGGATTTCACCCTATCATTTTGAGAGTTACCAAATTTTTCCAAATGAGTAAAATTCTGACATGCAGCACAGGGCACCCTTGTTACCCTGGAGCATGAGGAAAGGCTGTTTCCGGGGCACTTGGGTGAATCCCATGTTCTCCCTAACAGCCTAGGATGCCTCCCTCCTTAGCAGCAATTAAGTGCAAATATAAATATCAACAATTCACTTTGGAGGTATTCTTGAGGACTGTTTTACTGCTGATGCCAAGTTCCAGAAAGCTCCTGATTAAAGTTGAAAACCACGTAAATGGTTGCCCTTTGGGTCTTTCTGAAACAGAGGAGAGATTTTTTTTCTCCCACCTCTCGTCAGCAAAATCTAAATGGAGTGCTGGGTGTAAATTGGTGAGCAATAAACATTTAAAAGGATAAGTCACATTTTAAAACATTATGAAGTTGGAGAAAATACACCCCCGCCTGGTCTCAGAGCTGGTTCTCTTTCAAAAACGTATAAGACTCCAGGCTCTTTGTTCCTGGGCAAGAGGTGAGCCTGAACAATGTAGAGGGTACCTGCCTGCACTCCCAGGGGCTGAAAGAACACGTATGTGGATGCCCTTGGGTGCCAGAGACCCACACATTGTAGGTGTTCAACAAATATTAATTCATTTTGTAGTCCCCTTCCTCCAGGACTGGACCAGAGATGCCAAGTGTGTGAATGTAGCAGTCACTATGCTGCATGATATCAGAGCGTTCAGTCTGATTTGCCATCCCTCCTGCCATCCCCCTGGCTCTATCCTGACCAACAGCCTGTGGCCAGGTATCCTGACTTCTTGCATCACCCTTAAACAGTGCTCTGATCTTTCCTCCTCTCCAGCTCGAAAACCTCCATAGCTCCCTATGTCCGACCCCTGGCATTAGCTCTCCCTGCTCCATTGGACATTGTTACCAAGCACACCTGCCTCTGCACCTTTCGTCAGCTCTTCTCTCCACCTGGCAAGTCTGCGTCCCCTTCTCAATTCATTCACTCGTTCAACTAAGTTCTTGAGCACCAACTGTGCCCCCAGGCACTGTCCTATGTGCTGGGCTTAGAGAAGCAGACAGATAAAAATCCCAGACCTGCTGGCATTCTCAAGAACGGAAGACTCTCCCCGACCTTCGACTTTCAACCCAAGACCCCCTGGCGCAGGCACCTGTGCTCAGGGCCACCTTCCTTCTGTCTCACCCACACCCGACGTCTCCCATCTTGGACCCCTAGATGTGGCAGGAGGGGACTTGGTTCCATTCATCTTTGTCTCCCCAACTGCTTAGACTAGAGCCCGAAACCCAGTGGAAGTTTGACAAATATGTTTTGAGTGAATGATTGGTCCATTAATGGACCCATTCCCACCCAGCTCAAGTGAGCCCTGGGGAAATGAAACTCATGACAAAGAAGTGTTGACAGCCATGAGGAGAGTGAGGAGGTGAGCGTGGAACTGAACTGCCTGGGGCGGGACGAGAGGGAGCAGGCAGCTCGGAATCACAGCTGGATGGTCCACGGGGGGAGAGGATGCTCCCATCTGTATGTCTTTTCAGATTATCTCAGCACCATCCGCACAAAATACGGGGCCTGTTCACTGTTTCTTCTCTTTCCCCTCTCCCCTTCTCTGCCTTCCCCTGCCCTTCTCTCTCTGTTTCTCTCTCTCTCTCTCTCACTTTCTTCTCAAGAGCTGAGTTATCAGGACCCAGAGAAAGGGTCAAATGCACTTGAGATGAGCCACAAGCCCCCTCATGCAGGAGTCTTCCTGGCACGTGTGTGTCACATCCTGGGAGCAGAACAATTATGTGGAGGGGAAATCATGGAGGCATGTCCGTGGGGAAGGGAGCAGGTGGGGTGGCCTTCCCTGGGCAGATGGGGCAGCAGGGACTTCTGGGGTAGACAGACACGGGGTAGCCGGGGGCTCCAAGCGGGTTGGCATCCCTGGTTCCCCATCCTGCCCACCTGGCTGCACTCCTACACCCTCCCTAGATAGACACTGACCAGCACCTCCTTTTAGCCCCAACACTCCCCCAGGGCATCCACACCTGTTCTCACCCAGGACGCCCCTGCTACCTCCCTGTTCCAGGGTGGAATCTTCCCACGGACTGTGGTGCTACCATGCACCCAGGGCGCTTTCCCCCCTCCTCGTACAGAACGTATCCGTCCTGGTCGCATCCCTTGGAGACACGCTGGAAGCTGGCACATCTTATACACAGGCTGGATGACAACTGGATGGGCTACTTCCATGGGATGATGGGAGGCATTGGGGCGATGGGCAGCCTTTGCTGGACTCTTGATTCCCCTGGAGCATGTGGCTGTGAGTGTGTGCGGGGCCCTCTGGGCTGCAGGGGAGCAAACGAGTGGAACTGGGCCAAACCCGGACCCTCTCGGGGGCTCAGGAGACAGAAGGGCATAGCTTTGTTAGGGCTGTGAGGTCAGGTGTCTCAGGCAGAAGGAAGCCGGGCTGCTGGGGGTAAACTGAGGGAAGAGATGTCCTGGGCCCCCTGCCCAAAGACGGTGCCATATCATGAGGAAGAGGCAGATCCAGCAA
Organism: Balaenoptera musculus; assembly: GCF_009873245.2. Taxonomy (NCBI): domain Eukaryota; kingdom Metazoa; phylum Chordata; class Mammalia; order Artiodactyla; family Balaenopteridae; genus Balaenoptera; species Balaenoptera musculus. Next base: position 2,665,268 of record NC_045785.1, on the reverse strand, counting down.
TCCCAGGGGGTTGAGAGTCCATCAAAACCCTCCCGTTGGCAGGCAGGCTTAATCCCCGCATGATTCTCAGAGCCAAATAATCATTTTTGCTGAATTTCAGGTGTATCCTACACTGCTCCTTTTGGCTCTGCAAGAGGGTGAATTGTATTTAATTCGGACCCAAAGCAAATACTGAGTCACATGGAAAAGCCTGAGCCATGGGCCCAAGAGGTCTAGACACCACTTAGAGGAGAGTGAGGGCTGTTCGTCACAGACAGAAGGTGGCTCTGAAACTGGTCATCACCCAGACAGCTGCCAATCCCGCCGCCCCAGACAGACAAGTGGTGAGGACCCCTCTGTGCCCCATGGGGTGGGGCTAGGTGGGTCCACCTGGGTCCCAGAGGGTGGATGCTTCCACTGGTGAGAGAAGGTCCTGGGCCTTTTCTATCCTTTCAGTGCACACCTGTGAGTGCCCACCCATACCAGGCTCCTAGTTCACACCTGGTCACACCTGCGTGCTCCATGCAGGCTCATGCCCCTCTCAGATCAGCCTCTGGTTGTTTCCTCCATCACCTTCTCAAAGCCGTGTCCCTGGCCTGTACTGGGAAAGGATATGCCCACATGGCCAGGTGGCCCTTGCTCTCTGCATCGCCTGTGAGCACATTCTATCAAAGCCCACATTCCTGTCCTAAAAAACTCTGGAAACAACTCTTTACTGAGCAAGCTGCCTCACAGATCAATTCTGCTTAGGACATTTTAGAAGGATTTTGCAACTTCTGATGAGATTTTATTTCTAAATCTAACCCCGCCCAGTGTTCATGCCCCTTGCCAAGACTTTCATGTGGTGAAGATGTTGACAGCACGAGTGTCCCCTAACCTGTGTCTGAGTGGACAACGCATGCTCCTCAGACTCTGCATCTCAGACTTCCTCTGTGCTTCCTCTCCACCAGCTCCATGCCCCAACTCGTGGCTGTGCCCGGGGACCCATGGCATGATCCCCAGGATGCCTGGCAGAGGGGGCAGGGAAGAACAGTGCCTGGTTAAGGCCAAGGACAGCTCAAATCCTGGCTGTGCCACTTTCTGGCTTTGGGACCAAAGACAAGTTATTTCAGTTTACTGAACCTCAGTTTCTCTATCTGGAAGTTGCAGCAGTTGAGAGAATCCTGCCCCAGTGCCTCCTACCTGCTGTAACGCTTGTACCCATTACAAGCACCTGCTGTCTTCTTAACGTTGTCACCGACCAATATGACGTGGGGGTTATGGGAGCAGGCTTGGGGGCTCCCAGTCATTGAGTGATAGGCCAGGGCCCCGGCGTCCCTTGCTGGATATAAAGCCTCAGACCAGACACTCAACAGCACAGGCCATACAGATTTGCTCTGAGGATTAAAGATAGAATGAATATAAAATGCTTTGTTGAGTGTCTGGCATACAATAAAGTCTGACAAATATCAACTATTAGGAATAATAGTCAACATTTATAGAAAGCTTTGTGGGTCAGACACTCCTGAGCATGTTACAGCTATTAACTTACTGAATCGTGTGCCTAGCCCCGAAGGTAGGCAGCCCTGTTTCAAAAGGAAGAAACCAAGCACAGAGATGTTAAGTCATTGCCCAGGGTCCCACAGCTCACAGGTCTGGCTCCTGAGTCTGCCCCCTTAGTCACGACAGCCTTTCACACCAGAGTGTTTATTATGTCCACTGATATCAATGGACTTTGAATTCCTGAGGGAAGGGACCATGTCTTCTTACTCCCCTCCCTGGACGGGGTGTGCACCAGCTGCCTGGGGAGTGGGATCACCAATGGATGTGCCCAAAGATGCACCTTCACCCCCATCCGAGGTTTCTCCACCCCGACACACCAGTAGGAGGGCGGGGTTTCAGTGATCAAGTCCAGCTGAATGACAGTGACCGTCACACTACATCCAGATGCAAGAGTGAAACATTCGTGTTACCCCCCAGGAAGAGCCCACAGTTGGAGGCCTATCCCACATCCCCCAAGTCAGGGAGCTGACCCCACTTGGCACCACCTGACCCCACCTGCTCCCACCTGATCACATCTGACCCCACCTGCCCATACCTGCCCACACCTTCCCACACCTGATCACACCTGCCCTCACCTGACCCCCACCATCCCCCACCTGACCACACCTGACCCCACCTGATCACACCTGACCCCACCTGACCCCACCTGACCACACCTGATCACACCTGACCCCACCTGATCACACCTGACCACACCTGACCACACCTGACCACACCTGATCACACCTGACCCCACCTGACCCCACCTGATCACACCTGACCCCACCTGACCCCACCTGATCACACCTGACCCCACCTGACCACACCTGATCACACCTGACCCCACCTGATCACACCTGACCACACCTGACCCCACCTGATCACACCTGACCCCACCTGACCACACCTGACCCCACCTGATCACACCTGATCACACCTGATTACACCTGACCCAACCTGCCTCCACCTGATCACACCTGACCACACCTGACCACATCTGACCCCACCTGACCACACCTGCCTCCACCTGACCCCACCTGCCCACCCCTGATCACACCTGACCCCACCTGACCCCACTTGCCTCCACCTGATCACACCTGACCCCACCTGACCCCCACCCCAACCCCCAACTAATGAGCACATTGGATCCTGGCCCACCCTGGAAGCCTGGCCAGTGCCCACAAACTCCAGATTCTGCTCAAACTACTGGGAGAAAAGGTGCCCTTGGTTCCAGGGCTGCTAAGGGTACGGGAGGCCAGTGAGCCTGATGCTGGTGGGGCTGCCACAGGAAGCAGCCTCCCCAGGAGGCAGCCAGCAGGAGCAGAGCCAGGGTTGCAGAGAGGGGCACCAGGCCAGACCTGGGGCTGATGCAGCTCGAGCCCCGTATCCGGCAACACTGGACGTCTGGGTGCTCAGTGGATGTGAGTCAACACATCCCCCTCTGGCCTCAGCCAGTCTGGGGCTGTTCATTGACTGAAGCCCAGAGAATCCAGCTCTTGGGGACAACGAGGGGCCCACCTCCTGGGTGAGCAATGGCCTGGGTGACTGGGGACCATGGGTCAGGGGCTTGGCTGCCCCAGGAGTGCATCCTCGGGAAGTGCTCCCATGTCACTGTCTCTGCCGGCAAGAGGGAGACCGCCAAGCCGTGGTCCCCCACCATCCCCCAGGAACAACTGTCCTCTTCCACATCACCTCAGCCATTCTGGCACATCTTGGACATAGCTGCTCGTTTGTGTCACTTGTGCCCTGCCTTCTGGGACTATTTTGGGTGGGAGAGTGGCTGGGCCCCTAGTTGAGACTCCCAGCCCTGCCAGTGATGTAGACCTCTATTTTCCAAGCCACCAACGGTGTTCTAGAAAAAGAAGGAGCCTAGCCTCCCTTGGACCTCGGGCAGGACTGAGCAGAGGGCCAGCTCCACTGAGAGATGCAACCTGGGGATGCAGGTGGGAGGGAGGGTCCACAGACCCCCAGCTCTGCCCTTCCTCCCAGGTAAGTCTTGTCTGAGTCCTTGTGGAAGGTGAGCCCCCACCCCAAGAAGAGAGGTGTTACCTGGGTCCCACCCCATCGAGTCTCGGAGATCCCAAGTCATCCTGGTCGCCCCTCTTCCCTCACATCCAAGTCCTGACCATACAACCTCCCAGTACTTCTGTAATCCCCACATCCCAAACCCAACGGCCACTCTGCTTGAGTCAGCCCCCTTGGACGACCGCTGCCTCATGAACAACCTTCTGCTTCCCCCGACCCTGTGTCTTGGGGTGAAATCTGTCCCCCAGAATTCATGCCCATCTGGGATCTGACAATGTGACCTAATTTGGAAATAGGGTCATTGCAGATATAATTAGTTAAGATGAGGTCATATGCTGGTTTATAATGACCGGTGTCCTTATAAGGAGAAGGAGATTCAGACACAGATACACATGGGGGAAGATGGCCCCATGACGATGGAGGCGGAGATTGGAGGGATGTGCCACAAGCCAAGGATGCCTGGGGACCACCAGAAGCTGGAAGAGGCAGGAAAAGATGGTCCCCTAGAGACTCCAGCGGGAGCACAGCCCTGCCCACACCTTGACTTGGGGCTTCTGGCCTGTAGACTGTGAGGGAATAAAGTTGCTGTTGTAAGCCCCCATTTTTGGTAATTTGTTAGGGTTTAATTCTGAGATCTGAGATCCATCCAAGTTGATAACTATCCCATATCAATATAGTTTACACATTTTTAACTGTGGCCTGACCCCCTACCATCATTTATTTATGCAAACTCCTCCGTATCCCTGGACATTTCACACCAGCGCACACCGGGACAACATTGTGATGAATATCCCTTTCGTGTCCCTGTGCACTTCTGCAACCATTTCCCTCACTTCTACCCCCAGGAGTGAAGTTACGGGCTGTAGAATATGAATATTTTTAATTTTACTGACTATTATAAAAGTACTCTCCTAAGGGTTGTAATGGTCTCTGTTCCCAGCAGCTGTGAATTCTCTCATGCATTCCTGCACACATTGAGCACCTACTATGTGGAGGGCACTGTTCCAGGCATGGGGACACAGCACTCCAAGTGCACAGGCTCTGGGGCCAGACTGTCCGGATCCACAGCCCACTAACTGCTTCCTTGGGTGAGGTATGTAACATCTTTGGGCTTCAGTTTTCTCATCTGTAATAGCTGATAAAGTTGGAAATGCATAACTAGACATAGATATACATGACTAGGTAGGGATGGAGGTAGGTATAGAGCTAGAGGTCAAAGTAGCTATAGAGATACAGATATGGATGCAGGTATAGAGATACAGACGGTACAGTTGTGGACATACACACAGATGAAAGCGACATAGATGATACACATAGACATCAATACACACCAGATACAGGTACAGATACAGATACAGATACGCACAAGCAGAAATGGATACAAATACAAAAACAGTTTCCTCTGTGCCTCAGTTTCCCACCTTACAGTAACTACACCCAGGTTTGATGTGGAAAATAATGTGAGAAAATGTGTATAAAAGCTCTGAGCTCCATGCCCGGCACGAAACAGCACTCATATTGGGAACTATGGTTAATGTCCTGGGTCAAGACCCTGCCACCGAAGGCTGCCGGGAACGCACTGAGAGTCAAGCAAGGTTGGGTTTATGGTCTCACTGTAACTAGGGAGATCACGCACCATGGGAGCCTTGGAGCGTCTCTGCGAGAGGGCCTTAGGGAGAGCATATCATAGGTTTGGGCTTGTATTTGGTGATTTGGGGAGGGATTCGGGCTTTGCTCTGGGTTGGATGCTGTTGGGGAGTGGGGGTCTTTCAGTGACTGGGTGTCTTCACCGGTTGTACCTAGAAGGCCGGAGCAAGGGAGTGAGGCTGAAGCTGTGATCGGTAAGGAAGCAGTGGTCAACTCGTCTCTCAGGGTTGGGGTGACGGTCAGTCTGGGTTTGGATGTTTCTGAGTGAGCTCAGTCCTAGTCACGGAGTGGCCATGAACTCTGTGATGATCCGGGAGGAATCACCAGGGCCCACCCGGCAGGACAGGTCAGCTCCTGCTCCTTTTCCCACCAGATAGAGACTTTCTGATTTAGGTTCTTGTTCAAGGACCTCTGTTGCTTCCAACGGTCTCTGACCACCTCTTTCTCATTTACCAGCCTGTATATTTCTCCTCCCCATGGTCAGGCCCTGCTTCTTGGGCTCAGCTCTGTGTCTTGCCAGCAATTCTCCATGGAGGAAGGTCTCCAGCTTCCTTGAGTAGGAAATAAACTGTGTGTTCCTTCCTCCAAAGCCAGAGGATCCCACAGAAGGACCAGGAAGCAGGACCTCCACAGAGCCCTGCCTTAGCCAGGCCCCAGGTGGGGGCTTGCAGCAGCTGCTCCGTTCATCTGGCCAGTGCAGGAGCCCTGTGGACAGATAGAAACTGGGAGACCTGAGTCTATGGGGCGGTGGGGACTACAGGCTCCAGAGTCAGTGCCAGGGCTGCAGTTGGACTCAGCGACTGCACTGGGTTCAAGAGTGACTCCAAAGTTCATGTCCACCCAGAACCTGTGATCGTGACCTTATTTAAAAATGGGGTCTTTACAGATATAATGAAGTTAAGATGAGGTCATACTGGATCAGGATGGGCACTGAATCCCATGACTGGTGTCCATGTAAGAAGAGGAGGGACACATAGAGATGCAGAGAAGGTGGCCGGGTGACCACGGAGGCGGAGGTCAGGGTGATAGACCTACAATCCAAGGAACACCAAGAATTGCCAGCAACACCGGAAGCTGAGCAAGAGGCATGGACCAGATGCTCCCTCAGAGCCCTCGGAGGGCACCAAGCCTGCCCACACCTTGATTTTGGACTCTGGTCCCTAAAACTGTGAGATGGCAAGCTTCTGTTGCTTTGAGTCACTTGACATGGCAGCTGCAGGAAGCTAGTGCAGCAACCTTGAGCTGCCAGCCCACCACCTGCACCCTGGCTCTACCTTTCAGAGCAGAGGGCACCCTCATCAGCCCTTTCTCAGTGGGGCCACAGCCGGGCACGGGCAGGGCCGAGGCCCCCAGTCCCTGTGCCATCTCACGGCAGCGGCTCAGGCATCGGTCCCTGGCTGCACTGCATCGCCGGCTCCAGCCACTCAGCCCATCAAACCGTCACTGGGTGATGACTGTCATTACATGATTGTGGTGTCGCCGGGGCCGATGATTTGTCATGGTTAACATTTATGAAGTGTGCAATCCATCTGCAGAAAATGATGATAATAAAAAACCGGGGAGTCCCCTTTGATTGTCACAGGCTGGGCCAGAGTAGAGATGCTGGAAAGGAAGACCGCCTGGTGGGAGTGTCGGGGGAGGGGATGGGGGATTCGATTATTAAAGACGGGCAGTGGTGTGAGCCCCATTGTCTGAGTCCCTTCAAATAAGCACCCTTAAAAACACTCAAAAACGTTGACTGATGCTCATTAATAAATTTTACCATAGACACTAGAGAAAGCCAATTTGATCAATACTCTTTACAAACCCAGACGGCATCGGGCTAGGCACCGTGAGGGGCTGTCCCATGAAGGACACTTTTGTGTCTGCCCTTGAAGACCAGATGGCAGGACCAGCACCCAGGGACCCAATCACACCCCCTTTATTCTCACCCCGGTGTTTGCTGGCGTTGGCATGTGGAGGACTGTTCGGGGCAGGCTGAGCTGGCTTGGGAGGCTTCCTGGAAGAGGTGAGTTACCTGAAACCTTAGAGGATGAGAGGGAAGGAAGAGCAAGCTGCATCACGTTCCTCTGACACCTTTGAGAACCTGGCGAGGCCGTCTTTACTTTCCCCATCCAAATGGGAGGGTCAAAGTGACCGTTCTGTGACTGAGGTCTCCCAGCTGCCCTCAGATAGCAGAGGCCCTGTCCATCCCTCAGGGTTCCTGATACCCCCTGGGATGAGTTTAGACATGTTTAGATGTGACAGACATTGCACAGCCTCTGCTGCGTCCCCCCTCCCACCCCTTGGGGTCAGGCAAGCACCTCCCTGGGCTGCTCTCCATCTGCAAAGGTCACCCCTGTCATCCAGCAAGGACTCTGCCAATGGAGCCAGGGGACAAATGCAATAAATCTGCTCAAGACCCACAACTGAACTCCCACAGACTGGATTTTCTGCCTGAAGTCAGTGGATTAAGAGAGATCAGGGACTTGCCTGGGGAGCCAGGAGCAGATGAAGAGGGCATGCTGTGCTCCCAAGAATGAAGTTCCCCTAAAGGGCCTTTGCCGGGACCCCTAACATTGGCCTCACGCAAGAAGGAAAACACTTCTCCGAGTGTCCGCCATCAGGACTCAGAGTTTCTGCGGTAAGTCGGGTACCTGATTCCCACGCTGGCGAGAGACCCTCGGCCCCTTTCCCCCTCCACCTCCTCCCAACCTCTGTCTCTATAGGCACCCCCCAGGTGGGTCAGGGCCTGATAAGTGCAGAGGTGTCTCCCACCGCAGATGCAGGGACCGTGAGGACCCCCTCAGAGCTCTCCATGGTACACACTTGGTGTCAAATAAAAACACTCCAAACTTCAGCAAAGAGAGACTTGATTCTGAAGGATTACTGCAAGAGGGGGAGGGGTTTATTGCAATGGGGGAGGGGTCTATTATAATTGGAGGAGGGGGCTATTACAATGGGAGCAATGGGGGGAAGCTGCAATTTTATTGGGTGAAGGGGTTATTGTACTGGGGGGAAGGCTCCAACCATGAGATCAAGCCTCTGAAAGGTCAGGAGAAAAGGCCTTTCTTTTTCAGAAAAGAGCAAAGAACCAGGAAAGGACAGGAGGCCGGGAGGTGGGATAAAGGACTTAAGGATGGAGGCCACATGATGGGACCACACACGAGAGACTGTCTCACCCTGGGATCAGGAGGGGTCATCTGCTGCATCGGGCTGGGGTCAGCCTGGATCCAGGGGCCCTGGGGAAGGAGAGAAGCTTAACTAAGTTCCACTCACAAACGTTTTGTTCCTATTGATCAGTGGGGACAAAACAGTTCAGCTGGTCATTGGTGGGGCAAAGGATGGGAATTTGAGGGAGACAGTCTGTGTCTGTCTTCACTCTCGGTAAACACGGGGCAGGCTGAGTCCCTCTAGTCGTGTGGGGAAGGGGTTCTTGGCGGTAGGCCGTTGCCAAAAGCACTAAAGAGTCAGCAGTGGGTCTTTGAGAGTCACGGTTTACCAGGATCCAGGGGCTCGGGAAAAATTCGACATTGTTATTGGCCTGCAATGCAGACTGGAGAGGCCTTCCTTGCTCTGAGCTTGACCCAAACCCAGCAGTTTTCTGTGTCTCCGTAAATAGGTCAGAGCAGTCTTTTCAAGGATGGAAAATGCTGCCTCCCAAACCCCAAGGGGCCAACCAAAGCTTGTGCATCTTTCTTAGTGGTAAGAGGTCCAGGTGCTCTAATACATCTTTTATATTGGAGGGGACATCCCAGCATGCCCCAGTCCCACCCACAAAGCTTTCCCTGATGTGGCCGGCTCTGGCGTCTCCACCTTGGGAGCATGTGTTGTCACCGAGGCTTCCAGTGTACCTGCCATTTCTCGCTTGTGGGGTCAGTGTGCTGCCGTCGACGGGTGAGGTGTGCACAGCTCTGCTGGATTTCCTGCCAGCCCACCCCCTCCCTGTGAACGCTGGCGGTGGACACACAGCAAGAAGAATCACCGGGTGAGTCGTGACTGTGACCCGCGGCCCCAGCCCGGAGAGTGCAGACGACTCTGCCCCTTCCCGGAGAGCCTAGAGATTCCCAGTGTCGGGGTCCATCCTCATTCTGTGTCCACAAGCTCCCTTTCCCCAGGAACAGCCACCCCAGTAAATGGCCGTGAACTCCTCTGGGGAGGATTCGGTGAGCAACTCCTGCATATGTGCTTCCTTCCTCAAAACCTGGCCTTGCCTGCATTTCATGGGTTCTGGTGCAAGAACTGGTCTGAGTCTGGAACCGGGGCAATGGCTCCTGTGCAGTTAGGGTAGCTGACCTCAGCCTTCTCCTTACCCATCTTTGATCCTGTTTGATTTTATGCATGAAGCGTTCTCCTCATTGGCTGCCCACCATCCTGCCCTGGAGTACCACGTTCCATGGATCACTGTCCTGGATTCCGGCAGATCAGGGTCCTGCCAGCATTGTGACCTTGCTGCCCACTCAGTAACATGCTTCTGGCGGGTGAGCACTGCCGTGTGGCCTCTGCTGTTCTAGGATCCCACCGTCCACTGCTTGGCACCACTGTCTCCGTCATCCTCACTGCTCCAGGGTCCAAGCCCTGTACAAACATCTCCATCATCCCACTGCCCCATGACCCCTGCCCCATTCCACTGTCTCCATCACCCCACCCCAGGGGTCCAAGCCCTGCACCACAGTCTTTATCACCCACTGCACCTTGACCCCCGCCCTGTCCCACTGTCTCCATCCATCAGCCCAGCCTACAGAGAATGACCACCACCAAGCTTCCCAGTGATGCTGGAACCCCTTACCAGGGCTCTCTTTACCACCTGGCGCCCAGTGGGTCAGCAGGGTGGTTTCCACTCTTAGGTAGTGGACTCACCCAGCACGCCCACACTCTGACCTTCTGACCCCTCCACAGGCTGCCCTGGCAGCCCCATGATCGCCACCTCATTTAATGCCGGCCATCGCGTTCCCACACTTCTGAGAGGTATCCCGGCAGCATTTAGAAGAGTCTCCCAGGGCCCCTGCCATGGTAACGTCCTGTCTCATGAGCATCCTATGGACACATCTGCCTTATCTCTTCTCTGTTCCACCCCAGGACCCAGCCCTGGACCCCTCTCCCTGTGCCCACAGGTGCCCATCAGCCAGGTCCTGACCCCTCAGCACCCTCACCCTCTCCTCCCCAAAAGATCCATGAAGGTCCTGCTATGATTTGAACCCAGGTGTGGGTCTGGGTGCAGGCAGGCAACCAAGGGTGGCCCTGGGGGGCCAGCATTACCTGTAAGTCACCTTTCCGGCCTCTGCACTGTCTTCAAGCCAGGAAGGGGCTCCATCTCCCAGGTGGGGGCACGTCCACAGGTAAGAGGGCCGGCGAGGGTGGCTGGGGCTTCAGGAGTTGCCCACCTGCATCTCCACAGACCTCCCACCCACATCTCGAGGCCCTTCTGCCTCCCCACCAAAGCCAAGGCAGGAATGCAGCCCTGGAAGTACCCCCCCACCAGTGGTCAGTCTCCAGCCGGAGGCTCCTGTGGGTTCCCCAGAAGCAGAGCCTAGGGGTGCGTTCAGGACCATGATCGAGGGGACAGGACAGGGCAGGGGAGGAGCTGAGGAAGTGAGGCTGGAGGGCTCCAGTCTGACCCCGTGGGAGCCCTAGAGCTGCGATTGTGTTGGTCCCACATAGCGGTGAGGGGGGCTTGTACCACCTCCCGGCTGAGGGCAGCCCCCCGGGTGGGGTTGTGATCTGCCACAGGCAAGGTGGCTCCATCCACCCGGAGCAATTCTCCAGAGCGGGGGACAGCTCGGGGACCAGGTGCCTGCCTGATGGGGCATGAACAGCATGTACTACAGAAACAAGCCTTTTTCTGCCGGCTTCTCACAGGATCCCAGGGAGCTGCGATCACCAGCCGGTCTCAGGGCCGGCCCGGCCTTGTCTGCAGACAACATCTGGCTCCCTCCTGCTGCTTCCCGGGGCCGGAGCACCGCACGGCAATCACGGCAGTGCCTGGTGCTGGACCGTGTCACTTCCCACGTAGGGCCATCGAATACGGATCCCCAGAGGCCGGCCAGGTGCCAGCTGGCGGATAAGAGGAGCTAACAAACAGGATTGATTTGTTTAATCTAACGCTGGGACGTTTCACAGCGGGAAGGATGCTGTTCCATTTATCAGCACGAGACTGCTCCCAGCAGACGAGCTGTCCAAATCCCACCTTCTTCGACTGGAGGGTTATGTTATTAAAGACAGGCCCCTGCAACGGAGAGCTCTCCAAAAGAAAAATGTGTGTCTTTGTCAAAGGGCTTTTTAGATTACAGCCGGGCCTTCCCTGCAAACAAGAGTTTCGGATGGGGTCGTGCCCCTCCTGGCCCTCCTCTCCCCCCCTTCCCATTCCCAGTTTTACAAAGTGTTTTGAGGAATAAAGAAAGCCACCCTCTGACCTGCATCCTCCGCCCAGTCAGCCTGCTGTCCAGAGCACCCACTGGGGTGTCCTCAGCCCTTGCCCTGCCCCATCCGGATAAATTCACAAGAGCTAAGTCACAGGGCCTCAGAGATGGTGGGAGAGGTTCCAGAAGCCACAACATTAGGACTCGAGGGCCGTTTAAGGGAAGGAAACTGCGTCAACAGCATTTGCACTCGAGGGACAGCAAGGGCGGCTGAACACGGTCCCCAGAGGCGTTTCCTATCCGAGGTTCATGTCAGGGTTTGTTGGGTGCCCTTGTTAAAACGCGGACTCCTGGGACCCCCTCCAGGGCTCCTAGATCAGGATCTGTGAGGGCAGGGCCCAGGAGTCCGCATTGTGAACAAGCTCCAAGATGATCCTGGTGCAGCCCAGAGTCTGGGGCCACTGGCTGGACCTGTGTGGATGGGGAGGGACGGCTGCCATCACAGCCCAAGTCTTCCTGCCCCACCCCGCTCCTAACCCAGGACACTAGGTGCTGGTCCTGACTCGGTCCCCAGGTGCTTCAGAGCACTTCTGCAGCCTTTCAGCTGGGAGTGGGAGCCCAGGACCTCAACAATCCCATCACACAGCCAGCTGCCTCCTCCGGAAGTGTTTTAGTTCCTGGGGCGGCCATAACAAAGCACCAAAGATGGGGTGGCTTAAGCAACAGACATTTAATTTCTCCCAATCCTGGAGGCTGAACCTCCAAGATCAAGATGTCAGCAGGGTTGATTTCTCCTGAGGCCTCTCTCCTTGACACGTAGACAGCTGTCTTCTCCCCGTGTCCTCACACGGTCGTCCCTCTGTGTGTGTCTGTGTCCTGATCTCTTCTTATAAGCATACCAGTCCTATCTGATCAGGGCCCATCGCAGTGACCTCATTTTACCTTAATGACCTCTTCAAAGACCCCATCTCTGCATATAGTCACATCCTGAGTCCTAGTTGTTAGGACTTGAATACATGAATTTGGGGGACACCATTCAGCCCTTGACAAGGAGCCAAGGAAACCCAAATGGCAAACCAAAGGAAGGAAACCAAGGAAACCAAAAGGTCCTGCTCAGCCTGAGTAAGATGACGGTTACATCACAGTTTCCCAGTCGGGCTCTCAGCTAGAGCAACACAGAACACAGATCACAGAACGCTGCTCCATGTGGTGGGTGGGGTGAGTGACAGCTGCACAGAGCTGGAAAGACTGGGTCTGAGGGGAGGTGGGAGAAAGAGACCAGCCGGCCCTCTCCATCCCTCTCTCTCTCTCTCTAGTCCTGAGACGGTCCCTCCTCCACCCGGTTGCCCATCGACTTGACGCTAGTTGAAGAGAAGCCCCTTCTTTTAAATGTGGTTGCCATGGGCTTCCTGCTGCCCTTATGAATAAATCTGTTTTCTCGGCCCCCGTGAACCCTCACCCCTGTGCCCCCAGCCTCTGCCCTGTGTTCTCCATCATCCCTCGCTGGGGGCTTTCAGGCATCTTGGGACAGGGTCCACCAGAGAGACAGGATGGACTCTTGTCCCCCTTCTCACTCACCCCAGCCCGGGGAGAGAGGGTGGTCAGATGGCAATGGCCCCAATCCTCATGTACTTGAGGCTAAGCTATGAGAAAGCTCTGGCCCTGGGGTGTCTCTTCATTTTTCTCTGCCCTGCCCCTCGCACGGCAGGGAGGGTCTGCTCTGCCTCCCCCAAGTCCCCCCAGTGGCCACTCCAAGTTCTGAGCTTGGGAGGGAGAAACTGCAAACCCTGGGACCCCAAAACCAAAGCCATGCGTTCCCACCAGGCCTCTCAGGAATGAAGCTGCCGTCTCACCTCCGTCTCCTGGAGACTCTTCTGGGATGGGCTTCCCAGAGGGCAGGAAACAGGGGGAATTTCTGATCCCCTTTAGCACCAAAGTCACCTATGTCGGTAAAGGCACCAGAGCCTCTTCTGGACGCTCGTCCTGCATCCCCCAGCTTCTCACAGCCCTCCTGCCCCATGTTGGAGACCGGGGACCACAGTGCTTCTTAGAGTCCAAAGTCTGTGGATGGGACTCCAGGCAGAGCCATCCCGAGGAGAAGCCCTGACACTGAGGAGGGGGGTGATGTTGACTCCCACTTACCTCACCACCAACCAATCAGAAGAATGTCCATGAGCTGACCACGCCCTCTTTGAACCATGACTATAAAGCTTCTCACCACCCCCTTCCAGGTTGGGACACGCAGTTTTGAGGGCATTAGCCCACCATGGCCCCCTTTGCCTGGCAAAGCAATAAAGCTGTTCTTTTCTACTTTACCCAAAACTCTGTCTCCAAGAATTAATTCTGTGTCAGGGTGCAGAGGCCAGATTCAGCTTCAAAGCTAGAATGAGCCTCGTAGCCCCCAAACCAGCCTCCCCAGGGCCTCACCCCGCTGCCATGCAGAGGGCTTGGTCTGCGGGCCATGGCGCTGGAAGAAGCAGGAGGTCCCGAGGTGGGTCAGGAGCAGACCCCGCCCCTTCTGGCCTATCTTTCTTAAGCAAACCCCCTGAGTTCCAGGTCTTCATTCCCAAAAGGAAATCACAGCCTCCGCCCCTCTTCCTGCCTCGTGGTCCAGCCTGGGCTCCTGCAGAAGAAGCCAGTGGGCCCTGCTCTCCTTGGGGTCAGAGGAGCCAGGCTGGAGGGTCTCCCTGGCATCAACCCTCATCAGATGATACATTTCCTTAGGTCTTTCATTGTGCTTCGATGCATTGTCCCTCCTAAAGGCCTGGATTTAAAAGGATAAGTTTAAAGCAACCCTAAAATAATTGAAATATACTCTAGGCAGCCCGGAGTAGTGGGTAGGAACCGGATTCTAGGGCCCAACTGCCCAGACGTGGAGGCAGAGCCAGCTCCACCCCTTGGTAGCTTCCTGGCCAGGGCGCCAGCCTTTCTGGGCCCAGTTTCTTGTTGTGTAACAAGGTGGTGGTATCAGCATCCTCCTGACAAGGCTGTACAAGGATTAAGTAAGTCAATGTTATAAAGCATTAGGAACTGTGTCTGACGTATAACAAAACCCTTCTTAGTGTGTGTGAATAGATAAAAAATGAGCGTTTTGTCGTTCCCTCTGTTTTCGAGTGATTTTTACCTGCAATCATGGTGAAGTTGTAACTAGCATCCCTGAGGACACACAGCCCCCCTCCCAGCCTCTCCCCGGCCTCGCATCCCTGATTCCCTCAGCATTATGATGCTTAACTAGACACATCCTGTCAGCTTGGGTGTAAAAAGCTGCCCATGGCATTTAGGAAGGGAAAATAAATGGTTCTTTTCTGTCTCTCTCTCTCTCTGAAGTCCCAGTGTCCCCAGGGGATGAGACACTGAAGTATTTCACAATAGCTTTCCTGGGACAAAAGGCAGGAAGATAAATACAAACAGTATTCATGTGTCTGGAAGTGCTGGCAGGGTGGGAGGGAGCTCTGGTTCCCAAGGGGGGAAGGAGACCTTTCTCCTGGGGGTAAAGGTTCAGAGCCCCCTTACCCTGTGCTCACCCCCTCTCCACTCTAGCCCCACTCTGCCATCTTCTAAATCTGGGCAGGGTTGCCCAAGATGAATATCTAGTCGGTTGTCAACTGCTTCCCAAAGCCTCCATTCCTTTCCCTGATTCACGTTGAACACTTTGTGCAGGAAATCACCTACACAGCAGAGGCAGATGCAGGAGTGGACAGGACATGGACATCCCAGTTGGGGAAACAGGCAGAAATAAATGGGAAGTTAACAGCCACAGAAGGTATGGGTAACACTTCTGGCTGCCCTAAGGGGAGATAGGGTCACACCTGAGAAAGTGTCCAATAAGTGACAGATCATCAGCAGAGGGTATAGGGTGAATATGGATGCTAAGCTCTATGGGCCTCAGTTTCTTCACCTGAAAAATAAAAATGATACTAGCCCCTACATCACAGGGTTGTTATGAGGATTAAATGAGTTAATACACAAATGCCTGGAGAGAGCAGTGTTAGGTATACAGCACTATCATAACCATCTTCCACCATCACCATCACCACCACCACCAGCACCAGCACCATCAACAGCAGAAGCAGCACCACCACTACTTCTGCCATCATCATTATCACCATCACCATCATTACCATCACCATCACCATCACTATCGCCACTACCATCACCAACATCTTCATCACCATCACCATCCTCTTCATCATCATCATCACCATCACCACCATCACCATCATCACCATCACCATTAATATCATCACCACCATCATCATCATCATCAACAGTATCATAATTATTTACCCTAGAAGGTAGAAATTGAACTGGGCTCTACAAGATGGATTCTGCTGGGATAGAAGAAAGGGAGGTAGAAGCAGGTCAGGCAGGTGGAATAAGAGAGGTAAGGAATGGAGGCTGGGAAAGCAGAGGATTTCTGGGACTGGTTCCATTGAAGGGCCAGAAGCAGAGCATGGTGGCAGAGGTAGGCTGGGCTCAACTGGCAGCAGCCTCGTGGGAGCCTAGAGTCTCCCTTCCCTCCTGCTCCTCCCTGACTCCTGGCTTTACCCTTCTTTTCCTTGGATCCAAATGTTGCACCCGTGCTTGGGTGGTAACCCCTACTCCATCTTTGGAACCCTGCTCCACCTTCTAGGGATGTGTGTGGACACAACAGCAGAAGTCCAAGTGTGCTGCCCCCAGGATCAGTCTCCTCAGGCCACCCAAATATACCCCTCCCTTTACAAAAGCATCTCCCCCACCCCCAGCAACTTTCTGCCTAGCTCTCTTGGCTTAATGGAGAGGTACCCTGGGTTTCTTCTTAGAGGCTGATTAAAAAGTTCTCCTGGGCTGGGAATGAAAATGGTGTGATAATTAGCTGGCAGGCTGCAGTGGCCAGGCCTCCAGCTCTGGACCGCTGTAATCGGAATAACGTGGGAGTTGAGTTGTTCTCTCCAAAATGTACCATTATTGTTAGATTTCCCACCGGCTGGCTTTGGCAATAGTCATTTATGTCTCCTTCCCACCTGGGGGGACTCCTGATCCTTCCTCGTGAAAGGAGGTGGCGTCTCCCGACTGAGCTGCAAATGCCTCATTACGGCTCTCAGCTGCACACTTGGTCTGTTTTCTCACTCTGGGTCACATTTCAGCTTGGCTTAAATAATGAAACCAGCAAACTGGAGATTAGAGCCGTTAAATGATTCTTGCTCCCAGGAAACAGATGCCTGTCCAAGATACAGACTCACTGACAGCTCAGTGGACTCCGTGCTCGTGGGACTGGAAGAAATGGACTGAACCAGGGTGGGCGTGACTCAAAGATTCTGAGACATGGGCTCGTAATCCGAGAGATCAGGGCACCACCAGGTCACGCGGGCGGGGGGGCGGGCCCCGTGCCCTGATGTGTGACGACAGCGCAGAGCAGGCCCTGGTAGTCTCTCACCCATGTCCAGGGTGAGCTCTGTCCAGAGGCAGCGGGGGACCCCAGGGGTGGGGATAGATGCCTTTGACCTTCAAGGAATGGAATGATCCTTGGCCACTCATGCTTTTTCAAGTGCTTTCTCATACATCTTTTCTTTGTTTTTAACATCTTTATTGGAGTATAATTGCTTTACAGTGGTGTGTTAGTTTCTGCTGTATAACAAAGTGAATCAGCTATACGTATACAGATGTCCCCGTATCTCATTTGGACCTCCCACCACCTGAAAATTCACTGGGGCCACCTTGCTGCCTGCATCACACAGACGAGGAAAAGGTCAGAGATTCGTGACTCAACCCAGGTGTCCAAACCTCCTGTGGCCACCCAGATGGCAGCCCTGAGTTCTTCCCACTTAACCACTTTCCTCGCCAACCTTTCCTCTTCCAAAGGGGGAACCAGGAGTCCAGAGCAGCCAGTGACAAGCCCCAGGTTACTTGTCAGTAGCAGCAAAACTCAGATCATTCACTGCATTCTGTTCAGGGAAGGATTTCACTTTGGTTCCTCGTGGACAGAGGGACCCACTCACTGGGAGACAATAGCAGTGAATCTCAAGGTCATCCTGAACTCTCTGAGACTTGGTTTCCTGATCTGTAAAGTGGGAGTAATGATGTAGGCCTTGCAGAACTGCTGTTGAGATTGGAGAGTGTGCATGCTAAGCTGTGGTTACCACTAGGATCACAGAGGAGCAAAGGCCAGCCACAGCCAAGCCACCTCCTCCTCACCTCTCGCTCTCTGGGACAAGGGCTCTGAGCAGCTCAGGATAAAAAGTGCTCGAGAAAGTAAGGAACATTGTGCCGGAAGGGTGGGCTCAGATGCAAGGAGGGGGCCAGTAAGGGATCCCACTCTGCCAGTGCTCTCTAGAGACAGGAAATTGCTCCCAGTCACTTACAGACCTTGTATGGAGAAAATAAGCATCTGCATGGGCTCAGAGGATGTGACACGAAGCAGACTGCACATCCCACTAAGCAGACTGAGAT
Source organism: Balaenoptera musculus (assembly GCF_009873245.2). Classification (NCBI taxonomy): domain Eukaryota; kingdom Metazoa; phylum Chordata; class Mammalia; order Artiodactyla; family Balaenopteridae; genus Balaenoptera; species Balaenoptera musculus. The sequence continues at coordinate 2,647,329 of NC_045785.1, read as the reverse complement.
TAGCATGTGTAAGTGGCTAACAGCAGGCTGGTGCCTTGGGCCAGACCAGCTGAGTAGGCAGCTGTGTCTTGATGAGCCGGGGCCAGGTCTACTTCGGCCACACAAGGAGCCTAGCTCACTTGGGCCACAGACCCCCAGAGCCACAAGGAAGAGAAAGCCACGTATGCCCACCAGGCTGGCCCTCGACAAAGGTTTCATCTTCTCTCTTCTTTCCCCTCCCCCGCCAACATGAAAATTACTGCACTCCAATCCTGTTTCAAGTGGATCCTTGCCTTACTCATTCCCTGGCTTCCTTTGGGCTTGGCCTCCAAGTTCTCTGCACCACGCCTTGCCCGCATGTTCACTCTGCTGTCCTGGTGTCTTTGGATGGATGTCCCTTCCCAGCCCAGGCCCTGTGGACACAGAGCTGGTTCTGGTGCTCAGTGGTTCCATCCCAGACGGCCTTGAGCTGCCGAGACCACAGCATCTGGGCACAATGTCTGGCTTTTGGGGGAGCCCTGTTGATGGGGTGCTCTTTGATACTGTGGTTGAAGCATATACTGGGGTGGCAGGCAAGGCTTGTTCAATCCTCACTCTGAGGCTTTGTGACTACGGCATTGGGCAAGTTGCTTCCCCTTGTGAAGGCTTGATTTTCTGATTTGTGAATGAGGTAATAACGTGTTTCCCAAGGGGGGTCCCCCACTTTATCATCTGCTACTCCCCACTCCAACCCCTGTGGCCAGGCTTCCATCCTCACCATTCTGCTGACCCTGAGCTTGCCAAGGTCACCTAGGCTGTTGCTAAATTCAGTGGACACTTTATAATCCGGCCTTACTTTTAACCTCTTGGCAACATTCAGCATATTTTCCCATTACTGCCTTCCTAAAACTCCTATTTCTCTCAGCTTCCAGAACCCCATACTCTCCTTCCTTTGCTCTCACCTCTCTGGGCTCTCATTCTCAAAGCTGCTTTTCTCACCACCTGGGTTAGTCAGCTCTGGCTGCCATAACAAAACACCAATGGCCAGGTGGCTTCAACAAAAGACAGTTGTTTCTCACAGTTCTGGAGGCCAGAAGTCCAAGATCAAGTTTCCTAGTGAGGACTCCGATTCAGTTCCTGGTGACGACTCTCCCTGGCTTAGTTCCTGGTGAGGGCGCTCTTCTTGGCTTAGTTCCTGGTGAGGACACTCTCCCCAGCTTGCAGACATCCACCTTCTCACCATATCCTCATATGGCCTTTCCTTGGTGCCACATGGAGAGAGAAATCCCTCTGGTATCTCCTCTTATAAGGACACTAATCCTGTGGGATCAGGGCCCCACCTTGTGACCTCAATTAACTTTAATTACTTCCTTAGAGGCCCCATCTCCAAATACAACCACTCTGGGGGTTACAGCTTCAACATATGAATTCTGGGGGGACACAGTCCATAACACCACCCCTAAAATGGGTGTTTCCCGGGTGCTGGCCCTTGAGTGTCCTCTCCTCTGCCCTCTGTCCCCCCAGCATTGCCCAGTGGAATTCTCTGTGATGATGGAAACACTCTAGTCCATGTGACTCTGAGCACGAGGAATGTGGCCAGTGTGACTGAGGGCCTGAGTGTGTCACCCAGCTGTAAATATTTTCCATGTAAATGGCCGTGTGTAGCTGGGGCCTGTGGCACTAGACTGTGTAGCACTACATGCTCTCCTCATGCAGTCCCAGGGTGGAGCTTGGATAAGCTGTAGGTTGTGGCTCCTACATTCCCACTTCCAGCCCTGAGTCCTCAACTGTGGTCCTGGCCCATCGGTGTGATGTCCACTCGCCATCCCCATCAGGAGGGCTCAGAGGATCTCAAATCCCACCAATCTCAGATGGAACTCTCCACCCCTCTGCAAACCCCATCCTGGTAAAAAGGCCCACCATCCACACAGTCCTCACTGGAAACCTGGGAGTCATCCCCAACTCCTCCTCTCTCAGATGCCCCCCAAGTCCTGCTGGACTCACCTCCATCATGTACCTTGAGGCCACCTGCTTCCCTCCACCTCCCTGCCTCCACCTCTGGTTTTCCCCACTGCACACGCAACCTCCTCATGGATCTCCCACCTCCTCTAGGCCCGGCTCCCACAGAACCTCTTTGAAATGCTCAACACCTAACGCATCCATGGCCTCCGCTTCATCGCTCAGCTCCGCTCCTCCTCACCTGATCCTTCTGTCTGCACCTTCCCCCATCCCAGCCCCTGCAGGAGCCCCTCTCTACCTTCCAGGGCCACCCCTGACCCTCTCAGCCCCCCTCTCCCTCCAGGGTCCCTGGGGAGGCAGCGAGAGGGTGGAGAGTGCAGACACGGAGCTGAGCTGTGCGATCTCCAGCTAGCACGCTGGGCCCCCACTCCCGCTCCTGGACAACGGGAATAATTATAGCACCTTCCTGACAGGGACGATTAAATTTAATGATTACATGAGTTAACTAGCGAACACAGCCTGGGACAAAGTAAACCTCCAAAAACATTAGCCATTATGAGCTAGAAGTTCCCACCCCCAAGCCCGGGCTGGCCTCCCACTCTGGGCTTCCACGGAGAGCCCGTCTCACCGGCCCCCTACACACACTCTTCACCCACCTCCTGGCTGGGTTGGGAGCCCTGGACCCCCATTTTCCCACCCTCTAGCCAAGTCCAAGTAGGAGACGGCACCTAACTAATATCTTCTGAAGAAATTCGTGTTAATCCCTCATGCTCTTTGCTGTTCTTAACATTAAAAAGAGATTTGAAGATAATTCTCTGCTGCAGTAAAACAAAGACAGTGTGGAAATAAAGGAAGGCCCCCTACATGAGAACAAGCAAAGGCCACTTATTCAGAGCTCAATGTGGCAAGGGTGTCAGCCACCATCACCTGCATTGGGCAGAGACCCCAAAACAGAGGAGTGGGGGAGCTTCATGGTGGAAAAGGGGGGTTCCAGGTGTATCCTGATGGGGGCTGAAGCCCTGGGGGATCTGCAGGCACTGACCAGAATGGGGGCACCCCACGGGATTGGCTGGGGGCACACCTGGCTTTCTCTGGCTGGTCCTGAGTTAGAAGCAGAGACAAAACTTAGAGAAGCTGTTAGTTATTAATCAAGTCCTGGCCATTCTGGGACACTTGTTACAGAAGTTATTGTTTGGTCTCCTGTGTTGTTACCAGAGATAATAACCCGACTTCTACGAGCCTGACTCACAGTGGCTGGCTTCCTGGGCTGGTCGCTGTGCGTAACGGGCTGGCTTCCTGGGCTGGTTGCTGCAGGTCGTGGGTCGGAGTTCTCTTTTTATTCTTATCTGGCCATTTCCATTTACACAGACATCCTCTCCCCAGAGAGAGAGAGACATTGAGTATTCCTCTGACATGCTCTGACAGCCTCCGTGGGCAGCTGCCACAGGCAGGTGGGTGTGCACCCTTGCAGACACGTTACTGGGAATCTGCTGTCTCTGTTTCAGTGTCTCTGCTTCTGCATGTGCTGCAGCTGTAATGCATGTGTGTTGCAAGCGTGTGCATTTGTGCTGGGTCTCAGGTTGTTCGGGGGCTAGTATTCCAGCACGGACATCCCAAAGGCCACCCCAGGCTGTTTCTCAGCGGTGCTGGGAGTGGGGTCTGCAGGGGTCAGTTGTGAGTGGCAGGGATGCCTTTCTGAGAAGGATGAGTGGGGGAAGAGGGAGGTCACGAAGCAGGACCCTGTCCCACGAGCTTCAGCTCCACCCACCAAGGAGCACTTTCATTTTCCTCTTAATAGAGAATAATGATTGAGACCCAATTCTCACTCTGTTTTTAAATTTATACTGAAAAGACTATTAGAAATGAAACATTAATGGAATGTGAAGAATGAACTCTGCATTCAGCTCCCATTTACCAAATTGCTTGAGCTCATTGTGGGGAAGGGAGAGGGGGTAGAATGATGCCCAGAAACTTAGCATTGCCACCCTGTGCACATGGCTGGCTGCCACGAAGCCAAATGGATAAATATTTCATGGACTTTAATCTTCTCACCTGTGGGCTTGATGTTCTAAGTCATCTTTTGTTTTCTTTTCCTACTTCATAAACGTTACAAGTGTGTATTCTTTTCCCTATGAAGAACAAAGTTCCTGGTTTCTGTTCTGTGGTTTTTCCTTTGAACCCATGAGGACAAAAATGCTAAAACTTGTGGCTGCTCCTTTCCTACCCTCCTGTAATACTGTAAGTCCCCTACATACGAACCTTCAAGTTACAAACTTTCAAAGATGTGAACATGCATTCGCATGTCCAATCACATTAAGTTAGTTCTATTTGAGGAGGCACTGTTAGTTTCTGAGGCATAGGACTGGTATGTAGACTGGTACATGAACATTGCAGCCGCCGTTCAGAATGCAATCCAGTGCTACCGTGTCATCTATGATGAGAAAAATAGAGCTACTACCCAGACATCACTGGATCGTTTTTTCAGGAGGGTAGATGGAATTGAATCCAGCAAGGAACCTGTGCCATCCATGTCAGGCGTGAGTGAAATTGCAGCATGCCCTCTGTCTCCTATTGCTGACCACCCTTCAGCTCTACCATCTCCCACCTCCTCTCCCTCCTCCAGTCAGTAACTCTTCTTGCCTGTTCACTCGACGCCAGCCCCTGTATGCCAGCTGTTGTACTACACTACTGTACTTTTCGAGGTACTGAACTGTAAGATTAAAAATGTTTTCTTTATTTTGTGTGTTTGTTTTTTATGCACTATTTGTGTGAAAAGTATTATAAACCTATTACTGTATACTGTACATTACTATATAGCCGATTGCGTTAGTTGGGTACCTAGGCTAACTTTGTTAGACTTAGGAACAAATTGGAATTTGAATGTGCTCTCAGAACAGAACTTGTTCTTATGTAGGGTATTTACTGTAGTCAGGGTTCTCCAGAGAATATCATATATATATAAAGTATATATATGTATATGACATCATATATGTATGTATACATACATACATATATATATGACTTATTTTGAGGGATGGGCTTATGCATTTATGGACTCATTTTATGTTTTCTCCCTTGTCATCATTCCCTCCTATTCCTCAGCCCCATTTCCTTCTTGAGATCTGTGACTCTTCAGAACATGTAACACACCTTCACAAAGAGCCCACCACTCTTTTATTCACCTCCCCCCACCCCGCTCCCCTCTGGCTTCACAGCTTTCCACAGTTCAGAAGTGACTGAGGTCCCTGTCTGTAAAGACACGGAGCCGCAGCTTCCTGCCAACGTACAATTAGACTGCTAGGGGCGGCAGCCCCACTACGTTCCCATCCCAAGTCAAGAACTTGGCAGAGACCCAGATAAGGCCCAGATGGAGCCTCGGGGGCCTCGACACCATATTCCACCCAAACTGCCTTTCTGTAGGTCTGTCTTCCTCCAACCCTGTGTTCTGTTGTATTTGGCAGAAGACCTGCACAGCTGTAACACCTTCCTTTTCTGTTATACGTGTCAAAAATATCATCAAGAAAGCAATGAAGAAGCAGTATTAAAGGAATTTAAAGACATTAGAAGCATGCAAAATCCCACCTAGTGCAGCTACTATTTTTACTTGGAGGTCTTCATTTAAAATCTCCCCATTAGTGAAATCCGTACTCTATAAAGGGAAATGAGATGTGTGTGCAGTTGAACAGAATACATGCAGGTCCCAAGTAACCACAATGCTCCACCAAGCAGAATTCCCCTACAGCCCCAGGAAATGGACACTCTGCAAAGAGGGGCAGCTGGCTTAGGGTCTTCCAACCTCAAGGATAACTCAGCTGTGGGCCATGCTGCCTTCTTGCCAAGGCTCAAAGTGGATCAGTCCTTTGGGAAAGTGTTTCCAGTAATATTGGAGGTGAAAGGGGTTGCCATGTTGTCCATCAAGGAACGGAAGCCTGGAGCCCCCCATAGCCCCCTCACATTTGGAGGCTGTTCTGAGTGTTTACACCACAGGAAAGAGCCCACTTTCTGGACCCTCAGCCAACTTCTTGGACTCCATCCTTAAACTTTTGTTGCTGTTCACATATCCTTTCTCCAGACCCAAACTCTGATATGGAGATTTCCCAATTCTAACCTACTGTCAACTATGGGTGATCTAACCTTTTCCATATCCTCTGATCATGCCCACCTCTTTCCAGTCTCCCATCGCCTCTCACCTGGATCCTGGCAGAGACACCTGACTGTCATTTCCTGACACTTCCTCTGACTGCTCCCCCTTCAAACTGGAGTTACCCAACCCTGACAGTGTCCCCCAGCCTTCTATCCCTCTAGGGACTGTGTGGCAGGTGGCATTCACCCCAGGACCTGTTCCAGGTGTGTGCTTGGGCTCTAGACACAGATGAAACACACAGGATGCACACAGAAGGCACAGGGAAATGCAACTGAAAACAGAATCCTCTCCCAGGCCCCTCATGCACACCAGGGCATAGACTCAGACACGTTCAATCTAGATAGTCTCTGAAACTGGACCAATGCTCCTCCTCACCTGGAGCCTGGTTCCCTCAGCTGAGCCCACCTGCTTTCCCTGCCTCTGCAGTGTCTCCATCCTGCTCTGATGACCCTGAACCATGTGCCCTCGCTGCACCCCCAGGCCTGCTGCTCTCACTGTGCCTTTGCCGAAGCTCTTGTTCCAGAAACACTGAACTTGTCTCCCAGGCCAGCGCAGGTGTCCTCTCCTCCAGGAAGCTGGGCAGGGTTGAGTACCATTCTCATCCCAGTGTTCCCATGGTAACCGCAGGAGCCTCAGCCCTGGTACCTGCCTTGTTGCATGGCAATGATCTAGTCTGGACTGTGCTCCCTCCAGGTGTTTCCCCAGTGTCCAGCCAGTTTCCAGGACACAGCGGTTCCTCATTAAATGTCTGTTGTACTGAACCAAACCGAGAAGGGTCTGGGTGCCCCTGCCTGAGACTGACGGGTCTGTCATAAGGGAAGGAAGTGCTACAGGTGGGACACAGAGCAATGTGACTGCTACTCCCCTGGGCTTTGGGGTTACCAAACTGGGCTCCACCCTGAGCTGGCTGGGTGACCAGGAGCCAGAGACCCAGCGTGTCTCTGCCTCAGAAGTCATGCTGGCACCTGCCACCTCTCAGTGTGAGGATGACGAGACAATGCAGATGAAGCTCTGACCACAGGCCTGGCACCATCAGGTTGGGTAACTGTCAGCTCTTGGTGGTCATCACAGCTCCAGACCGGGTGGGCATTCATGGCCCATCCCAACCTCACAGCACAATCCACGTTCCTTTTAATCAATTCTCAGTTCTGCTGGGAGGATGCAGCAATCACATCTCACTGGTCCCATGGAGAGAGCAAGGAACTGTCCCCAAGGAGCTCCAACTGCCTGTCCCATAGAAACATGGGAAACCACACAACCCCCGAATAAAGCCATGGCCCCAGGGTGGGAGCATCAGAAAGGCATTCTCATGGGAAGGTCTTTGGGGTGGGCGGTCAGCCTGCTCACCAGGAGATCAGACCACAGGGAGAGGCAGGACGGAGCCCTGCGGGCTGCCAACATCCCGCTCTGCCCCGTATCCGCCTGGCTGCAGCAGTCATCACACTCTGCCCAGATGCACTTGGATCCCTGTCACATGTCTGTGTCCCGTTCCTGGTCCATCCCAGCACCCGTGAGGTTGGCTGCTACAGCCCCAAACCTGAGACTCTCTCCAGAAGACCTCCCTTGGGCTGTGTTTTCATGGCCTCCTCTTCACCTGGTGGGGAGGTCAGGGTTCCCATCCCAGGGTCATGGGATGGCCAGACACACACCGCCTGACACTGGATGGATGAGACGGACAGCAGTCTCTTAGTCACAGGTTCTCACAGCCCAGGGGAGGGGACACTGCCCCACACGGGGTCACACGGGGGCTGCCCTCGGGTACGGCATGAGCCAGGGGTGAGAGAGCAGGGCAACCCCTGGCTCCCACGAGAGTATGTGATGGGCGTATTTGAATAATTCCTTGGGTTGGTGGGGAACTGCAGCAAGATGCTCGGGGAGAATCAGGCCTTGTGTCTAGTCCCCATGAGGAGGATGGTCGTTTGGCTGGAGACCTTATCTGTGGGAGCAGAGTGGAGGGAATCTTGCCCTTACACCGTTCAGGGCCCTTCTGGTTTCAGATGTCAGAGCAGGCCTCACACTGGGATTGTTAGAACTGCTTCACCTGCAAAACCTCGGGGGGATGTCATCCTCTCTCTTCTACCCAAACCCCTCAGCGCCCTGCATCCCATCAATGGACCAATGGCCGACTGTGCAGGGACACATCTGTCCTGCCCTCCCACCTCCAGCTGGGACACACCCAGGGCAGAGCCCCTCTGGGAGGGGCTGAGACCGTGACTTTGCCTCAAATCACACCTTTGCTTTGTTTCTTTCTTCTCTCTATCATGTGCACCTCCCCCTGACACACACATACCCTCAACTCCCTCACTGGTTTGTCCTGGAATATCCAAGTCCTTGTCTCAGAGGCTGCTTCAGGAAAAGTGACCCAAGACAGCACAGTCACATTTCTTGAGGATTTGTCATCAGCAAATCTCTTTTACACCTGCCTCTCATATGATTCTCACCTGAGAATTAGGCTGACAAGGATCACTAACGTTGTTTTATAGATGAGAATACAGAGGCCCACAGAGAGGCTGGGGTTTCGCGAGGTCCCACCGCTGTTGGGGAAGGAGTGCGATTGCAGCTCCAAATATGAGCAATGCTTCCAACTGGAAGCGTCTTCAATGAGCTTCTCAACCCCCAAGAAAGTCCGGAGTCTGGCCGGCTTCCTCCTCCTCACTCTAGTCTTGGCTTCCGTGCCTCGTCTCACCAAGCCCTCCCCCGGCCCAAATCTAAAGCTGTCCTCCTGTCAAGCTCTTTCACGTTACCCTGTTCCAGTTTCTTCTTTGCGGTTATCACGCAGATGTTTTCTTACTAACTTGTTTTCTGCTCGTCTCCTCCCACGAGGCTGGAGCTCATCTCTGATTCACTCGTGAAGTTGGAGTCACAGGGTGGGCGTTAGCTGAATATATGTGAAAAAATTAATCTCACGAAGCCAACTTCTGACTCTCGGTAAGGACCTGACCACACTGCGTCCCCAGTACAGTATTCACGTGTCCTTCTCAGGGTCCATCCATCCATCTGGAAAGGCGCATGGACCTCGAGGTGGAGAGGGAAACACTCCATGGACCAGTCACCAGATCCTTGTCCTGTCATCACTGTCACCTCCTCCCAAGGGACCACACACCAGTGGGTTACACGTGATGCTTTGACCCAGATGCCAAGAAAGACACATGAGCTACCTGGAGCATAGGTCTCCAGAAGTGGGATGGGGAGGCTGAAGGGTGTTTGGCGGGGAGGGGGGCGGGATCTTAACCGTAACAGGGGAGCAAGATTTTCACCTTGGGAATAAAAAAGATAATCATACTTCAAACGTATTTACCACCCTTCTTCCAAGAAGGGCAAAGTTGGAGAGAAAACGGTCCGTGGGCAGTAGAATAATGAAGAAAATGTTATGGAAGGTGCCGGTGTCATAAATGTTCATCTTCAATGAAACAGATTAACATGAGGACATTATAGTCCCAGCTCACCATCTGTTCACTTGGGGGAATAACTGATCGCCCCCTAATGGGTCCCAGACGTCTTGGGGCGGGGGGGTGGGCTGTCCCCTGGGTTTGGCCTCCCTCATCTCAGCCACCAGCTCTTGCTGTCCCCTCCCCCCCTTTCCATGACACTTCCCTAATTCTATTCATTTTCACCGTCTAACTGGAAACATCCTCAGCAAACACTTTTAAAAACAAGAAACTCTGGCCTTTCTCTAATTAGATCCTTTGGAATTGGGCCAAATTGGGCAGTTACTATTTTTACGTACCTCATCTTTATTCTTTGCTTGAAAAATTGTTAAGAGAACTCATACCTTGGTGGTGAAGGGCAGTCTCTATCCCCCCATTAAATCTATCACAATCTACCTTGCTAAAAATAGAGGAGAGAATGGATAGACTTAAAAGCTCACTTCTCTCTCAGGTAACTAATATTCATAGCAAGATAAATGCAAGGAGCGGCAGGTGGGGCTCACAGCATCATTCACCTTGGACCGCCCTATACAGCCTTCCTTCTCCTGGTCCAGTCAACTGAGCCCCTTCCCCAGACCACCCTTGGGGTTCATCTCTGATAACCTCTCTGCTCAATTTCCCAAGATGTACATTCCCTGGGAATTTCACACTCTGTTTTTATTGACAATGAGTATGTCCTAAATGTTGGTTAATATTTGGATATCAGATTCACAATATCGTACTGAAAATCTACCCAATGCAAGAGTTTGAGCAACGTTAGGTACGAAAAGGCTTGGTCCATCCCTGAAAAAGCTAGCAGCCTGACCGGCAAGGCCAAATCATTCCAAAATACTCCAGCAGTCCTGAAGCAGAGGCTTGGATGGGGGCATAGATCCCTCACCCCTGCTAGAAGGGTACCCCTGGCAGGAAGACGAGGGACAGCACCCTTCTGGAGAACTTCTCTGAGCTGTGGGGTCTCAGGTGATGTCCTGTTGTTTGTCATGGGAAGGAGAGGAAGGTGGGATAGGATTTGAGATCTGGAAGCAGGAGGCAGAAGGGCAGCATGTGTGGGTGGCAGGGCCACTGGGTGGTGGACATGGGCGTGAGGGTCTCCCTGGGATCCCATCCCACGGTGATTGCTGGGTTCTTCTCACTGAGTCAGAGGCCCTCAGGGCAGGGGATTGGTTGGTTTTGCTCATCTCTGTGCCCCGAACCCAGAACAGTGCCCAGGTCATGAATGGCATTCAATAAAGAGTCCCTAAATAAACGAATGAATGAATGAATGAATGCCAGCCAAAGATGGCCAGTGAGCCCAAGGTGCACAGAGGATGAGAAAAGCACCAGGCTTTGTCCTAAATGCTGAAAATACAAGCATGGGGAACACCTGCTCTCTGTTCCAGGAGCTCCGGGAGCAGGAAGAGGGTCACTTGGTCATTTCTGCCTGGGGAGGGGACGAGGAGGGTCATCCTGGTGGAGGTGATGGTTTGGCAAATCCTGATGTGTAACTTACTAGCTTGTGTTGCTCTGCATCTCATTGTCCTGTGTCCACCAGAGGGACCTGTGTCTTCTCTGTCTTTCCTTCTTTCTCTCTGAAACCCCTTCACCTGGTAGGAGATGACGGTGGGGAATGATGGACGGCGACTGGGGTGGGTGAATCATTGCATGAGTTCCTATGCCTGGTGTTTTTCTCAAATGATGACTGTCCATTCTTTGTCTCTTTCTCGGCCACTGTCAGGTGCAAACCTAGTGACCACCCCCTAGAAAGGCAGGAGGAGCTTCTGGTTCAGGCAGAAATTGTCATCCCCAAGAGGGGTCTCCGACAGAGGGGGCCTCAGGGTCTGACCCTTAGGCAGCACCGTGCCCAGAGCCTTGAGAAGAAGAAGGGGAAGGGGTGCCTGTCCACGCCCTACCCTGCACCCACCTTCAGGGGTGCTGCCCCCGTACAGCTGCAGGGCATCTCAGCAGTTCTGCCTCTAGGACCGGGGCTCAGCATCCTCTCCATCCTTCTAAGGAACAGGAGAAATGACGAGAGAGAGAGAGATTGTACTCCTTCAAAGAAAGAGTGAACAAATACTAGAAAAAACAATTCAAACATACATCTCATGCTTCTGATGTGTCAGAAAAGGTTGGCCCAGGGGAGGCAAAGATGCTCCAACCTGGTCCCAGCCTTCCAGGTGCTCCCAGGAGTCAGACCGTGAGGGTGAGGCTGCCTTCACTGCCCAGCCCCAGCCCCTCCGCCAGCTCCACACCCTGCAACAGTCACACCCCTTGCACCAGCCCTGCTCCCCCTGCACCACCCTCACCTCCCCCTGCACCAGCCCCCTGCCCTGGGCCTCTGGGCTCAGTTGCAGGCTACGCATAGGAAACAAAAGTGGTCTTCATGTGGGGTTTCTGTTTTTCTCCCATGTTGAGGCTTTAAGGGACCAGTAAATAAATTCCTTCCCTGACCCAGAGTTTGAGTGAAGTCATTTGAGAGACACAATGGAATCGGGCAGTTGTCACCACTAAAAGCTGGAAGAGGAGCGAGCTGTTGGTCACAGTAATGAGTCACAAGCTCTGCAAGGTGACTGTCCCCACCCACACCCACACCAGCACCCCCAGCACAGTGGGAGGAAGCCCAGGGCATACCCTGCAGACCAGGCCCCTGCAGAGGGGGGAGGAAGGGCAGAGCTGCACACACCCGCTCCCCGCCCTTCCCCATCCAGGGCAGGGCAGGGCAGAGAAACCCCTTACTTCTGCGGAATAGAGAAGAACCAGAGGAGATGCCTGGTGCTCACACACACACACACACACACACACACACACCCCTACACACACGAGATGCCAGACACTGTAGTGACTCTTGACTTTGTGGCCAGCTGGAAACCTTCCCTGAGTCCCAAATGGGACAGGTCACTGTTATGTGGTCCCACTGCAAACACACTTCTCCTTGGTGGCTCCATGGCAACTGTTTAAGTCCTTTGCTACCTACTTTTACTTCTTCCCCATAGACTGTGGACTCCATAGGAGAAGCACCTTCCTGCCTTCCACCCACCGCAGCCCCAGAACCCAGCAACTCTCTGGCATTGGCAGTGAAAGTCCCAGGTCCCAGGAAACCCCTCAGTTCCGGGCCCACCAGGATGATCGGTCTCCGCTGGTCAGTGAATACTCATTGGCTGGATGAATTCCTGGTTTACAGGGTTGCAACCCTACTTCCTGATTGACAACAAACGTGAGCAGGAAACACCTGAGCAGGTGCACTGATGAGGACTCAAGTCCCAGCCCACGTGACCCCCATGGGCAGAGGCTCTCCTCCCATGTGGTGGTAGGAGGGGACAGTGTGGGGGAGGGGGTAACTGTCCCCCAAATACGGTTGGGGTTTTTTGGTGGGGGAGGTGGGGTGGGATGGAGCATGCAGACCAAAGCCCTGAAGTTTCAGAAAAGTCCCTGGAAATTAACACCATCCCTCCTTCATCCTCAGCAGATGCGAGTATAATTACGGAGAAAGATGATGTGGGAATGTATACATTCTGAATTTTCTGAAAGTCAGAGTCTCCCATGCAGTGTTGATTACTAGACCAAGCCCGACACACAGAATTATTTCTAACTCAGTTTCAGTAAGTTGATTTGCCCTTATGAGAAGCCCTCCAAATTTTCAGGAGGCTGACAAATGGAATTTCCATGAAAAGGCAGGCAAATGAGCATTTGCAGACAACTGCGGGCACTTGTGGGCATTTGTGGCTGCGGGCACTCAGCACACTGGACATGGCAGAGGCTGAGGACAGGCAGGGTCCCTCGGGGATCCTAAGGAAATCTGGGCCTCATTTTCAGACCTCAGAGATCTTTGATAACACACAGAAGAGATGGCTTTCTCAAATGTGCCAAGAGCAAATGTGAAACCAGAGACGGGGGATGAGCACAGCACACAGCCCCGTGGTCAGTGGGGTGCTGTCCCACAGGAAGAGCCTTCAGGATGATGTGGGTTTGCGTTGGGCTTAAAGAAAGGAAATGCAAAGTGAAAGAGAGTGAGTTTCTGCTGACACAGAAGCCCAGAGAAGGAGATCCAGAGGTAGGTTAAGGCAGTGGAGGGAACAAAGGACAGAATGGAAGGTGAACAGGGAGCTCCGGTCCCTTCTGAGCCCATGGCCACCACCACACCTCCAGGCTCAGGCTTGAACCCCACAGTGTGGTCCAGGCAAGGTCACCAGGGCCTCCCCGCCCCAAGCAGCAGACCCTCCTTTGGGGGACCAGTAAGGAACACTGCTCAGAATTGATGGAGAAACCTCTCGCAGGGGTGAGAGGGATGGGACGGAGCAGTTCCAGCTGACCAGGAGTGAAGTTCAGACACGGGCCTGTGTGTGGGCCTGCTAATTACCATCCCTTCCCCCAGAATGCACCCACACAGACCAGCCGGGCCCGCAGGAGCAGGGCCTGCCCCTCACATTCTCTGCATCACAGAGCAGCAGAAGGACCTTCCAAAAGACAGGGGCCTGAGTCTTGGCCTCTCACTTCCCCAGGACGCAAGGAGGAGCCATGAGTGTGGGGGAAGGGCAGCCTCCACCTGCATCTCCCACCTGAGCCACCCATGGATTTGGGGAGGGGGAGATTAGGGCCATTGTAGCCAATTAACCAATCACCACTAGCTGAGGGGCTCAGAACAACAGGAATTCCTTCTCCCACGGCTCAAGGGACAGAAGGCAAAGATCAAGGTGTCAGCAGGGTCAGCTCCTTCTGGAGACTCTGAGGCCCCTCGCCCTGGCTTCAGGGGGTTTGCTGGCTTCCCTGGCTTGGAGAGGCATCACCCCTACCTCCGTCTCGGGGCCACATGGCCTCTTCTCTGGGTCCCTCCTATTTTATCCGAACATCAGTCATTGAATTTAGGACCCACCTAAATCCAGTATGATTTCATCTTGAGATCCTTAACTAATGATATCTTTAAAGATCCTATTTACTATAAGGTCAAATTCTGAGGGTCTGGGTAAATGTGAATTTGGGGAGGCGACACAATTCAACCCACTCAGGGCCCCCAACGGTGTGGACCCCACACCTCTCGTCTTCACTGATCTATCTCTCTTGCCTCATCAACTTCTCCCTCCCCAGAGGGTCACCTGCCTACCTACAAACCTGCCGCAAAGCCTCGACCTAAGGCAGTGATCACAGAAACACAAAAACCCCTGACTGCGTGTTCCTGTCTCACTCCAGCCCCTCCCCCTGCCCCCCTTGGCAGCAAAGCCCCCATTTCCCTGTTCCCCTCTCCGCGTCTACAGCTCCCACCCCGCCCCTCCCCTCCCCCTGCAGCCCAGGCGAGCTCACATCAACAGGGCGCCCCGGAAAAGGCTCTGAGAGGGCTCATCAGCCACCCCACGTTGCCAAATCTTTTCCTGATTTCACTCAACCTCTCGACACCATTCAACACAGTTGAGAGGCTGAATATACAGACGATCGTCCGAGCACTTGTAACAACCGAACTCTCACCCACCCGCTCCACAGCAGCCAGCCCAGCCGCCCAACCACAAACTCTGCAGCCACCGGCCCCCAACGGTCAGGACTCGGTCAAGGACTGCAGCTTCCCGACCATTCGCCCTCTCTTCCAACTCAAGGCCAGGCAGAGACTGTGCCCCCCACACCCATCAATGGGACCCCGCTCCTACTTGGCCTCCTCCAGCTCCCTGGGGGAAGCCTCCATCTGGGGCTCCTGGAGCCGGGCTGGTTTCCCCGTGAGGCTCTCCCCTGCCCTCAAGGCTCTGCAAATGCTGACTTTTGCAGTGGAAGCTCTGAGAAAATGCCCTCTGTCTGTTCTCGCTGAGAGGTCTTCTTTTATTTCCACACACTCCATTACGCCTTCCTTCAGGAACTGATTCCTTCCTTCAGGATGAAAACCCATGTGTCTCTTTTCCCCATAACTCATCTGCTGCCCCTGCAAGGTCTCTTTTGCTGAGTCCCCCTCATCTTCCCCACATCGTAAGCCTCTGAATCCAGCTCTCGTCTCCCTATGAATTTTCTGCCTTGATGGTCTCACCCACGAATTCACATGCCACCGTCTCTCATTTCTGCACATCCAGCCTGACCTGCCTTGAGTTGCAGATACATACAGTTTCCCCCCATCCCGACCCAGTACACATGCATTTGAACATCTGACAGAAGGCTTAAACCTAGCATGGCTGTATTAGTCAGCAATGGCCGCAGTAATGCTGCATAAAGAAATACCCCCAACTCAGAGGCTCATGGCAATCTGCGTGCACTCCCATGCTCACGGCTTCCTGGGCTGACTGGTTTGGCTGGAATCAGGTGGGTGGATGGACTCCAGGCTGCAGGCTGGGTGCAAGTTCAACCACAGGTGTTCATCCCAAGGCCCAGGCCGTGGGGAAAGTCTCTGTGGGGATCCCTAGCACACAAGAGGCCAAACAGCACAATGTTTTAAAGCCCTCAGCTACCATCACGCCAACCATATCCCTTTAGCCAGAGCAAACCTCACAGCCAAGCCCACGTAGTAAGGCAGGGAGGTTCCCTTGACTCACAGCCAGGGGAAGAGAAGCAAATACTTGCCAAACAATAATCCACAGAGCAAAGGCATAATGATTGGTAAACTGTCTTTATGGCCAGAAAATATGATTGTATATGTAAAATCCAAAGTCGTATACGAATTATCAAAATTAATAAGTGAATTCAGCAAAGTTGCAGGACACGAGATTAAAATACAAAGTAAATGACACGTCTATGAACTTACAACAAACGACTGGAAAATGAAATTAAAATATCCTTTACAATAATAGCATTAAACTTAACAAAAGATGTGTGGGATTTGTATATTTACAACTACCAAACATTGCTGAGAGAGATTACAGAAGGTCTAAACAAATAAAGAGAGATCGTGGTTGGGAAGAATTCATATTTCTAAGCAGTCAATTCTCCCCAAATTTATCTATGGATCTAATGCTATTCCAATCAAAATCTCAACAGGTGTTTTGGTAGAAATTGGCAAGGTGGTTCTTAATTTTATATGTAAATTTTAAGAGACCAGGAATAAATAGCCAATATATTCTTTAAAAGAGAATAAAGTTGGAGGGTTTATTCTGCCTTATTTCAAGATGTACTGACAAGTTACAGTAATTAAGATAGTGAGGTATTGGCAAAAGAATAGACAAATAGATCCACAGAACAAATCATTGACTCCAGAAATGTGTATATAAGTGCACATATATGTGTGTGTAGATAAATGTATATGAAATGTACATGTGTATGTAAATGTATGTGTATGTAGATATTTGTATGTGTATGTAGATGTGTGAGTATGAACTAATTGTAAAAGGCATCAACACAATTCAATGGACAAAGTAAAATGTTTTCAATAAATGGTACCAAAATAACTGGATAGCCACATGAAAATAGAAAACCGTTGACCCCTACCTTACACCATACGCAAAAATTAATTTGAGAAGGATCATAAATTTAAATTTGAAAGCCCAAGTTATGCAGCTTCTAGGAGAAAATGTAGGAGAGGATCTTTAAGGTCTTGGGGTACACAAAGATCCCTTAGGACACAACATTACACTATCCATTACCAAAACATAATAACTCGGATTTTTTTCTAAATTTAAGCCTCCCATTCATCAAAGGACTCTACTAAGAAAATGGAAATATGGGCCACAGACTGAGAGAAAATACTTTCAATACACATGTCAGAGGAGGAACTCATACCCAGGGTTTGCAAAGGACTCCCACAAATCCATAATAAAAACAGAGACGATCTCCCCAAATGTGCAAGAGACTGGAACAAGCAAAATACCTGCAAGTACAAGAAGCACAGGAAAAATCACTCCACATCACTAGCCAGTTGGGCAACACAAACTACAATCATGATGAGAACATTGCACACCCGTCAGAATGGCCAGAATCACCAAGCATGTTAGCCCCAACTGGGGCTGAGGCTGTGCACCAGCTGGACACTTACCTGTCACTGTGGGTGTGTAGAGTGGTCATGTTACCAAACTCAGGTTCAGCTTCTCATCACTTAAGAATCCCATACTGAGAGACAAGTGTTGGGTAAAAGGAAAGATAGCTTTATTGAGGAAGCCAGCAGTCCTGGGGAGAAGGTGGACTCATGTCCCAAAGAACCAATTCCCCCCTGTTGATCAGGGGGCAAGAGATTTTAAAGGGGAGTTTCAGGGGTGCACAAGTGGGGGGGAGGGAGCTACATGCAGAACAGCACAGTCAGCTCTGACAGTCATCTTGAAATTGGTCATGCAGTGGTCTGATAAGCCTCATCTTGATTGTTTTAAGTACAGTTAACCTTCAACTCCAGGGTTGGTTTTTTTCCCATTTCTTTGAGGCCAGTTCTCAGAATTGTGGTAGCTTATGTCACAGCTACAGTCTGGTCATGATGTAGTTAACTTCTTCCACCTGGTAGCGGTTTCAGTATCTACAAAACAGCTCAAAGGATATGGCTTAGAATATTATCTATAGCCCTTAAGGAGGAACTAAAGGTCCTTGGCTTTGTTTAATGACTAAGCTCTTATTATTTTGTCCTGTTCAACTGTTTCCCTTTGTTTCTGTTTCTGTCTCATTTTCTCACTTCTCTGATTAAACTTACTCTTCAGCTAAAGTTTTTTTACAGCCAAGAAGCAGGTGGAGGACATGGGGGGCTTCTGTCCTGGGAAGGCCCCATAGGGTCCTGTTCTGTTTCAGTCAGACAACTTAAGAAAACTCTTTGGTGGTTTCTTGTATGACTCAACGTGCAGTTACCCTAAGACCTAGCGGTCCTACTCCTAGGTACATACCCAAGACCCATGAACACGTAGGTCCACCCAAAGACTTGTACAAGAATGTATATTCATAGCAGCTGGATTCACAACAGCAAAAAAATTTTAAAAAGCCAAATGATGCCCATCAACAAGAGAATAAATAAGAAAACCACAGTATATCCATTCAGTGGAATTCAACTCAGGAAAAAAAAGAAAGAGAGAGAGAATTTCTGATACATACAGCAACTTGGATGAACCTCAAAACCATTCTGTGGAATGAAGGAAGCCCACAACATAGCACATTTATGTGAATTTCCATTTATGTGACGTTCAAGAATAAACAAGGGGAATCCATGGTGATGGGAGTCAGATCCTACAGAGGGCGCGAGGGGGGCCGACTGTAGAGGAGCAGGAGGGATCTTTCTAGGGTGAAGAAAATGTTCTGTGTCTTGATCTGGGTAAGTTACAATTATCGAATTCAACTAACTGTTCACTTAAAATTGTGCATTTTACAGTATGTAGATTCTGCCTCAATAAAGTACTGTTCAAATAATATTAAAATAAACTGAATGATGATATAAAAAAATAAATAAATAAAGAACTCGGGAAGGAATTACTGTGATGTGGAAGATCTTTCCTCCTGGGCACGGAATACCCTCCGGACATGGTGGTAAATGTCTTACTGCATTACCTCATTCAGTGCTCCATAATCCCCTGGAGTAGAAAGGTTTTCTTGGGCCTGAGAGATTTGGCGACTTTCCTGAGGTCACCCAGGCCGTGCAAAGCAGCAGAGTCAAAACATCAGGCAGGCATCCCAGACACGGAGCTCTCACCTCTACCCTCTCTCCCAGGCTTGGGCTGCTTTCTGTTTATTTGTGTAATTCCCACAACAACCAAGGAAGGTCATTGTCATTATCCCATTCTAAATGCAGGACAACAGACTCAGAGTGAAGTAGGGAGGGGGAGGTGAACCAGGGCGGTGGGAGGGAAAGCCCACCCTTTCCCCAACACCTCTCCAGGGGCTTCAGCTTCACACGATGGGACTGCTTGCTGCCCAGCTCCTGGCTGCCACCCCAAATACCATGCCACCCAGGCCTGTCCCCTGCCACTGGATCCAAACAGAAGTAGCCTTATCCGTTCTGAGGTGGATCCCCAACACAGAGAAGGCTCTCTCCTGTGTGGCCGCGTAGCAAACCCACAGCTTCCGAGTAGCAGGAGATGCTCACATGTGAAGAGCTTGTCTCCAGAGCCATCAGTCATCTGAATGTTGGGATTTAGACACCCCCAGGGGTGTCACACCCCCAGACTCACAGGGCTCTGTGAGTTTAACTCCCTCTCCAGCATGCCCGTGCCAGGGGGACACAGACAGCCCACTGCAAATGTCCCCTCAATGAATGACTGACCATGGGCATGATGCTTCTGGTGGCTGATGTGTCCGACCAACTCTGACCTCGGGCAGACCACCAGCTCTGAGACCCCCACCAGAGAGGCAGCTTCCCACCTCCTCCTGCAGCTGACCCAGAAGGGCCTAGAGACGGGCCACCAGGAGGCCTCTTGGAGGGGCACTTTCAGAAGGGAGCCAGCAGCTGGCCCCCACCTCAGTCTATTGAGAGGAAATGGCCCGACAGCTTCAGAGTCCTGAGAGACACTTCTGCTGCCCCTCCTCCAGGCTGGCTCTGACACACAGGCCCCTTGGGACATGCAGGTACAGGAGACAGGGTCACAAGTCCTTGAGGCATCTCTGAATCTTAGCTTGGCCACGAAAGGACGACAGCCCTGGCCAGGCCTTGGCTGGGAGGCTGTCAATCAAGAGAAGAGGTGAGATGCGGGGTGGCAGTGCTGTCCAATGGAACTTTCTGGGTTGATAAGCATGTTCTATGATACAGCCACTGATCATCTGATACGTGACTAGTGCGGCCATAAGTTAGCTTTTAACTTAATTTCATTAATCTAATTTTAGATTCACACGGCTACACGTGTCTACTGGCCACCATGCAGGACCACACACTCTGGAACCTAGAGGTTCACAGACGCTGCTGGGTGACCCTCTCCCACCAAGGGCCCGAGTGCCCTGACTCTGCCAGAGGTCTTTGTCCTTTTGGTGGTGGAGAATCTGGCTGGTTCTGAGGACATTCAAAAAAAAAGAACCAGCTTTGGTTCCCTAGGGGTGTCTCTGGGCCTGAGCTCCAAACCTCTTGGGGAGGAAGCAGAGCCCCGTGTCCTGTGGAGGGAGGGGCGTGGCCCCAATGACACGGATGCTCTAGAGAAACCACCCCACCCAGGCCACCTCTGCAGGCCTGGAAGCCAGGGCCCCAGAAGGACTGTGACATCCCCAAGGTCTTTGCTAAAAAGTGAGGAGTAAACGTGGACACAATTCTCCTGGAGCCCTCCCTGCCGAGGCCAAGGAGGTGGCAGTGAGAGCCGGACCATGCTTGCAGTCCTTAGAGATGGACGTTTCAAGCAAGCCCACGGGGGCGAGAAAGCCTGACAAGGCACGGCCCTCTGAACTGGCCCCGTCTGGTGGGGACCAGGCTGCGGCTGTGCAGTGGAGGCAGGGGGCAGTGGTGGCGTCACCGCGGGCACCCACCTCCCGGTGTGAACTTCCCAGGAGAGCAGGCGGCCTGCTGGAGGAGCTGCACCTGCCTCTCCTGCCCACAGCCCCACAGCTCAAGGTCACGGGTCTGCAGGAAGCATCCTTTCCATCCCCACTTCCTGTACGACCTGTGGGCCATGGCAGGGAGCAGGCCCCATGTTTGGGGTCCCTTTTTCAACCCAATTTTTCAATGGCCTTTAATCGGCTTCTGTATCCTCTCCAACATCCACTCCTCCAGGCAGACACCGACTCTGGAAAGGAAAACCTACCCCAGCTTCCCCTGCGCTGCCATCTTTTCTCCAGCGCCGTCCCCTTGGCGGGAAGACAGGACCACGTCTCAAGCTCAGAAGGTTGCCAGAAGCCTCACGCTGTTCCTGCAGGGAAGCCGGGTGCTGCTTCCGCCATGTAGCCAAGGCTGTCCACGCACCGGGCCTCGGTGACAAGGGAGAGGGGCCCAGGAAAATCCACTTTCATCCTCTTCTTCCCCAGAGATGGGGCTTCAGCTCGAGGTGGAGACGAGGCTGAGACGTTGAAACAGCCATGCGCCGGCCCCAGCAGCTCTCTGGGACGAGCCGAGTGACACAGCGTGGGGGGAGAACAAATGTCAAGGCAGCTGCCAGCCCGGGAGGGGACACGCTAGCCTCGGTGACAGTGAGGAGGGCTCTGCACTCAGCTGACGCTCCCTCTCTCTCCTTCCAAGTGTCCCTGCAGGACGGACACCAGCTTCGCCTCTGCACACTCCCTCCCTGATGCATGGACTTCACGAGCGACTTTTGCTCTGTATCCTTTTTCGACCCCGGACCACTTCCTCCTCCAAAACTTTATACCCATCCATCTCCGAGCCGGCATTTGGCTTCCATCAAGGGCAACCTGTGCGTGTGTTTCTCTTTGACCCAAATAAATACTCCTGGCCCACATCACTTCCCCATTCCCCCAGGGTGGGGACAGGACAGCAGCCCTGATGACAGAGATCCCGGGGTTCTGGTAGGCTCTGCAGTTGAGGAAGAGACTGCAGAGAAGGGCCCTCCCTCCTTGTGAATGACCCAGCAGCCCAGCAACTCCCAAGGCCCCATGTTTGCAGCCGCTCAGCAGAGCCCACGGGGCAGCAGAGGAAAAGCATCGGTCACTGCCCAGAGGAGAGCATGGCTTCCAGGAGGAGGGCAGAGACACAGGAAGGAGGACGCAGTGGGTGGCTTCGTATCTTCCCGTCTCCACGAGGAGACTTGGAAGCCCATCCATCTTGCTGTCCACACCTGAACTTGGATGCTTCTGCTGGCATCCCTGGTTCTGAGGCCAGCCAGACTCTGGGGAGACCCACATCAGCCCAATCCACCCAGGAAGTTCTGAGCGGTCAGAAAGAAAGAGTCTTTACTTCTGGGCTAAGCATTCCAGGTTCGCCCAGTTCCTGTGGGAACCTCCAATAGCCCGATTCCACCAGCAATCACGGAAGCAGTAGCTGCTGTGTGTTTCCGAATCTACACCCATGCCGGGGCTGCGCTGTGATCACGTGTCTGCTTCTGTGGCATGCCCACCCTCCAAGGGGGGCCCAGGTACTGACCGCGTTTACAGGTGACTCAGAGTGGGTGACAAAACCTGCCTGACACCCAGGCGGGTGAGCGGCGGAGCCAGCGTCAGGGGACGTGCCCTTGGCTCAGGGCCTGCCCAGACTCCTGCAGGCCCTTCCAATCCCGGCCAACCACGCACACAAAGGGTCGCACAATTCCAGTCTCTGGCCAAAAGCCCTATGGCCAGGCAGTCTCCTGTTCCCCAGGCCCCCTGGCTCTTCTGCACCCCTCCCGTGTCGAGGACATCACCTCCCCTGCAGGCCAGTATAGCATCCATGCTGGGCTCGCAGGGCCGGGGACGCGTCCAGCCTCGGTCCCTCTGCCCTCATCTGGGGATGTGGACGCTGCCTGGCTCTGGCCATCAGCTCCAACAGCAGCATACATCCTACCCTCCTCCTGGCAGGAGGGGTAAATCATAGGGCCCCAGCGCCCCCGGTAGCCGGGTCTCAGGGTGAGACTGAAGAGAGATTTGGTGCCTCCACAGGAGACGTGTCCACTCACCAGGTGCCCTGTCTCTGGCCCCCTTCTGCCTTCTCTTTGCTCTTTGTCACATGGCTGGAGGCCCTCGAAGCCCCAGGCGGAAGCGGAGACTGCAGATCAGACCTGAGCTGCCATGTGACAGCATCATCTCGCAGGGATCCGGGAGGGAGGGGGGACCGTGGGGACGGGGCAGCCGTGTCCCCAGGTCAGGTTCCCACAGCCCCGGCCACTGCCCACCCTCCGTAGGGGACACCTGTCCTCCAGGCCTGGTTCTGCGTCACCGTCGCCCAAGGGTGGGGCCGTGCTCGGGGCGTGGCAGGCGTCCAGCCTTCTTCACGGCTCCCAGCAGCTTCATCAAGTGGCTCTAGCATCTCCACCTGAGCAATGAGCAGAGGAGGGAACAGCAGAGGCAGACATGGGGCCGCCCTCCTCACAGGACACAGCCCAGCAGCTATGCTAGTCTGCAGCTGCCCGGCCCCCTGGGCCTTTCCACCTGGTGCCTCCAACTCGGGGGTGAGAGTGGCCAAGAGGCAGGCTGGGACCTGGGGCCCTTTGCTGCAGTGACTGCACCTGGACAAACGTCTCCTCCAGCACAAAATACAAAGACACTATAAGGGACTAAAAATAACTGCGTACATGGGCAGTTGGGGCAAGTTATGGACAACAAGATACAAAGAGACCAAAAACCCGACTGCCACTTCTGAAGAGCCGGGAGCAAAAAATTGTGCTGGGAGCAAAAGCAGGGCACTGTGCATGGTACCCTGCGCTCAGCACCACCAAAGGGGTGGGCAGACCACCTAACCCCCCACCAACCGCCCGGCCCATGGACACACCCCTACCCTCACACCATATGAGGAAACAGCTTGCCCCCCCTCGGGGAGCGAGCAAGGGTTAGGGTTAGGGTACTTGTTACTTGCTGTTACTTGTTTTCACTCCCCCCTGCTGCAGCAGGAGCCCCAGTAAAGCCTTGCCTGAATTCCTTGTCTGGCCTCTTATCAATTTCTATTGATTAAGGAGACCAAGAACCCTGGTCGGTAACAGCCATACGCACGCATGCACACACACGTGGTGTTTGGGATGCACCAACGGGAAGTAACAGCAGGCAGGGGGCCCCAGTGCTCAGGTAAAATTCCTCTAGATTAGGGAATCTTAATTCAGAGCAAGAGGTTGCTGGATGAACCTTGGGGGTTCCACAAAGCCCCTAAAATCTTTGCAAACTTGATTACTCTGTGTGTGTCTGTGCAGTTTGGAGGGAGTGAAGTCCTTTGATCAGAACGTCAGAGGAGCCTTGGGGAGTTTCCAGCACAAGGGAAATCGAAGCTCACCACCCCCCCCGGGGGGGAGGGACTCCTCCACACGGCCTGAGTGAGACCCCATCCTGGGGGAGGGAGGGCTGGGCCTGAGCCTTGGCCGGCCTCAGGGGACACCTCAAAGGCCATGAGCTCTCTGCCTGTGCTCAGAGGCCCCCACAGGCTAGGGGATCCCTCAGGCCAGTCCCCACCGGAGAAGACCTCAGATGCATGTGCAGAATATTTCCAGCTCTGGAGAAGGAAGCAGGGCATACACCGGCTCAGCGAACCTAGAAAAGCCAAGCCTGCACATCCCCCCATACCATGCTAGTGCACCACACCCCATCGCTTGGGAGTCGAGCCCGTTGCCGATGTGGAGGAAAAGCCACGCTCTTCCTCGCTGGGCGTTTATGCTGATGGGCTAAGCACCAATGTAGGGGAGAATGTTTAAGTTCTGAGCGGATCAGCCACTCCTTCCAAAAGAAGTCTGGAAGAAAGGTACCGGGCTCAGGATGGAAACCGTGTTCATAGGTCCTGAATTGTGATGCTGAGCTAGTTTGCAAAAGGGAAGGAGAGAGAGAAAGGTCAGGTAAGAAATACTGGAACACGAGAAGCCCAGCAAAGCCTGCACGTGTAAAACAAGTCAAGGCAGCAGCTCTCCGATTAAATGGAAACCTGGTGGAAACGGATCAGTAGGGAAGGGCAGGAGTGTGCGTGCCAGGGAGATAAACACCATGCCGGTCACGCTTAGCGTCCCCAGCCACTCCGCAGCCTCGGCAGCTGTGGGCCACGTCTGCCACGTTACTTTCTGCAAAGGGCACAGAGAGTCTCTGCTCCCAGGCTGAACCCCACAGCAGATGCCACAGTCTCCCCTAACCTGTGACGGGGAGCAGAATGGGACACCCCAACAGAGGCTACTTTGGCATAGGAATTATTTTGAGCTGAAAGCAACTGAGAAGAAGCAGATACAGGAAAAGCCCTTTGTCCTCTCCCCATTTACCTAAAAGCAGGACACAGATTTGTGAAGGTGTCCCTCTCCCCCCAGCCAGGAAGGACAGAAGTTAATCACTGGAGTCCATGCTGGGCCCTGATCAGCCCAGAGGAATCCACACCACAAACCTCACTCACTGGCCCTTGTCTCCCACTAGGTCCCCCATGTATTTGCCCTCCCACCACTTGCTGCCTTAGAAACTCAAAGACTAGTTCCTTTGTCTTGTCACTTCTCTAGGAATCTGTTTTTCTCTTCTTAAATGTTATGTAAGCCGAAGTTCTAACCACCCCTTTGAGTTACTCATCTCTGAGTGCTGCACAATGCATGTGTTAGTAACCTTTTTTTGTTTTTCTCTTGTTAATTGGTCTTTCCTCCGTCCAGTGTGCAGGGTACCAGTCAATGCACCTATGATGTTTAGGGGTAAAAAAGAAGTTTTTCTTTCCCTTGCACCTGCTTCCAACTGTCTTCACAATCTAACCGCAAATTCACTTCCTTTCAATAGTGACCCCGTGTTGACGGGCCCAACACTGTGCTGAGCCCCAGAATATAAGAAATGATTTGACCTGGACACCCCCCAACCCGCTCCCATTTGAACCTCATCGTCTGGCGGGAGAGAAAGGCAACCAGGGTGGAGAAGCAATGGTAGAGCTGAGGCAGGAGGCACCAAGCCCCAGTACAAGGATGCACATGTGGACTGACCTTGGGCTGTCCTTGAGTCCCCACCAGCCTCTGTTTATTCACTTACAATGGGTCTGGTAACAACAGAAAACACCTTGTAGCACATGGAGTCTCCCAGAGCCTGACACAGGACAAGCACTTGCATCAGTCAGGGTGAGCTAGGTCAAGCTGTGCGGAAAACAACCCCCGTCTCAGGGCTTTCAAGTGGGGGCCCTGCTCTGCCAACAGAACAACCACTGCCTGGGATGCTGCTGGTCCCTGTGGCCAAGGGAAGCAGAGGCAGACAAATCACACACTGGCTCTTCAAGCTTCCACCTGGAGCTGTCAAGTCACCTCCACTCACTGGCTGGAAGTCGCACGGCCACACCTAACTCCCATGAGCAGGAAAGTGCAGTCAACAAGTGCCGGAGGGAGTGCTGGGGAGGCTGCATAAATGGGGCTGGCCACCCTGGGCATGGTGGTGGGGCTGGCAGCCTTGCTGATGGGACCCCATGGGGGATAGGCAGCCCCACAGGGACATGGTCTTCAATGCAGATAGAGTTCTGGTGACAGGGTCATCATTTCAACAACTGCCTGTGAGCTATGGTGCCAGGCACTGTCCTAGAAGCCAAGAACACAGCCAAGGACAAACGAGATAGCAATTCTGTCCTCACAGGCGGCTCACGTTCTAGTTGAGGATATACATACGTGATGTACCATCTATGTGCACGGACTGTACAGGGCAGCCCTGTCCAAGAGAACTTCCTGCAACAACGGAAATGCTCTATATCTGCACTGCATGTCTGGGTGCTGAGCACTTGAAATGCAGTCAGTGTAACTAGGAACAGGAATTGTTTATTTTATTTAAGTTTAATTCATTTATATTTAAACAGCCACCCATGGCCAGTGGCCATCGTGCTGGACAGCACAGAGACTATTAAATGATGCTAAACACAAAGTAAAATGTGACGCAGGGGAGAGGACCCGAGGGCAATTGAAGGGGTGTTGTAGTGGGGGTGGGGGAGCTAACGAGGGGCATTTGAATAGAGACCTGAAGGCAGTAGGAGCAGCCCGTGTGGACAGCTGTGGAAAGAGCACCCTGGGCAGAGTGAATGGTGTGTGCAAAGGCCCTGGGGCAGGAGCAGCCCAACACACTCAAGTAAGAGCAAGCAGGTCAGTGTGAAGCAGAAAGAAGGGAGGAATAATGCAGGGGGGTAGGCAGAGAGGTCACGGAGAAGGGGGCTGTGGCCAGCTGAACAATGGACCCTGAGATATCCACGCCCTAATCCCTGGAGACTGTGACTCTGTTCCTTCCATGGTCAAAGAGGTTTGGCAGATTAAGGGTCTTGGGATGGGGAGATTCTGCTGGGTTACCCAGGTGATCTAATCGTCATCACAAGGATCCTGGCAGGAGGGAGGCAGGGGCATCGGAGTCAGATGTAGATGTTGGAGGAGGGGAGAGATTGGAAGATGGAGGAGGGGCCGCCAACCCAGGAAACTGGGAAAGACAAGAAACGACTCTCCCCCGGGGTTTCCAGAAGGAACCAACCCTGCCAGGACCTTGATTTTAGGACTCCTGACCTCCAGAACCGTAAAATAATAAATTTGTGTGGTTTTAAGCTGCTACATTTGTGGCAACTTCTTACAGGGAACACTACAGGGCCTTGGGCGCCTGTCTGAGGACTGTGGCTTTTATTCCGAGAGAAACGAGGCCATGTCAGTCACCTCGTGCAGAGCAGAAGCCCGTGTCTGGACACCACTTGTCACAGCCCAGCCAGACCTCCTGGACTGTCCCCTTTGTCCAGTCATCTGCACCTGGGCTGTTTCAGGCAAGGGGGGACATGCAGACGGCTGGGAACGGGGGGGGGCATGACACAAGTTCAGGATGGAGGAGCCTGGCCTCTTACCCACAGACCTTGGCCCCAGGGGAGACATGTGGTCTCCAGGAAGCCTCTCCAGATGACCCGAGTGGCCACGGCCCCCTCAGTGACCCCCACCTGCACTGTCCCTGTGACTGACTCGCCTCCAGATCCCTGGAACTCCCCGCGTGTGTTCATGCTTCTGATGGAACATCCAGGTTCAGCCAGCCCTTTAGAGCCTGAACGTTGCACCCAGGGACCTAGGAGTCCCTCATTCACTCATCACCTGACTATTTACCAAGCACACGGTGGGGGCCCAGCCTGGGGTCGAGGTCTAAAATGACTGACAGCCGGAGACAGAGTCCAGGCCCCTGAGATGTCCCAACTAGCAACAGAAACGGGGACTTTGTCAGCATTTACAGGTCAGGGTGGAAATGCCATAGAAGAGGAGGGACTGGGAGAGCCCTGGGGGTGGGGGTGGGCTTGCTTCCAGAAGGTTCTTGGGCAAGGAGCAGCAAGGCCCTGGGAGGAAGGGCGGAGAGAACATCTGGAGCAGAGAAGACCAACTAGAGGAAGGCTGGTGTCCTGAGAGCCTGGCCCACCTCCAGCCTCTGTCTGGCTGTCTGTCTGTCTGGCCGGCCAGCCATGGCAGCTGGAAGCCCACACTAAGGCGGGGGTGAGGGCCACGCAGGCTTCCTCTGCTCGCAGCTGCCACTCAGCAACAGGAGGACGGGGGAGCTGGCTCCCACCTGCCTGGCGCTGGCGACCCTCCTGAGGTCAGTGGAGGCCCACTGGGGCTGAGATGCTGTTTCCATGACCATGGCAGCCTCAGTGGTCCCCGCAGCCCCCAGCAGCCACTGCAACCCCTCCTGAGCCCCTGTCCCTTCCTGGTGTCACCTTAGTGAGGTGGCGTCTTAAGGGAAGTGAGGAGGAGGCCCCAGCCTCAGCTCTGGCTCTGGGACCACAAGGATGGTGGACCACCGTTTCCCTCCATCCGCCCTGGCCAACCTGGCGCATGAGCTTCAAGGGGCAACTGGAAGTTTCCACGGCAGAGGATACCGTTAGGACACTGATTTTCAGTGAGATGTTCTCCTCTGGGTCCTGAGACTTGACACTAGAGGGACAAGCAAGAGGACACATTCAGGAACACAAATGCATGTGTGGGGTCTGAGAAACATCACCCCTCGCAAGGCCCGGTGCAGCTGAGCTCCCAAGAGGCCTCAAGAGGAAAAGCCGTATTTCTTCTAAAAGCAATGATTTAATCAAAGAAGAGAGGCCAGTCTCCATCCACATCACTTTGGACAGCTACGAGTTAAACTGGACCCACGGCTCCGTGGTCCCTGGGTCACCACCTGCCCCCCCCCCCGCCCCACCACTCCCTCATTCCTCCATGAACAGGGTTGCAATACCCAGCAGGGACTCGGTCCAGGGCAGGGCTGGGCCTCCAGCTCAGGGCTGGCAACTGACAGCACAAAACACCCTGTGTCTGCGTAACCGAGGCAGGTCGTCACGGCCACTCACACTACAACGGCATCCAGAGCCCCACCGAGGGCTGGAATAAACACGGGAGACAGCGCACTGGGTGCCAGGTGATGAATGGGAGGAGACTAGGAATTCGTCAGCGGGCTGGGCGGCCTGCCCAGCTGCAGGTGTGCCTCGGGCCCTGCTTGCACCTTGTGTCCAGACGCAGCTGATCAGTTCCTGCAAGACTGAAGTTCAGAGACCAAGCAAGCGGGGAAGCCATTCACATCCCTTCATGGGAACAGCCAGCCCTCCCTCCCTCCCGCGTAGAAGTGCACATCTATGTAACCATGGATCACCTGTTCGTTTCTGGGGAGGCCTCAGCTCGTATTTCTCCCAGCCTGGGCTCCCTGCTGGCACCAGCAGCATGAGATTCTATTTCTTCTGCAAAAAGTCGGCTCTGCTTCCCTGGCCGGGCTGCGGTCTGCACCTGGCACCTGGGATCCACTGAGAGCTTACTAGTGGTATGAATCAATCAATCAATCAATCAATTTAGTGTAGTTTAGTCCCTGGTGGGACGGGAACAGGCCTGAGCTGGAGGCGGGAGGCTGGGTTTCCATCCAGGATCCAGGGCTCACCAAAGGGGAAGACAGACATGCAGAGCAGGAGGGGCTCTGGGGAAGGTCCCAGGCTGGGGGGTCATTTGTGGGGGGGAACCTGGCACAGACCCCAAGGGGCCACTTAGTAGCTACATGAGTTAGACAGCTCAGTAAACCTTTCTGAGCCCCAGTTTCTTCATCTGTGAAGTGGGTATAATATTACCCTCCTCATAGAGTCATAGCACAAAACAAATGAGTTAATGTATCAAAGACCCTGGTCTAAATAAATGCTCCATAAAAAGAGGACTGTGATATTCTGTTCCCTCAGCCCCAAGGTGTCCACCTCCCACCCCATATTACCCAAGCTTTTTATTTTCTGTATTTCTGAGGTTCTGACATCTGGTACCTTGCTGACCCTGGAGAGCCCCTTCCAGGGCCAGCCAATCCCTAGAAATGATGGCAAATGGACTTGTGCTCCTTTCATACACAGACTGACCAATCCAGAGCCCACATTCATCCATCAGCTCACACTCTGGACCACTTTCCCCTGCCCCAATCACCCAGGGCCAGATACAGACAATAAGGGGCAGCCCCAATGCCCCAGAGCCCACTGAAATGATTCAAACTAGTCAGTCCTCAGCTTGGAGCAGGATGGGTGCAGTGGGGCTGGGATGAGGTGGTCAGGTTTTAGTAACGTTGTGAAACTCGAGCAGACAGGATTTGTTCATCCATCAGGTGGAGGGTATGAAAGAAAGAGGAGTTAAGGATGACTCAGAGGTTTCTGGCTTGGTGAGGATCTGATTTGTCTTTTACCAAGAGAGAGAAAGAGGAATGGTTGGAGGAGTTCAGCTTGTGCAACCTAAGTGTCCACTGACAGAGGAATGGATAAAGAAGGTGTGGTACATATACACAATGGAATACTGCTCAGCCATAACAAAGAATGAAATAATGCCATTTGCAGCCACATGGATGGACCTAGAGATGATCATACTAAGTGAAGTAAGTCAGACAGAGAAAGACAAATACCACATCATATCACTTATATGTGGAATCTAAAATATGGCACAAATGAACTTATATACAAAATAGAAACAGACTCACAGACATAGAAAACAAACTTATGGTTACCAAAGGGGAAAGGAAGGGAGGATAAATCAGGAATTTGGGATTAGCAGATACAAACTACTATACATGAAATAGATAAACAACAAGGTCCTACTGTATAGCGCAGGGAACTATATTTAATATCTTGTAACAAACTATAATGGAAAAAAAAAAAAACCTAGACTGTCTTGGATCTTTTTACCCTGCCTCACCCATTCCTTTTTGCAAAAAGCACAGTAGAGGCTTCTGCCCATGTTCCCCACCCTGCCCCCTGCCCCTGCCCCCTGGCTGGCCCTGGTGCTTCTCCATGTAGCCCTCTGTGGCACACCTCCTGTTTCTGGATCTGTGAGTATAAACTTCTTCCTTCCTGATGTGTGTCCTACCACACCCGGCTAGAACAAACCCCAGGCTCCCTTATAACACATCCACCCCAAACTTCTCACCCACCGGCCCAGATGCAGACACCTTGCAGGAAAGTCTGGGTGGAGCACATAAACCACGGGAAAGGCTTCTTTCTGGGATGCAGGGGGAGGCAGGGATGGGGCTGGAGCAGGGACCAGGTTTTGCCCCGGCTAGACCCTGACTGAGTCTCCCCTACCCTCCCCCCACCTCTCCACTCACTAGTCCCTCCTCCGCCACCCGTCGCTGAGACATAAACTTCAGTGGCAGCCGGAATAATGGCAAAACTGTAATGACTTGTTTATGACTGTTTGTTTGTGTCAGACTCCTGATTTTTTTTAATCTCCAGAAGACACTAATTCAAAAATGAAGCCCCAAGCAAAAAGATTTATCAGAGAATAAAATGGCTTGACATGTGTGTTGCCTTTTCCTGCTTTACATTCCCCTGGGCCGTTAGGCAGGGAAAACATAAGCGGGGGAGAAATGCCTCCAGTATTGGGTCTGGGAGCCCAGCTCATGGGGGGACAAGGCGTGGCCCTCACTCCCTTGCCAGGTCAGCCCCCCGTGGGTCAGGCACTGGGCCAGGGGGCTTCCCGCCTTTGCTGAGTCCCCAGCCAAGGGGCAGATGATCTTCACCAGGTGAGGAAGCTTGACGGAGCACCTAGGATGATCTGGGACGTGCTGGTGACCTGGGGAGAACCCGCTTCTCGGCATTCTTCTGCGGGAAGTCCCATCTCAACCCTGACCCTACGGG
This sequence comes from Balaenoptera musculus, assembly GCF_009873245.2. Taxonomy (NCBI): domain Eukaryota; kingdom Metazoa; phylum Chordata; class Mammalia; order Artiodactyla; family Balaenopteridae; genus Balaenoptera; species Balaenoptera musculus. The sequence goes on along the minus strand of NC_045785.1, from coordinate 2,615,390 downwards.
GCCACAAAGAGGGAAGAGGATCTGCTTTTTTAGAGACTGCTTCCAACTGGAGGAATTGAGCGGGATTATTATCCAAGCCTGTTTTATCATTGCTCTTCTGAAAAGACAATCACCTGGAAAGCACGTGAGCTAAAAAATCAATGGACGTATTTATCACTCGGAGCTTTCACTGTAGAAACAAATTCCCCGGAGATAAGAAGGCGAGGTTCGTTTCTGCTGGCCCAGCCCGTCTGAATTGGAGGCTAGAAGTCTTCAGGAATGATGAGTCTGATTTGGCGTTTTGAAATAGACTTAGACACCTAACTACGGGTTTTATATTTTCCCCCCTGACAACCACTTAGAATGTTGCCTTTAGCTCATGTCCCCTATAAAACTCTCAGTAGGGCAAATTCGTTACTTTTAGTGGGGGAAATTTTTTGCTCATTAACATAATTATCTCCACGTAGAGGCAGATCCTGAGTGAAAATACTGTGTAGTTGGGAGAAGTTGCAGGCGGCTCCCTCCCCAGCCCTGTCCTTTTCTAGGGGATAGGGGGGACTAGGTGGCCCAGTCCCAGGAAGATGTGGGAGCGGCGTCCCCTGCCTTTTTCTCCCCCACCCCCCAGTCATGAAAAAGTTATGACCACCCCCTGACCCACTTTCCTGTCCCTCACTGCCCAGGGAGAAGCAGAAACGCCCTGAGTCGGGTCAGTTGTTTAGAACTCAAAACAAAGTTCCTGTCGAAGCATCTCCCCTTCCCGAGGCCACACCAGTGAGGCCACGACAGCCACAGACCCAGAGACTCTGTCCCTGAAGTTCTGAATCTGAGAGCCCAGGGCAACAGCCCAGGGAGACAGCCCAGGGCGACAGTCCAGGGCAGTCGTCCTGGGAGGGGGCCTCTGGGTGAATCGGAAGACAGCCGCCTGCAGGCCAGAGGAGGGGCTCACCTTATGCCCCAGGGCACGGAGGCCGCTTTGAACTGGGAATTCCTCCAGGAACCCCTCCTCCCACCTTCCCCACTGCAACTCCTGGGCACCCCGGCCGCATCCCTGCTGCGCCCTCAGACTTCTGCTTTGCTCGGCCGTCCCCTACCCCGCACTCCCCCTGGACCAGCCCCTTGAGGTGCCACCCACCACAGCAGGGCAGGAGCAAGAGCCCACCCCTCTCCCAGGCTGCTGTTCCAGCAGGTTGTCCTCTCGTGTCACCGTCTCCGACGTCCTCGTCCTGAGCACAGCCTCTCCACTCGGCTTCACATCTCCCAGGATCTCCCTGTGTGACCCCACTCACATTTCCAACCGAGAACTTGACGCCTCCACGCGAGGTCTCTGGGTCCCTGGCAGCACAGAAAGGGCGTATGTTCCTGGCCCGTTTACCCCCTAACCAAGCTCTTCCCGCCCGCAACCCTGAGGGCCCCACTTCAGGCAGTGGCAGCTGCATCCCCCGATGTCCAGCCGGGAATTTGGCTGTGACCTCTGATGCCTCACTGTGGTCCACACCAGTCCCCATCCATGCAGACTATCACAGACCTGCCCCTCTGTCTGTCTCCATGCCTCCCCTTCCTCCAGGTATCACCACCTTGTGCCCAGGCGACCACCAGACAGTCCTGTTTGGACCCCCAATTCTCTACTTGTACCTTCCAACCCACTCTCCACCCAGAATTTTCTTAGAGCCACTCACATTCTCCCTCCTTCCTTAGCATTTCCAGCAGCTCTCATTGCAGGGGGCTGGACCTCAGTGTCCCCCGGAGGCACAGGGCCTGAGGGCCTGGCAGACTTCCTGTGCATGTCACCTTGTGACCCCCCAAGCCCATGCAATGACCTTGTCTCACCTCCCTGTCCGTCCTTCACTCACAGACGTCTGTCCTCCCAGGGCCTGAGGAGGTAGGAATGCACGGCCCCACCCACCGTTTTCCCTGACCAGCTCCTGCTCCTTCTGGCCTCAGTACCTCAGAGAGCCTCCCATGCCTCCCCTCCTAAAAATGGCTGTCCCCACCCCACCACCCCCCGTGTTTCTTTCCTCCCGGTATTTCCCACACTGGAAGGAACTTTATCTGTTTACTTGTTTATTTTTAGGTCTTTCCACTTACATTATAGGCTCAGTGGAGACAGAGACACTGTCTGTCTTGTTTACAACAAGTCTACAGTTACCAGAAGAGGGTCTCTAGGTGGGAATTCATGAGATGGGTGGATGGATGGATGGATGGATGGATAAGTAGGTGGATGGATAGATGGTTGGGTGAATGGATGGATGGATGGGTGGGTGGGTGGATAAGTGGATGGATGAATGAGTGAGTGGATGGATGGATGGATGGTTGGATGGATGGATGATGGATGGGTGGATGGATGAATGAGTGAGTGGATGGATGGGTGGATGGAGGAAGGGAGGAAGCAATAAGAACTAACTCTTCTTTGTGCTTACTTTGCACCAGGGGTCAGACTCAGAGCTTCACACATGTCTTTACAAACACCTTAAAAAGTGGGCACTGTCATGGGTTCATTTTACATTTGAGGGGATCAGAGGAGTGAGATGACATTCCCAGGGTCTCAGGGCAGGATTACTGATGAAGCATTTAAGCCACAGAGGAGTTCAGTAGACTTTAATTTTCATGCCCTGGCCCTGTCCCAGGGACACAACTCAGGTGATTTCTCTGAGGGGTTTCACCATCAGAGGATTTGTTATGAAATGGAGGTGGAGGGGTGGGAGGTTGCCATGGAGGGAGGGGCCACTTCCCATCCCCATCTTCATTTGGAAGCTTCCCTTGAAATCAGTAAACAGCAGCACCAAGGTAGGGCCCGGCCTCAGGGTGAGGTGGACCTCAGGGCAAAGGCAACCCCTGCTGGTCAGAGCCTGAGTCAGGGGATCCAGGAGCGAGGGCTGCAGGAGCAGGATGAGGGCACCTGTGAGGACATGAGACCTCAAGCTGGCCCAGGAGCCAAGACACACGGGGTCTGAGGCTGAGGCAGCCCGGCAGGAGGGAGGGGACAGGCACAGAGCAAAATCGATCCACCTGCCTCACCCAGACCCAGGGCACCAACTCCTGTTCTTTACTTGGGACTTTCCTGGTTATAGCACCACAGTCCCACAGCCAAGAGTTTGCCTGGGACTGCCCCGATTTTAAAACCCAAAGTCCCATGTCCCAGAATCCCCCTCAGTGATGAGCAAACCAGGACACTTAGTCACTCTGCCAGGTCCCCACATAGAAGGGCATCCAGGTCTCAAAGACGCTGGCAAGGGAGTCACCATAAACCTTCCCTGGAGGAGGAGCCTGGGCCCCCTGCCCCTGGAATAGTGTCTGATGTCCTCTGCTCCTCTGGGTGGTGATGAGCCATGTCCTGCTGTCTGTCACCTGAATCCCTGGAGGCTGAGCTAGGTTGCTTTGCACAGTTTTCCCTTGTGCTGTTGGTGGTGGTTTTCTTTCTGTCATTTGTGGGAGTATCTCTTCGTATTCTCTGAAGCTGTTGATCTCTTGTGAAACCCGAAATGTTTCCCCTGGACTACAGAGTCTGGGAGGGTGGACCTGACCAGGGCTGATGGCCCCAGCCAGCCCGTGAGGTTGCAGCTTTTCGCCACTGTGTGGAAACCTGCTAATGGGGGCTAGACGCGCTCCTCAGTGCACTCCCTCAGGTCTGCAATTATTACATGGCTTCTGACAGCCAGGCAATATTGGCTAATTTTTCCTATTATCTCATTAATTCAGGCCTGGGAAAAGAAGGAGCAAAACGTCAGGTTTAGAGAATTGTTTTCACAAGCACTTGGGGATAACAGGCCAGATGACGGACAGTTAAAAGTTCTACCCACACAGCCCCTCTTTGGACACCTTCAGGAACCCGAGGTTGAATTCCACTGGGGGAAACCAGGTGATGTCATTCCGTCCTTCTGATTCTGGCCTTTAAGAAAAATCAACAATTTTCAGGCATGTCAGGTACTGGGGCAAGAAGAGGAGGGAGAGTTTGGACATTTACCAAAAAGTAAAATTTTTCTCTTCTACTCTTGATTTATTTCTACGTTTTCGTCCTTTGACCACACAGGTCTCTGCAGTTGACCCAATGATAGCCTCCCATGGGTCCCCAGGAAGGTTCTCACCCAGACACCCCTGGGTCTGGAGGCCATGTCCTTGGTTCTCCTGACAATTAAGTCACCATCTTCTGCTGGAACCTGATTCCCAAAGGGCCTCGTCATCAGCGCCTTGGAGCAGACTGTCAGCCTCCCTGTCTGTGGAAGCCAGGCGCCCATCATGGGTGTGCTGAGTCCCCAGGGCACCCTCCATTGTAGATGGGCAGCGGGGGCCCAGAGAGGCCAAGCAGCCTGACCAAGGCCACACAGCTTAGAAGCTGTAAAGGCAGATTCCAGCAAACTCTCTGAACCTGGAGCCCACATGCTTGACCGTTGCTCTCCCATCTCCCTAAAGGATCTGAAACAGAGTCAGTGACCCATGAGATTACCTTCAATGCCATAACGGGAATAGGGTAGAGGTTTAGAGTTAGGAGGGGTCTCAGAGATGTCGGGGGAGACAAATGTGAACTTTAAAACCCCTGGCTTTGAGATGGCTGTAGAACAACAGGGGAGGCAAGGGTAACCAGCAGGTGGCAGAGCCAAGACACCTGCGTGAGGGCGGGGAGCTGACCCCCTTTGCAGCTCAGGGGGCAGCAGGAGGAAGGGTGTTGCTCAGGTGTCTGAGCCCTGGGCTGGGCTGAAAACACAGTCACCAGGCAGAGGAAAGGCAGACGGTGCCTGTGGAGAGCCTGAGATGCAGCAGAGCCGGGCACTTCCCAGCGATGGCGGGGGGTGGGGGGCATGGGGGGTGGGGGTGGGGGGTGGCGGGCAGGAATTGGAGCTGGCAGGACAGTCACTTACTTGTGGCCCCAACCAACAGGTGTGTGAAAGAGGAGAAAAACCTTCAACCTCAGGCATTTTTCATGATTGTGTATTTAGCTAATCCTAGTTACATGCTTGGCTAGAATGATAATTTTAGCTGACTGATGTTTTCTGTCATGGAGAATACTCTACCCTTGATAGGGCTTTCATGGAAAATCCATGTTCTACAAAATTACACTGTGTGAAACAATTTGTGGAGTCCCCAAGAGGGTGGGCTCCTGCATGGGTTCAGACCCCCGACACCCGCCCTGGGTCATAACCTTCATCTTGATGCTTGTAAAACATGAAAATGAAATAATTACACCAAGTTTGCATTTTTTCAGAAGAGGATAGTGTGGTCACTAAATATTCTAGATAAATACTGGTAGGAATAATCACAGCCATCATTTTTTCAGTATGTACTAAAAGCCAGGACTGCACTATGTTCTTTTTCTATGTATGTAAACACATGCATTCTACACACGTAAAGTAAACAAATTATGATTCCCATTTCGTAGCCGTCAGAGGACAAGTTATTGAGCCTCACAAAAGTCTAATATCGCACAACACAAAAGCAGCAAGAATAAGATGTCAACCTGCATATGACTGACTGCAGACCCAGGACACTCACTGCCAGCCAAGTGCACACGTGCACGGCTACTCTGGAAAACTATGTGTCGGAACCTATTCCAGCTAAACATGCTCTTCCCCTGGGACTGAGGGATGCCATGCCTCGATAAACACCTAAGAAAAATAAGTATCTGTATCTACTAAGGAAATGTACCAGAATGTTCGTAACACCTTTATTATAATAACAAAAAGCTGGAAATAACTCAAATGTCCAACAACAAAAGAATGGATAAATAAATCATAGTGTATTCATATGATGGAATCTACATAGCAATGAAGTACCACAACATGCGAGAACACGAATGAATCTCACGTTCGTAATTTTGACAAAAGAAGCCAGACAAAAGAGTAACATTGCAAGATGCACTTAAATGATGTTTTATATTAGGCAATGGTGCAAGATGTCAAGAATGGGGTTACTTTGGGGGATGATGATGGGGAACTGGCATGAGGAAGGCTTCTGGGGTTCAGGCAATGCCCCATACCTTGATCTTGGTGGTGGTGACATGGATATACTCACTTTGGAAGAATTCAAGATGTACACTTAGGATTTACACAATTCACTATATTTATGTTGTACTCTAATACAAATATTTACAAACAAAACAGAACAAAAACCTGTCCTGAAACTTAACAGTTCCTAATACAAAAGACCCTCTGCGCTCCCACAGAGTCATCACTGACTCCATTGGTCTACACCCATCTTTCACTCAGCAAAGTTTTACTGGGGGCTGCAATGTGTCAGCCTGTGCTAGGTGAGTCAATGCAGTATTAACTTCTGCTTTCATTGGGATGAATATCCTATAGCCATGCTGTGGGAGGAATAAAAGATCAGACTGAATTTCTCTTGATTTCAAAGCATACTTGGGATGAATTTATCTATTTATCATGTAAACAGTATGTAATTTAAAATTTTTTAACTGAATCTTCTACTTGGGGGCTTTTAATATCCAAAAATTTATTATAGGGAGACAGAAGCCCCACCAAAATACAAAATATACTTCAATACTTAAAAAAGAAATCATTATCATTATCACTACCATCATCATCACCATCACCAACACCACCATCATCATCACCATCATTTTCATCACCATTATCACCACCATCATTCATAATCACTGTCATCATCACCATCAACATCACCATCGCCACCATCATCACCATCATCACCACCGTCACTATCACCATCATCATCATCACCATCAACATCACCATCGCCACCATCATCACCACCATCATCACCACCATCACCATCATCATCATCATCATCACCATCATCACCACCATCACTATCACCATCATCATCACTGTCATCATCACCATCATCACCACCATCACCATCATCGTCACTGTCATCACCACCATCATCTTCATCACCACCATCACCACCACCCCCATCACCATCACCTTCACCATCATCTTCATTCTCACCATCACTGTTATCACCATAACCGTTATCACCATCATCATCATAGTAAATTACATGATAAATTAGAGAAATGTGCTTTGTATCATTTCCCAGATGTTCCCTGTAGGATTAAGTTCCCGACACCATAGTAGAGGCTGTTTGATAACTTACCTTTGGTAATGCCTTCCTTTCCCTGCATCAGTTCCCTATACCCCACCCATAGAAACAATTTGCACTTGAATCAGCAGCTCAGGATCTGCTTCTGGGGACAGCCTAAAAAAGAGAATCCTCCTAGGGTCGTTGTGAGGATTAAATGAGGTAAACCAAATAAAATCGGGCTCATAGGAAGTAGTCAGTAAGTCTTATGTATCATTGGTCCCAAGAAGTCATTGAGTTCTTGACTTTGGGGAAATGTGTTGTTACAAGCACTGCTGGGAGTGATGAGTCCATCAATTCCCACAGAAGGCTTGGAAATCTTTTCTCACATAATATCTGATTTGTTTTCTTGGTGAATTCATCACTTCCTCCCCCGAGTCTAGGCTCCCTGGAAAGGAGGGTCTGGTTTTTCTAATTTTGTATTCTAAACATTTAACAAGGATGCTCATTAAATGGAAACTGGGACATTTGCCTTTTCTGCAGAAGCTTCAGCCTTTCCTTCCCAGATACAAGGGAAGGGGGTCTGGGCCTGATATCTGTGATCCAAGTTACTGTGAGACCTTGAGCTGGTCATTTGGCCTCTCCAGCCCACCCATTATTCCTCACATCTAAAATGACAATCACAATAAAAATGACCCCTTGCCATTGCCGTGGGGAAAAGTTAGACAATACTGTTAAAGTGCTTAGCACAGAGCCAATGACAAGTAAGCACTTAATGTTTGCTTTGATTATTTTTGATTGTAAGTCCCTTAATTCTGCAGCAACCAATCATTTGAATGACTTTCCTATTGCTAACCTTTAGATTCCCCCCAAGACCAAAACATGCAAATGCAGTTGGAGACTTCATCCTAGATTCCTTCTGAGCCAAACATGAAAGCAGCAGTCACCCCCAACCTACTGGATTCATATTGTTTTCTTCTTGGCAGCTACATCAGCATTCAGATGCTGGTCCCCAGTGTTGTTGTTTGTTGTTGTTGTTTTAATTGAAAACACCAAGTTAACAATCGGTGTCCATGATTCAGTAAGTAGCAAATGAATACAACTTTCGCTGGTCCCGATTTCCCTCTACTGCTCATTTCCCTGGGATGCTTCTACTCCACCGAGAACACAGAAAGCCTGGGGCAGAGAGTGAGGAGCAGAATATTGTGACAGAGCCTTCTCCCTTAGTAAAAAGCAAAGTACAAAATTCCCTAAAAAGAGAAGAGTTCGGAAAGAGGAGACCTTCAGACTGGAGGATCCTCCAGGCAAAGGACTGCTAATCATGAGAACGTAGCCATAGGCTGAGCTCAAGTAGTGTTTGTTGTCTGAATGACCTGATGGATCAATGCCATTCTCTAGGCAGGAAGGGACCCCTTGTATAGATCTGACCCTCTCCCTTTCTTTATACCCAGGGAGAAAATATAGAATAGAAGCTTTGGAATAAAACATTAACGTCCAGATTCACCACTCACAGGCTCTGTGATCTTAGGCTTGTTATCTACCTCCCTGAGCTGTGATTTTCTTGTTTGCAAAACATGATTAATAATACCCAACTGATGGGATTAACAGGAAGAGTAACTGTGGCAGCACTTGGGGACTGCATTCAGCTGCAAATAACAGGAAACCTTCCTCTAGTGGCTGAAACAGTGAGGGGGTTTAACTTAACATATGCAACAGGGTGGGCAGTCCTGAACTTGTGAGACTATCAACGGTGACATCTGAGACCCGGGTTTTTCCTTCTTCTGCTCCACCATCATTACTGTGGCTTTTATGCTCATTGCCCCAGGGTGGCTGCTGTGCCTCCAGCCATCACTTCCAGTTTCCAGGCAGGAATAAAAGGGAAGGTTGAAGGGGTGAAGGGCAAAGAGCCTTCTCCCAACAAGGCTTTGCATTTGTGTTTGGGAAGAGCTACTCTCCCCAGTAGCTTTCATCTGGGTTTCATTGGTCAGAACTGGGTTGCATGGCTATAGTTCCCATTGGGCACATGTCACATGGAACAAACCCAGAGTCTGTGATTGAGGAAGTCGGGGGAAGGAGAGGGAAGACATTGGGTGGACCAAGGAGCAGCATGTGTCCCTTCATGTTACATGGGATGTACCACATATTAACCTAGGCTAATGCTATCATATCCCCTCCCACATCACCGCTCTGCACGCACTCTGTGTGTGTGTGTGTGTGTGTGTGTGTGTGTGTGATATTATAGTCATAGAAATTTCCCTCACAGGATGCTTGGACATCTTGCAAATTGCTGTACTATATTAAGGAGTTGAAATATTAGACTATTTCACCCAATACCAATTGCTCCTTTTTCTGAAATCCTATTTCATCTGAGTCAGTTTTAAATCAACCAACAAATATTTACGGAGCCCTTCGTGCATCAGACATTAACCTGGAATAGTAGCAGCTCCTAAGAAAGGTAAGACAGAAATTCTCAGCACTAAAGGATCTGCCATCTGCTTGGGAAGCTGCTGATGGAGGTGGTCATTAGAGAAGCATCTACAACAAGAAGCAAGGAAGCAAGATTGTTTGGGGGCCATTTGTAAAACTGGATACACAAGTCACCCCCCAAAATGCTGTTAATTCTCTGTTATGTCTATGTCTTTCTCTCTTAAGCGCACAAAATTCTGACAGAGAAGAAGAGGGAGAGAAAGAAAATGAAAGCAAGAAAGACAAAGGAAACTGTGCTCCCTATAAAATATGTGTAACTGGTGAATTTAGCTCCTGGAAGTTTAATTACCAATAGCTCACAAAAACTGGACAGTGGGCCTAACCCTGGACTTGGGTTCACATCTTTACCTCTGCCACTTACTTGTGGTAGACCTTGCAGAAGTCACTCAACCCCTCCAGCCCACCATTTCCCCATCTTTCCCGTGGGAATAACAGTAATGCTCAGACGAATGCTTGGAACAATATCTGAGATCGTGTGTATAAAAGGCCCAGGGCTGTTCCGTGAGTAGGCTGTCCTGACTCTCTTATCATGATCAACAGTGAAATACAGTTTGAGTTGAGACGCCTTTAGCCTTTTTTATAAGCTTTTGTTAACCTTGACTCCCCTAATGCTTTCTCACTCCAGCTACTGTGTGTATTTCTACCAGCTGAAGAGATTCTGTTGAACTTTACTTCTGCAGTTAATAAAATAAAAACATGACAGTCATCAGGGTAGTAGCTAACACTTATTCCGTGCTTGCTTATGTCAATGAGCAAATTCAACCTATTATTTTTATGATACACCTTATACATGACAAAGCCACCACGACCTTTCTTATAGGACTTTCCCGCCTCACTATTTTCTAACCAGGGAACACAGGCTGTTACTGTATGTGGCTCTGGAATCAGGCATTCTGGGTTTGAATTCAACCAATTTCTAGCTGGGTGTCCTTAGACAAGCCACTTCATCTCTATAAACCTCGGTTTCCTTGTTGATAGAATGGGGATGAGAACGGCATAGCTCATAGGGTTTTGGCAGGTATTTCTAATTGTGGTGGATACACCCTAGAGTGACCTCATTGGTTCCTGCTCCCCACTACCCATACCTTTGTGTAAACCCCTCCCCTTAAATGTGGATGGGATTTGTGACCTGTTTCTAATAAATAGAATACAGCAAAGGTGAAGGAACTTTGCAGATGTAAGTAAGGTCTCTAATCAGTTGACTTTGAGTTCATCAAAAGGGAGATCACCCTAGGTAGTCCTGGTCAAATCGGGTGAGCCTTTAAAGGAGAGACGGGAGCCCTCCCTGAAGTCAGAATGCCAAACACAAAGAAGAAAGTCACTGTGAGCCCTACAACCGCAAGGAAATGAATTCTGCTAACCACCTTAGGAAATTTAGAAGCCGGGCCTTCCCCAACCAAGCCCCTGATGAGAACACATCCTGGCTGACACCATGACTGCAGCCTTGTGAAACCCTGAGCAGAGAACCCAGCTAAGCCATGTCTAGACTCCTGACCCCAGAAACCCTGAGATAATAAACGGGTAATCCTTTAAGCGACCAAATCTGTGATCACTGGTTATGCGGCAATAGAAAGCTAATATAGAAATCCCAGTAGGATCCTGAGCATGGTGTCTGGCTATAGTTCGGCTATAGGATGGAGAGTCGTTATTAATAACTGTCACATCATTAGGTGGGTAATGCCAATGAGGTGCAGATGTCTCCTACCCTGTCCAGCTGTCCCAGCCTGGGGACCGGTCACTGTGCAATGGTGTTGGACCAGCTGGTGCTCCTCTCACAGTGCCAGGGGATGAAAAGATAAGTGTAGCAAAGTCCCCTGACTCATTCATTCATTAGCCACTCATTCATTCATCATTCACTTCCTGAGCGCCTGTGATGCAGTAGCCTTTCCTCAGGGCCCCACTTCTCTGAGAGATGTCCCAGATGGAATTCTGTGACTTCTCACCCATCAGCTACATTTCCTTTTCCCTTGCTTTAGGCCCCTGGTTTGCCCCAGGAGCTGGGACTTCTCAACTTGAGGGAACAGAGTAAGATCTTGCCTCCATCTGGACCCTGAACCTCCCTTCGCAAGACTCTCCACAAGGCACAGACACCAAGTCCTGTTTCTGCTGTTGTAAATTTGAGCAGTGACAAAAAAAGAGAGCCACACACACCCTCCCTGTCATGCAGGCCTGGATCGCTGGGAGGCCAGTGGAGAGCACTAAGTTTGCAAAGAGCATCTCCTATCACTTGGTATTTTCAAGAAACATGGGCTGATTTTGGTTAAAACAAAGAAGCCAAAGTACTTATCAGAGACCTTTGCTGATGCAGAAAAACCCTCATCAGATTTTATGCCTGCTCTGCTATGAGGCTGCAGACTCTGGAACCTTGTGGGTAAAGAGAAGTTTAACTCAGATTTGAAATTAAGCAAATTTCCACTTTTAACTCTGGGGAAGAAATCCTTTTTCATATTAGGAAGTGCTGGATGGTGAAGGATCGTTGTCAGGATAAATGAGAGTATGGACCACACTGGGATAGATTCTATTTGGGGGAGGTCTCTTTGTGCTGAGTTTAAACACTGACTTCCCTCCTCCCCACCGCCCCCCACCACTGCCCACACAAAGTTTAAATCCTGCTTTGCAAATGAGGACAAGCCTCCAAGCTACAAAAAATTTAAAGGTTTGAACCAAAGCAAAACATTTTTCCTGCTCTCTGTTGGGTTAGTTTTCCTTTGCTCAGGGGAGGGGAAAGGAATGGGCTTAGTCAGGAGCCTGACTTAGGGCAAGACTTTCATATAGATTTCCAATAATCTCCAGGTCTCATTTGTGCCAGCAGCAACGAGGTGGCACTCGAAAATCACATTTGATGATGACCTTGTGAAGAGGCTGGTCAGCCTGACATCTTTTTCCTCCAGTGCCTCCCAACAACACCTCCTGCTCCTTTTCCACTCAGAGTCTCCTCGAGGAAGCAGATGCAGTGTGGTGCCTTTGTCACTTCCAAAAACACCCACTCTCCAATAACAGGGCAGCAGATTTCAGTTTGGACATGCTCCTTAAAATGCTCGAACCCTTAACATTAATCTGTGTTAAGGGCACTAAAGGAAAGTTAGCTATTTGTGATGGGACATGAGGAATGTACAATGGATGTTGCCCCTTCACACCCCGGAATCCCACTGTGTTTTTTCTAAATCCAGATTTTCTATATGCTGCATCCAGGAGGTCATTCATTGAAGAGACGATCTCCCTGGCAAGTCCATCCTGAGAAACGGAGCTGTCACTAATGGGACCTGTGATTGTCAATTCTAAAGTGACCAAGTGGCAGCTATCATGTCTCCGATAATGAGTGAGAAGCTTTGTCCTCTGAGTTCCTGGCAAAAGTTTCATCAGCATCTCACAGATACAATTGCCTCTGTGGAGCTGGTGAAGGAGCCCTACCTTTGCTCTCTCTGGAAACACACCAAACTCTCCAACACCTTCACTTTAACTTACAGAAACGTCCATATACACTTGATGATGAATACTGATCAGTGGCACACATAATGTCTTAGTCTGCTCAGTCTGCCATAACAAAATACCATGCACTGGAGCCATAGCACACATTTATTTTCTCACAGTTCTAGAGGCTATAAGTCCAAGATCAGGGTACCAGCATGGTTAGGTGCTGGTGAGGACCCACATCCTATCTTGTAGAAAGCCCTTTCTTGCTATGTGCTCATATGGGAGAGAGAGAGACAGAGACAGAGAACGCTATCTGGTGTCTCTTCTTACAAGGGCACTAATACCATCATGAGCTCCACCCCCCACCATCAAAGACCTATCTCCAAATAACATCATATTTTGGAATTAAGGATTCAACATATGAAATCGAGGGGATACAAACATTCAATCCATAAAACACACTTACCATATGTCATGTCTCTGCCAAAGACTAAATATTCATCATCTCCCTGGATTCTCACACCATCCTACAAGACAGTATGGTTCTCTCCATCTTGAAGATGAATAAATGGAGGATACTGGTAGTAAGGAACTAGCCCCAGGCCCCACAGCTGGTAAGTGACAAACTGGGATTCAAATACAGGTCAGTCTGGCTCAAGAATTGGGGTTGTAAATAGCATTGCTAAAGCCCCTTGAAGTCAGTAGAGTTTCTCAGAGCTTCAGAACTTGGAGAATATTTAAATAAGTGGTTTTCAAATACACTTTAGCCAATAACAATTTTACAATAAATCTTACTTGAGATGTCCATATGTAAAATAACAGAAAATTCCAATTTGCTGTGATGGAAGCAGAGATTCAGGCAATAAATTGCCAGCACTTTCCACTGTCTCATAATGTCCCTCCCAACCCTTCCCCTTCCTAGCCTCATTCTATACCTGGCAGAACTGGAAGCATATTACCCCATCCCACAGCAGTTCAAAGACATGACTAATTTAAAAATTAAGCAAACATAAATGCTTATGGTAGATAAGTTCCTAGTACACTAACCCTTCCACAGAAAACCACAACAAACTCTAGCCAAAACAAAAACAAATACAAAACAAACAAACAAAACAAAACCTACTTGAAGTCTCTAGGAAGTAAACAAAGGTGGGAAGAATTTGGAAGGAAGCCTAAACTAGGAAGAAGGAACCAGCATGTGATGGGTCCCCTATCTTTGTGTTGCTTCCATCAGGGTATCGTGCAGCTGAAGCTCTGATAGAAAACCCACCATCTCGCTGCCCAGGAAAAGAAAGATTCACATGGTCAGTGATGCTGGTGAGTGAGAAGGGAAACTCATAAAGTATAGAGCAAGAGAGGGGAGCCCCAGGTTCTTCATGTAAACTCTACCCAAGTGTCTGAATGACTTTGAAACTCTCCATGCATGCTGTAGACGGCAACCAACCCAGTTAAAGAAGAAAAGAGCAATAACAAAACCCACAAAGAAGTGAGTTGAGATCAGAGCTGTCACCACCTGTAGGTGAGAGAGATTTTGTGGTCTGATTTTATCTGAATTACTTTTCTGCTAAAACAAAGCAATAATACTCCATGGAGAAACATAACAGCAACCACAGTCACCACATACAGTATTCACAATGTCCAGCATGCTATCCAAAATTACTCAAGGTACCAGAAACCAGGAAAGTGGGACTCACTATCATGTAAAAAAAGAATCAACAACCATCATGACCAAGATGTTGAAATTAACAGACAAGGACTACAACGCAGCCATTCTAACCATAATCTAGGAGGTAATGGAAAATGTTCTGATAACAAGTGAAAAGATAGGAACTCTCAGAAGAGAAATGAAAAATGTTAAAACAAATCAAATGGAAACTTTGGGACTAAAAATTAGAATATCTGAAATTATGGGTTTAACTAATGGGTTTAACAGCAGAATGGAAATAATCAATTAAAAAGTCAGTGAACCTGAAAATAGATCAATAGAAATTAACCAATCTGAAGAATAAAGAGAAAAACATTAGAAAAGAAATTAATGGAACCTCGGGGACTGGCTTTAAAATATAAGTGATAGGAGAAAAGAGAAAGAATGAGTAGAAAAATATTTAAAGAAATAATGGCCAACAACTTCCCAAATTTGGTGAAAGACATGAATGTATAATTTCAAGAAGTTCAGCAAACCAAAAATAGTATAATACAAAAAAAAAAAAAAATGTGGCTAGGCTCATGAAAAAACCTTCTAAAAAACAAATATGAAACAGAAATCTTAAAAGCAATCAGACAAATGATGTCACATACACAGAAAAAATAATTTGAATAACTCAAGACTTCTCACCAGAAAATATTTGGCCATTTGACTGTGGAACAACATCTTTAAAATCCTTAAAGGAAAAAAACACTATCAGGAGACCTTCAAGATGGTGGAAGAGTAAGACGTGGAGATCACCTTCCTCCCCACAAATACATCAGAAATACATCTACATGTGGAACAACTCCTAAAGAACACCTTCTGAACGCTGGCAGAAGACCTCAGACTTCCCAAAAGGCAAGAAACTCCCCACGTACCTGGGTAGGGTAAAAGGAAAAAGAAAAAACAGAGACAAAAGAATAGGGGGCTTCCCTAGTGGCGCAGTGGTTGAGAATCTGCCTGCCAATGCAGGGGACACGGGTTCGAGCTTTGGTCTGGGAAGATCCCACATACCGCGGAACGACTAAGCCCATGAGCCACAACTACTGAGCCTGCGCGTCTGGAGCCTGTGCTCCGCAACAAGCGAGGCTGCGATAGTGAGAGGCCCCTGCACCGTGATGAAGAGTGGCCCCCGCTTGCCGCAACTAGAGAAAGCCCTCGCACAGAAACAAAGACCCAACACAGCCAAAAATAAATTAATTAATTAATTAATTTAAAAAATTTTTTTAAAAAAGGAAGTGTTTTAAAAAAAAAAAAAAACAAAAGAATAGGGACGGGACCTGCACCAGTGGGAGGGAGCTGTGAAGGAGGAAAGGTTTCCACACACTAGGAAGCCCCTTTACGGGCGGAGACTGTGGGTGGCGGAGGGGGGAAGCTTCGGAGCCACGGAGGAGAGCGCAGCCACAGGGGTGCGGAGGGCAAAGTGGAGAGATTCCCGCACAGAGGATCGGTGCCGACCAGCACTCACCAGCCCGAGGGGCTTGTCTGCTCAGCCGCTGGGGCGGGCGGGGGCTGGGAGCTGAGGCTCGGGCTTCGGTCGGATCGCAGGGAGAGGACTGGGGTTGGCAGCGTGAACACAGCCTGAAGGGGGCTAGTGCGCCACGGCTAGCCGGGAGGGAGTCCGGGAAAAAGTCTGCAGCTGCCGAAGAGGTAAGAGACTTTTTCTTGCCTCTTTGTTTCCTGGTGCGCGAGGAGAGGGGATTAAGAGCGCCGCCTAAACGAGCTCCAGAGACGGGCGTGAGCCGCCCAGAGACGGGCATGAGACGCTAAGTCTGCTGCTGCCGCCACCAAGACGCCTGTGTGCGAGCCCAGGTCACTCTCCACACCTCTCTTCCCCGGAGCCGGTGCAGCCCGCCACGGCCAGGGTCCCGTGATCCAGGGACAACTTCCCTGGGAGAACACATGGCACGCCTCAGGCTGGTGCAACGTCACGCCGGCCTCTGCCGCCACAGGCTCTCCCCGCATCCGTACCCCACCCTCCCTCCCCCGGCCTGAGTGAGCCAGAGCCCCCAATCAGCTGCTCCTTTAACCCCATCCCGTCTGAGCGAAGAACAGACGCCCTCAGGCAACCTACATGCAGAGGCGGGGCCACATCCAAAGCTGAACCCCGGGAGCTGTGCGAACAAAGAAGAGAAAGGGAAATCTCTCCCAGCAGCCTCAGGAGCAGCGGATTAAATCTCCACAATCAACTTGATGTACCTGCATCTGTGGTACACCTGAATAGACAACAAATCAACCCAAAATTTAGGCGGTGGACTTTGGGAGCAACGATATATTTTTTTTTCCTTTTTCTCTTTTTGTGAGTGTGTATGTGTATGCTTCTTTGTGTGATTTTGTCTGTATAGCTTTGCTTTTACAATTTGTCCTAGGGTTCTGCCTGTCCGTTTTTTTTTTTTTTTTTTTTTTAAGTATAGTTTTTAGCACTTATCATTGGTGGATTTGTTTTTTGGTTTGGTTGCTCTCTTCCTTCTTTCTTTCTTTCTTTTTTTTTTTCTTTTTTTATTACTTTTTAATTTTTTTATTTTTAATAATTATTTTTTATTTTAATAACTTTATTTTCTTCCTTCCTTTCTTTCTTTCTTTCTTTCTTTCTTTCTTTCTTTTTTTCTCCCTTTTCTTCTGAGCCATGTCACTGACAGGGTCTTGGTGCTCCGGCCAGGTGTCAGGCCTGTGCCTCTGAGGTGGGAGAGCAGAATTCAGGACATGGTCCACCAGAGACCTCCCAGCTCCACATAATATCAAACAGCAAAAGCTCTCCCAGAGATCTCCATCTCAACACTAAGACCCAGCTCCACTCAATGACCAGCAAGCTACAGTGCTGGACACCACATGCCAAACAACTAGCAAGACAGGAACACAACCCCACCCATTAGTAGAGAGGCTGCCTAAAATCATAATGTCACAGACACCCCAAAACACACCACCAGACGCGGTCCTGCCCACCAGAAAGACAAGATCCAGACTCATCCACCAAATCACAGGCACCAGTCCCCTCCACCAGGAAGTCTACACAACCCACTGAAACA
The DNA here is from genome assembly GCF_009873245.2 of Balaenoptera musculus. Lineage (NCBI taxonomy): Eukaryota > Metazoa > Chordata > Mammalia > Artiodactyla > Balaenopteridae > Balaenoptera > Balaenoptera musculus. Next base: position 2,597,807 of record NC_045785.1, on the reverse strand, counting down.
ACCTTAGCCACTGGGAGCAGACACCAAACACAATGGGAACTACAAACCTGCAGCCTGCGAAAAGGAGACCCCAAACACAGTAAGTTAAGGAAAACAAGAAGACAGAGAAACACACAGCAGATGAAGGAGCAAGGTAAAAACCCACCAGACCAAACAAAAGAAGAGGAAATAGGCAGTCTACTAGAAAAAGAATTCAGAGTAATGATAGTAAAGATGATCTAAAATCTTGGAAACAGAATGGAGAAAATACAAGAAACATTTTTTTTATCATCTTTATTGGAGTATAATTGCTTTACAATGGTGTGTTAGTTTCTACTTTATAACAAAGTGAATCAGTTATACGTATACATATGTTCCCATATCTCTTCCCTCTTGCATCTCCCTCCCTCCCACCCTCCCTATCCCACACCTCTAGGTGGTCACAAAGCACCGAGCTGATCTCCCTGTGCTGTGCGGCTGCTTCCCACTAGCTATCTATTTCACATTTGGTAATGTATATATGCCCATGCCACTCTCTCACCCTGTCACATCTTACCCCTCCCCCTCCCCATATCCTCAAGTCCATTCTCTAGTAGGTCTGTGTCTTTATTCCCGTCTTGCCACTAGGTTCTTCATGACCTTTTTTTTTTTTTCCTTAGATTCCATATATATGTGTTAGCATACGGTATTTGTTTTTCTCTTTCTGACTTACTTCACTTTCTATGACAGATTCTAACTCCATCCACCTCACTACAAATACCTCCATTTCGTTTCTTTTTATGGCTGAGTGATATTCCATTGTATATATGTGCCACATCTTCTTTATCCATTCATCCAATGATGGACACTTAGGTTGCTTCCATGTCCTGGCTATTGTAAATAGAGCTGCAATGAACATTGTGGTACATGACTCTTTTCGAATTATGGTTTTCTCAGGGTATATGCCCAGTAGTGGGATTCCTGGGTGGTATGGTAGTTCTATTTTTAGTTTTTTAAGGAACCTCCATACTGTTCTCCATAGTGGCTGTACCAATTTACATTCCCACCAACAGTGCAACAGTGTTCCCTTTACAAGAAACTTTTAACAAGGACCTAGAAGAACTAAAGAGCAAACAAACAATGATAAACAACAAAATAAATGAAATTTAAAATTCTCTAGAAGGAATCAATAGCAGAATAACAGAAGCAGAAGAACAGATAAGTGACCTGGAAGATAAAATAGTGGAAATAACTACTGCAGAGCAGAATAAAGAAAAAAGAATGAAAAGAATTGAGGACAGTCTCAGAGACTTCTGGGACAACATTAAATGCACTAACATTCAAATTATAGGGGTCCCAGAAGAAGAAGAGAAAAAGAAAGGAACTGAGAAAATATTTGAAGAGATTATAGTTGAAAACTTCCCTAATATGGGAAAGGAAATAGTTGATCAAGTCCAGGAAAAGCAGAGTCCAATACAGGATAAATCCAAGGAGAAACATGCCAAGACACATATAAATTAAACTATCAAAAATTAAATACAAAGAAAAAATATTAAAAGCAGCAAGGGAAAAACAACAAATAACATAAAAGGGAATCCCCATAAGGTTAACAGCTGATCTTTCAGCAGAAACTCTGCAAGCCAGAAGGGAGTGGCAGGACATATTTAAAATGATGAAAGGGAAAAAGCTACAACCAAGATTACTCTACCCAGCGAAGATCTCATTCAGATTCGACAGAGAAATTAAAACCTTTACAGACAAGCAAAAGCTAAGAGAATTCAGCACTGCCAAACCAGCTTTACAACAAATGCTAATGGAACTTCTCTAGGCAGGAAACACAAGAGAAGGAAAAGGTCTACAATAACAAACCCAAAACAATTAAGAAAATGGTAATAGGAACATACAAATCAATAATTACCTTAAGTGTAAATGGATTAAATGCTCCAACCAAAAGACATAGACTGGCTGAATGTACACAAAAACAAGACCCGTATATATGCTGTCTATAAGAGACCCACTTCATACCTAGGGACACATACTGACTGAAAGTGAGAGGATGGAAAAAGATATTCCATGCAAATGGAAATCAAAAGAAAGCTGGAGTAGCAGTTCTCATATCAGACAAAATAGACTTTAAAATAAAGACTATTACAAGAGACAAAGAAGGACACTAAATAATGATCAAGGGATCAATCCAAGAAGAAGATATAACAATTGTAAATATTTATGCACCCACATAGGAGCACCTCAGTACATAAGGCAAATGCTAACAGCCATAAAAGGGGAAATCAACAGTGATACAATCATAGTAGGGGACTTTAACACCCCACTTTCACCAATGGACAGATCAACCAAAATGAAAATAAAAAAGGAAACACAAACTTTAAATGATACATTAAACAAGATGGACTTAATTGATATTTATAGTACATTCCACTCAAAACCAACAGAATACACTTTCTTTTCAAGTGCTCATGGAACATTCTCCAGGATAGATCATATCTTCGATCACAAATCAACTTTTGGTAAATTTAAGAAAATTGAAATTGTATCAAGTATCTTTTCTGACCACAACACTATGAGACTAGATATCAAATACAGGAAAAAATCTGTAAAAAATACAAACAAATGGAGGCTAAACAATACACTACTTAATAAACAAGAGATCACTGAAGAAATCAAAGAGGAAATTAAAAAATACCTAGAAACAAATGACAATGAAAACACGACGACCCAAAACCTATGGGATGCAGCAAAAGCAGTTCTAAGAGGGAAGTTTATAGCAATACAATCCTACCCCAAGAAACAAGAAACACCTCAAATAAACAACCTAACCTTACACCTAAAGCAATTAGAGAAAAAGAACAAAGAATCCCCAAAGTTAGCAGAAGGAAAGAAATCATAAAGATCAGATCAGAAATAAATGAAAAAGAAATGAAGGAAACAATAACAAAGATCAATAAAACTAAAAGCTGGTTCTTTGAGAAGATAAACAAAATTGATAAACATTAGCAAGACTCATCAGGAAAAAAAGGGAGAAGACTCAGATCAATAGAATTAGAAATGAAAAAGGAGAAGTAACAACTGACACTGCAGAAATACAAAGGATCATGAGAGCTTACTACAATCAACTATACATCAATAAAATGGACAACCTGGAAGAAATGGACAAGTTCTTAGAAAAGCACAACCTTCCGAGACTGAACCAGGAAGAAATAGAAAATATAAACAGACCAATCACAAGCACTGAAATTGAAACTGTGATTAAAAATCTTCCAACAAACAAAAGCCCAGGACCAGATGGCTTCACAGGTGAATTCTATCAAACATTTAGAGAAGAGCTAACACCTATCCTTCTCAAACTATTCCAAAATATACCAGAGGGAGGAACACTCCCAAACTCATTTTATGAGGCCATTATCACCCTGATACCAAAACCAGACAAAGATGTAACAAAGAAAGAAAACTACAGGCCAATATCACTGATGAACATAGATGCAAAAATCCTCAACAAAATACTAGCAAACAGAATCCAACAGCACATTAAAAGGATCATACACCATGGTCAAGTGGGGTTTATCCCAGAAATGGAAGGATTCTTCAGTGTATGCAAATCAATCAATGTGATACACCATATTAACAAATTGAAAGATAAAAACCATATGATCATCTCAATAGATGCAGAAAAACTTTCCACAAAATTCAACACCCATTTATGATAAAAACCCTCCAGAAAGTAAGCATAGAGGGAACTTACCTCAGTATATTAAGGCCATATATGACAAACCCACAGCCAACATCATTCTCAATGGTGAAAAACTGAAACCCACTAAGAACAGGAACTAGACAATGTTGCCCACTCTCACCACTATTATTCAACATATTTTTGGAAGTTTTAGCCACAGCAATCAGAGAAGAAAAATAAATAAAAGGAATCCAAATCAGAAAAGAAGAAGTAAAGCTGTCACTGTTTACAGATGACATGATGCTATACATAGAGAATACTAAAGAGGCTACCAGAAAACTACTACAGCTAATCAATGAATTTGGTAAAGTAGCAGGATACAACATTAATGCACAGAAATCTCTTACATTCCTATACACTAATGATGAAAAATCTGAAAGAGAAGTTAAGTAAACACTCCATTTACCATTGCAACAAAAAGAATAAAAAACCTAGGAATAAACCTACCTAAGGAGATAAAAGACCTGTATGCAGAAAACTATAAGACACTGATGAAAGAAATTAAAGTTGATACAAACAGATGGAGAGATATACCATGTTCTTGAATTGGAAGAATCAACATTGTGAAAATGACTCTACTAACCAAAGCAATCTACAGATTCAATGCAATCCCTATCAAACTACCAATGGCATTTTTCACAGAACTAGAACAAAAAAATTCACAATTTGTAAGGAAACAGAAAAGACCCCGAATAGCCAAAGCAATTTTGAGAAAGTAAAACGGAGCTGGAGAAATCAGGCTCCCTGACTTCAGACTATACTACAAAGCTACAGTAATCAAGACAGTATGGTACTGGCACAAAACAGAAATATAGATCAATGGAACAGGATAGAAAGCCCAGAGATAAACCCATGCACATATGGTCACCTTATTTTTGATAAAGGAGGCAAGAATATACAATAGAGAAAAGACAGCCTCTTCAATAATTGGTGCTGGGAAAACTGGACAGCTACATGTAAAAGAATGAAATTAGAACACTCCCTAACACCATACACAAAAATAAACTCAAAATAGATTAAACACCTAAATGTAAGGCCAGACACTATAAAACTCTTAGAGGAAAACATAGGCAGAACACTCTATGACATAAGTTACAGCAAGATCCTTTTTGACCCACCTCCTAGAGAAATGGAAATAAAAACAAAAATAAACAAATGGGACCTAATGAAACTTAAAAGCTTTTGCACAGCAAAGGAAACCACAAACAAGACAAAAAGACAACCCTCAGGGGCTTCCCTGGTGGCGCAGTGGTTGGGAGTCTGCCTGCCAATGCAGGGGACACGGGTTCGAGCCCTGGTCTGGGAAGATCCCACGTGCCACGGAGCAACTGGGCCCGTGAGCCACAATTACTGAGCCTGCGCGTCTGGAGCCTGTGCTCCACAACAAGAGAGGCCGCGATGGTGAGAGGCCCGCACACCGCGATGAAGAGTGGTCCCCACTTGCCGCAGCTAGAGAAAGCCCTCGCACAGAAACGAAGACTCAACACAGTCATAAATAAATAAATAAATAAATAAAAGAATGTGAATTTCTTTAAAAAAAAAAAAAAAGACAACCCTCAGAATGGGAGAAAATATTTGCAAATGAAGCAATGGACAAAGAATTAATCTCCAAAATTTATGAGAAGGTCATGCAGCTCAATAATAAAGAAACAAACAACCCAATCCAAAAATGGGCAGAAGACCTAAATAGACATTTCTCTAAAGAAGATATACAGATTGCCAACAAACACATGAAAGGTTGCTGAACATCACTAATCATTAGAGAAATGCAAATCAAAACTACAACGAGATATCACCTCACACCACTCAGAGTGGCCATCATCAAAAAATCTACAAACAGTAAATTCTGGAGAGGGTGTGGAGGAAAGGGAACCCTCTTGCACTGTTGGTGGGAATGTAAAATGATACAGCCACTATGGAGAACAGTATGGAGGTTCCTTAAAAAACTAAAAATAGAACTACCATATGACCCAGCAATCCCACTACTGGGCATATACCCTGAGAAAACGATAATTCAAAAAGAGTCATGTACCACAATGTTCACTGCAGCTCTATTTACAATAGCCAGGACATGGAAGCAACCTAAGTGTCCATCGACAGATGAATGGATAAAGAAGATGTGACACATATATACAATGGAATATTACTCAGCCATAAAAAGAAACGAAATTGAATTATTTGTAGTGAGGTGGGTGGACCTAGAGTCCATCATACAGAGTGAAGTAAGTCAGAAAGAGAAAAACAAATACTGTATGCTAACACATATATTTGTAATCTAAAAAATAAAAAAGGCTATGAAGAACCTAGGGGCAGGACAGGATTAAAGACACAGACGTAGAGAATGGACTTGAGGACATGGGGAGGGGGAAGGTTAAGCTGGGACGAAGTGAGAGAGTGGCATGGACATATATACGCTACCAAATGTAAAACAGATAGCTAGTGGGAAGCAGCTGCATAGCACAGGGAGATCAGCTTGGTGTTTTGTGACCAGCTAGAGGGGTGGGATAGGAAGTGTGGGAGGGAGATGCAAGAGGGAGGAGATATGGGGATTTATGTATATGTATAGCTGATTCACTTTGTTATAAAGCAGAAACTAACACACCACTGTAAAGCAAATATACTCCAATAAAGATGTTAAAAAAAAATCGATAGCACTTAATCTGGGAAGGAAGATTCTGAAAAAACTCCACAGAACTTCCAAACAGCCTTAATCTCCCACCTTGAGCCAACCCATCCATAATCTACCACCTGGGAGCTTGTTTTCATAGAATTCCATATTTCATTCATTATAGATTTATGCTAATATTCTTAACTTCAATTGTCCCCAACGATGTTTGGCTCACGTTAACCATCTTTTCTCTCACTCTGCCACACTGCACATCCTTCAAAACTTATATTGTATAACTTTTATCAACTTTATATTATTACTCTCAAAATCATGTAAAATTATTAATAAATCCTTGTCTCCACAAAAAACATAAACAAAAAAGACACTATCAACAGAGAATTCTATACACAGAGAGAATAAATTTCAAAAATGCAGGGGAAATAAAGACATTTTAAATAAATGAAAACAAACAGAATTTATTGTCAGCATACCTGCACTAAAAAAATATTAAAGAAAGTCATCAAACTGAGGGAAAGGAAAATGATGCCAGAGAAAATCTTAAATCTTCAAAAAGGAATAAAGAGGATTATAAATGGTAAATATTTGGATAAATATAAAAGACTATTTCTTCCTCTATATTTTGTTAAAATACATATGACTAGGCAAAAATCATAACATTGTCTTGTGGAGTTATAAACTCAGTTCATACATTCTAATGTATGTAGACGTATGCCCATGATTATTACAGCATAAAGGTGGTCAGGAATGTTAAATGCATCTACAAAATCACAAGGTTTCCACATCACATGTGAAGTCATACAATACTAAATTTAAGTAGACTGTAAAATCTAAGGGTGTATGTTCTAACACCTAAAGCAGCAACTTTTTTTTTTAATTCAAGAAATAATATATAAAAAGTCATTAGATATATTAAAATGAAATTCTAGAAGTAGTCAAATAAAGAAGACAGAAAAGGTGGACCAAAAGAAAAGGGGACAAACATAAATAAATAATAGATGGGTAAACCTAAATTCAACCAGGTCAATAATTACATTAAATGCAAATGGGCTAAACCCAACATTTACAAGGCAGTGAATTTCAGAATGAGTTAAAAACACAAGACTCAACTAGATATTATCTAAAAAACCTGTACATTATAAAGAGAGGCAAAGATAAGTTAAAAATAAATGGATAGAAAAAAGGTATATTATACAATTAGTATGCATAAAAAGGCTGGAGCAGCTGTATTAATATCAGAGCAAATAGGCTTCAAGACAAAAAGTATTGTCAAGATAGAGAAGGACATTTCATAATGATAAAATGATCAATTCATCAAGAAGACGTAGTGATCATAAATGTTCATGCACCTAATATCAAAGCTCCAAAATTCACAAGGCACAAATTAAAGAAATTAAATGAGGAAACGGGCAATTATGTAATAAAACTAGAAGATTATAATGCCCATTCCTCATCAATTGATAGAACAACTGGAACAAAAAAAAAAAGTAAAGATAAAAATAATCAGAACAGCTCTATCAACTGTTGTCACTTAATTATATTTATAGAACACTACTCCCAACAACTACAGAATATATATCCTTTTAAAAAATGTTTACTAAAATAGACTTAATGCTTGGTCACAAAAGAGGTCTTGATAAATTTAAAAAGACTAAAATAATTGAGAGACTGATCACAAAAGAATTGTGGTTCTCTGACCACAAAAGAATTGAATTAGAAATAAATTCAACAAGAAATCTAGGGTAGGCCTAAATATTTGGAAGTTAAACAAGGCATTTCTAAATAATCCAGGGGTCAAAGAAGAAAACCGAAGGGAAATTTTTTTAATATTTCAAATTTAATGATAGTGAAAATATAGCATGTCAAAATTTGAGTTATCCAGCTAACCAAGGCTTAGGGCAGAAATTTATCATTTTAAATTCTTATACTGTAATGAAGAAAGAGCTAAAATAATCCACCTACAGTTCACCTTAAGAAGCTAGAGAAAGAGCAGCAGAGTAAATCCAAAATAGGGAGAAGAAAGGGCATAACAGAGGTAAAAGCAGAAATCGATGAAACAGAAAACAGACAAGAGAGCAAGCCTGTGAGGGGCCAGGCGCGCCTTGCTAAAGGATCCTGTTTTGATGTGCCGGTGAGAGAAATCATCAAAGCTGTTTGGGGCTGGGGGAGAGGCTGGGGGAGAGACAAGGTCTCATTCCCAATCCCTCCAGCCTTGGGGGAAGAATTGCCGTAAATGCTCAAATACTAATGACTGCGGCTCCATCCCTTGGGTACAGGAACTCCTGTTTTCCACCATATACTTCTCCCCAAGGGCTTCAGGGACTCTCAAAGTCTAAAGGAATCATCATGGTGACAGTTTACCGACATCTACACCCTACTCCAGGTCTCCACAGTTCCACAGCTCTGTGAGGTGATCCCTGACCTTCACCTGTTCACTGCACATGCCCTTGGCTCAGGCATGGGGTGATCAAAGAGCCATTTCCTTCAGGGAAATTTTGTCGAGAGAGGCAATTAAAATGGCCTAGGCTGTGTTTCCCTGGGACTTGTAGACGCGGCACTAAATACATCCCAGTGAAGGGATCTCAAGGGCTCCCCTCCCACTGGAGCAAATGAAAAATGTGTGCATCTCCCCGCCATACTCCTGTTTCCTGTGAGCAAGTGGCTGGTGTAATAATAAACAAGAATAATGCTTTTCAGGCTGGTCCACATTAAAAGGACAAAGGCACTTCTTTATATTTGTATGTAGAGATGCACCCAATCTCCCTGACTCAACAGAACCCCTAACACCTGGGGCTGGAAGATCCATGCTTGTGTTTTATGGCACTGGCTCAGCTTCCCTGCAAGAAGGAGGGTAATACTGACCCCACACCAGCAAGATTAAATTAGGGGCTTTCCAGAGCAGCCCCCCCAGAACAAAGACAAATTCCATCTCTTCCTAGAATTCAGACAGTGGGAATCCCCACCCTTTCAGAGGCTGGAAAGATCTCCAAGTATATTGAGATGAAGCTTCCATAACGTGTTGGATGTAAGCAGATCCTGTTGGCTTGTTTGTTTGTTTGTTTGTTTTTTCTTAATATTCCTGGGTGAGTGGGAGAGTCCAGAGGCCAGAGCCCACTCCCTAGGCTATTGGAATGACCCAAGTGGGAAGGGATGAATCCTGGGGTAGAGGCTGAGGGCTGGGAGGAGGGGCTACACCAGAGTCATTCATTCAATAGGTACTTGCTAGGGGAGGCACTCCTCTGGATGCCAGAGCTCTAGCAGCAAAGAAGAAAAGACAGAACCCCCTGCCCTCCTGGGTGGAGCTCACCTTCCCACTGTACCTTGGAGCAGAGAGGATGGGACATGGGGGACACCAGCCCTGCATCCATAGTGAGTGTGGTGCTGACTGTGAACAGCCTCTGTGAAAATGCAGCCCCATCTGGGAGGGTCTCCAGACTTGCCTTTGAAGCCACCCTGCCCTGAGGGCCCGCGGCACTATGCAAAGGAGCAACTTGTCCCCAGGGGTGTGGCCAGAGGACCTTCCCAACACCACCCTCCCAGGTTTTGCAAACCACAGAGAAGAAGCTGATTTGCTGCCCCCTCCCCAGCAGACCCTGCCACTCTTTGCAATTACGCTGAACTGCTGGGGTGATTGCCTAGGAGTAAACAATTAGGACAAATAAACCATCTCCTCAGTCACCAAACCCCCAAATACACCAGCACCCTGGGGTGGAGCAGAGCCTTAAATAACATAGGAAGGAAAGAAGGAAGGAGGGAAGGATGAAAGGGGAGGGAAGGATCAAAATATTGGGAAATCACACTTGGAAGAGGACACTCCAGTTGAGACCGTGGCAAGAGGACCACAGCGACTGACCCAGGAAGGAACCTGCCCTCTCCCTTTCTGTGCCCACGGCCCCAAACTTTCCAGGCCCTGCTGCTCTGAGGTCTGGGTCCCTCCCATCTGCATGCCCTGTGCCACCATCAGCCCCTCCCTGCCCCCACCCAGCTGCTCCCCATCCTTGGCACCAAGACGGCTTAATTCCTGGCCTCCTGATGGCTGCTGCCCCGGGCACCGCCCATCAGCTCCTGACCACAGCTGCTCTGCAGCAAGGCCCTCTCCCCACCTCGCAGAGTGCAGTCCGACCAGGGGAGGGGAGTCATCCTTGGCAGGGTCCAGCGGCCAAAAGTGAAAGTCCAGAAACACAGAGATGCTTTACCACATGTTGCCCATCTGGGATACCAGGGTGAGTTTGGGGTGTGAACAGTTGACCTGTCTCATCAATCAGATCCAAATAGCCTGGAACCGGGCTTCAGGGCTTGATCTGAGAGCTGTCAAGTAAATTACAGAAAGCAACGCTTTGCAGAGCAGACATTAAAAACACAATCTTGATACCCCCAAGAAGAAATACAGAATAAAGATGTCATTTAGAAATGCCTGGAAAGCAATCCCACTCCTGGGCATATACCCTGAGAAAACCATAATTCAAAAAGATACATGCACTCCAATGTTCACTGTAGCTCTACTTACAATTGCCAGGACATGGAAGCAAACTAAATGTCCATCGACAGGTATGGATAAAGAAGATGTGGCACATATATAAAATGGAATATTACTCAGCCACAAAAAAGGAACAAAATTGAGTCATTTGTAGTGAGCTGGATGGACCTAGAGTCTGTCATACAGAGTGAAGTAAGTCAGAAAGAGAAAAACAAATACCGTATATTAACACATATATATGGAATCTAGAAAAATTGTACTGATGGACCTAGTGGCAGGGCAGGAATAGAGACGCAGACGTAGAGAACGGACTTGTGGACATGGGGGGGGGGGAGGGGAGGGTGGGACGAACTGAGAGAGTAGCACTGACATATATACACTATCATGTGTAAAATAGATAGCTAGTGGGAAGAAGCTGCATAGCATAGGGAGATCAGCTCGGTGCTTCGTGACCACCTAGAAGGGTGGGATGGGGAGGGTGGGACAGAGGCTCAAGAGAGAGGGGATATATGTATGCATATAGCTGATTCACTTTGTTGTACAGCATAAACTAACACAACATTGAAAAGCAATTATAATCCAATAAAGATGTAAAAAAAAAAAATTCCTGGAAAGGTCTGGAAGGATCCACACTTGACTCAGCCATGGTTGCCTCTGAAGAAGGGGGATCAGGATCGGGAGGGGCAAGGTGGTCACATTTCTGTCATTGGAGTTTTTGACACAAATGGATTTATGTGATTGTTAAAGTCTTTTTTAAAAATGTTTATTGTGGTATAGTTGCTTTACAATTTTGTGTTAGTTTCTACTGTACAGCAAAGTGAATCAGCTATACATATACATATATCCCCTCTTTTTTGGATTTCTTTCCCATTTAGGTCACTAGAGAGTACTGAGTACAGTTCCCTGTGCTATACAGTAGGTTTGCATTAGTCATCCATTTTATACGTAGTATCAATAGTGTATATATGTCAATCCCAATCTCCCAATTCATCCCACACACCCCCTTTTTCCCTTGGTATCCATACATTTGTTCTCTACATCTGTGTCTCTATTTCTGCTTTGTAAATAAGATCGCCTATACCAATTTTTTTTCAGATTCCACATATATGCGTTAATATACAATATTTGTTTTTCTCTTTCTGACTTACTTCACGCTGTATGACAGGACCTAAGACTGTCATAAATTTCTTTTTAATGTTTAGGTTAATTTGTGAGAGAGGAGCTGATGAAGAGAAGTCAAGGCAGCAGTGATTCCCATGGTCCTGGGCTGACCGTCCTGCCGGGCAGTCAAGAAATGTTCACAGGGGCTTCCCTGGTGGCGCAGTGGATAGGAGTCTGCCTGACAATGCAGGGGACACAGGTTCGTTCCCTGGTCTGGGAAGATCCCACATGCTGCGGAGCAACTAAGCCCGTGTGCCACAACTACTGAGCCTGTGCTCTAGAGCCCGTGCTCCACAACAAGAGAAGCCACCGCAATGAGAAGCCCGCACATCGCAACTAAGAGTGACCCCCGCTCGCCGCAAATAGAGAAAGTCCGCATGCAGCAACGAAGACCCAACACAGCCAAAAATTTAAAAAAAAAAAAAAAATTAAGAAATGTTCACGGATGTGGAGACACCCAGGTCTGACCCTGGTTTGGGGACCATCCTCACCCAGAGCCCAAGTTAAGGAGCATGCGGTAAGGGGTCAACCGCAGAGCACTGTCACCATCCCAGAGAGGGAGGCTGGGCTGTGGGAGGTCCCCAGGAGCTGATGGACACTTGGGAAAGCTTTCAGTCTTTCCACCCGGAAACGGAGCCCTGCAGGCTCTTCTGTGGTCAAGACTGGAAGAATGCTGAAAAGAGGAGTCAGTTTTCCTCCCCCTGGGCGTTGTTGGCCTTGGATACCTGCAGAGGGTCTGAGGACTGCATGGTGGGCACGATTCCCTCCCCACTAGTGCTCAGATGGCCCCAGAGGAGAAACCCCCTCCACACTCAGCCGTGCCATTGGAGGGCATCGATCCTGGCTCCAAAGTTCCACCAGGACCAGTGTAAGCCAATCATAGGTCCATCCCCATGGCAACAGTGACTGATTCAGGGATGGTCATGAGATCCATCCTACTGGTGACATCCAAGGGGCATGTCTGAAGGTTACTTACTGGGAAGGGAAAGACTCTGGCTTCTGCAGGAGACATTGGAAGAATAGGTTTGGTGTCATTCTCACGGACACGAGATGGGAAAGATACAAACCCAAGGGCTGCCTGAGAATGAGGCCAACGCCGAGGGCAGAGGGAAGGTGAGCACCGGCCACAACAGTGAGCCGGACCCAACCTGGCCAGAAGCGGGAGCTGTCCTTGGCTGTCCTGCTCTTCCCAGCTGGAACCGCCTTGATTCTTTAAGCCAGAGGAAGTGAGGAGTTGGGTTTTCTGCAGTGGGCCCTGAAAAAGAGCCTTAAGTGAAGCTTGTCTCAGAACAGGAATGCATGCTTGGGTGGCACTGGGAAAAACCCATTAGGGATCACACAGGTCATGGGGGAGTCACGTCTCTGTCACATCACACACATCAGCTTCTTGAGACACTGGGAAGCTGGGCAGGGGGGCCCTAAAAGACCCCACCCCCAGTTTCACGGGTTTCTCTCAGAGGACTAGGAGGTTTCTCATTTACCCCGTTACGTTTCCATGGAAAATAAAACTCATGATAGGTTTTCATGCATTTGCTCCCCAGCTGGCCACTAAAAGAAAACATTTATGGTTCAGTTAATTTGGGTTGTGTCTCAATAATGGAAATAACGGAATCAGGCCCAGGCCCTGGAGACTCTGACGACCTTAACAGCCCGACAAGCCGCTTGATTGAAAATAATGAATCAACCACCAAATGGTTGAACCCACAGCCAATTTCCACACAATCAATATGGAGGCACCATAGACAGAGCACAGCTCTCAGAATCCTGGAAAGAACACTTTTAATCGAAGAAAATGTGCAGTGGAGGCCCAGTCCAGCAGTGACGGAGCAAATAACCTTGAATCCCAGATGGTGAATTAGGGGAGACCCGAGGTTCATCCACCAAAACGTTTCTTGACAGATGTGGCTGAGGCCTGGGAATGCATCCCTGCCTCTGCTTTTATTTATTCATTCCTTCGGCTGTTGCTGTTTTCCTTTTAGCCTTTTCCCCCTTCTCTTGGAAAAATTTAAGGCGGGAGAATAAATAAAGGGAAAGCACATCTTGGCTCCGTCAGACGGCATTCGTAAATGAAGATTCAAAGTCAGGCAGATGCTGCTGTGGCTGTGCGTCCCGGGCAGAAGGATGACCGGACACTCCCAAGCAGAGACCAGCTGGGTGACAAAGCCAAAGCCGGTCCCACGGCTTCCCCTGTCCTTCTCGGAGTGGCATTTGGGAGAATTATGGCTTCAAAGCTTCCGTGATGGAATTTTGCTACATTGATTCTGTTCTTGAATCCTGTTCTCGAGGAGAGAGAAGCAGATCAGATAAACACAGACGGGAGAAAGGGATGAGGTTGGATGAGAGCATCTCCTGTGGGAGAGTCAGCGCTGGGGCCATGTGGCTGGCAGGGAGGGCTAGGCTGGAGGGTGAGTTTCTAGAACCTTCTCTCTGCTCCAGTGACTCTGTTTGTCCCTCTGGGATGCAGGCTGTTTTCCAGCAGCCCCCTCACCCCCACCCCAGTGGCCTCCCATACCGTGACCACCTGGTGTGACTCTCCGGCCTGGCTCTCTGCTCCTGGGGCTTGGCCAGCTGGCCGTGCCTTGTCACCCAACAGGACTGGGAGCCCTTCAGGGACTGAGGATGAGCTTTAGGCGTCTGTCTCTTACATCATTTGGGGTTCACGGTGCTGAATGCTACTTGACAAAGTGAGACATTCGCTTCCAATCATCTGCATGCCAGGAACTGGTGTTTGTGAGCAGGGCTCCCCCTAGGAGGCTGGGGCCAAATCCAGCCCCCCGACGATGTGCTCTACCCGGTGGCTCCATGAGCTGGAAGTTCAGCTCCTCTGGGCCCATCTGCACCCTCATTTCCCAGAAGGGATCCTGCCCCCCAGTGCAAGAGACCCCCCAATTCATGCCTGAGGTCCCCACTGAGCCCCGGAGGTGACGATTCATGCTCAGGGCTGGAAGGTAGAAGAAGGGGATCCCAGTATCCTTAACCCCGAGGATGGTCCCTGATCCTGGCCACAGCTCCACAAGTCAAAGCAACTAAGGAAACTTTTTCCTCTTTCCCAGTTGAGGCGTGGAGGCAGTCAGAGGGCAAAATCCTCCTGAATTTCTGGGCGGAGCATGGATGCTGCGTAGCTAGCCCTGGTTGTGGGTCCCCTGTGCCAGGCACCTCACCCCACTTGGTCACCTCGGTCACCCCGCCGGGAGTGGGCTCCTTATTTAGCTGTTTCCTCTGTGTCCCGCAGGCTGGCCCTGAAGGCCACGGCTCCCAGCCTCCTGTGCTTCTCGCTCCCCCTGGGCTCGCCGATGAGAGGGGCCAGGAGGTCTCTGGAGGGTGGGAGCTGGGGGTAGAAGCTGTAATTCCTTCCCCTTACAGGTGACAACACTGCGGCTCAGAGAGACGTGTGAGTCACAGAAAAGGCAGAGCTGGAGCGCTCACCCCTAACTCCCTGACGGATCCCTCACTCAGGGCCACCTGCCCCTCAGGAAGGACAGCCAGCGTCTCCCGAGCAGGTAACAAATGTGCAGCTACTCATTTGCCAGGAACCAGCTCTTCTGAGCCTTTTTGCTTCATGTTCTTTCTGAAAATCATGAGAGAAAGTGAGAGAAGCATCACCTTGTATGAAGAAGGCAGCTCGTCAACGCAGGGGGTCCCAGGCAGGCAGTCCAGCACCCCTGTCCCTTCTCAACTGGAAGCCTCAGAGGCAGACAGACCAGGGGACCTGGAATTGGTCCAAAAGTACCACGTGCAGAGTTCTCGGGCACCCTTTGGAGAGGCATACTGGGAAGGTGCCGTGTATATATCTGCAGATCTTCCTGTAAAGGTTCAAGCCCTCAGCAGCTGAGCTGGAGGCTAATGCCAAAGAAAAGAATCATTTAACTGTCCCCAAACTGAGGCCAGGGGGCTGGACGGTTCCCCACTGATTGCCTTGCAGCCTGCTCTGCCCTCAGCTGCCCAGAGTAAGTGTTTCCAACATCTTATTTCAGAGTGTGTCCCCTTGGCTGGTTAATTATGCAAAAAGATTCAGTGTTTAAGTCTTCCCAGTTTGAGAGTTTGTGTTGGATAAAATCTTCAAGCTGTGTACAAATAATTCATATTAAAATATTACGGCCACCGATTCGGTGGTCAGCTCCTAAAGGCAGTCTGGGCACGTGTCAGAAGTTGTACTTTTTGCCCGGATGGCAAGGTAATCATTTCTATTAAGCCATGATTACCATGTTTGTTTTTTCCAACAGATGATGATTTGTGTAGTTGGGGGTGCACACTGTGATTTTATAAGGACAGCAGACGCCAGGATGCTCTGAGACCTGTGGTTCCAGGACACCATCGGTTTGCCCCTCCCAGTAAAGGGACGTGTACACAGGGCTGCCCAGGGGTGGTTCATCCTCTGTAGATCAGCAGCATCCTCATCTTTGGGAACCTGGTTGGTCCAGACCAGATGGTGGTTTTCAGAGGGAGACAATGTCTGGAGACATTTTTGGTTGATACTGGCATCAGATGGGTGGAGACCAGGGATGCTACTGCACTTCCCACAATGCCCAGGGTGGCCCCCAGGACAAAGGGTTGTCTCGTTCACAATGTCAACAAGACCAAGAGAATAAAGTGACGATTCCCAGGTCCCCGAGCAGCAGCCCATGCATCAGAGAAGAGGGTCCACAATGGCCACCAGCTCTCACCATGCAGTGCACCCAGCCCCACCTGCCCTCGGTTTCCCAGGTCCAGAGCCCTGTACAGGTGACTTGGGGGGCGGGGTGGAATTCTCCAAACATTCCCATTTCTTTCTTCCCACACCAACTTTTTTGAAAGAAGGGAGCTCAAATTGGGTTTATAAATTGATATAATCCCTTTGGGGATCATTTTGGCCAACACCTACTGAAGATGAAGATGAAGCTAAATCCTTCTCCCTAGGACCCCATGAGAGGCCTCTGAGATGCACATGATAACACCAGAGGCACAGCTGAGCTCTCACGGATGTAAGGGCATCCCCAGAAAAAAGCAGGGGCCATTTGTGGTGTCCCCGTCAAGTTTACTTAAGAGTCATGTGTAACTGTTGGTTTCTTAGTTTTGAAAAATGTACCAAGTGATGTAAAATAGTAACAGTGGGGGAAACTGGCTGAGGAGTATATGTGAGCTCTCTGGACCATCTTTGCAACTTTTCTATACATCTAAAATTATTTCAGAAGTTAAAGGTTTTTTTGTTTGTTTGTTTGTTTGTTTAAAGAATATGGCAGCTAGCTTGAAGAGGCTCCCTTTAGCCAAATCTGGGCCAATGTGAGCACCAGAATTTGATTAAAAAATGACAAATTAAATTAAGATTCATGAGTTTGCACTATGTGAATCAATCAATCAATCAATCAGAGAGATATCTGCCTCAATAATGAGGAGTTTTGTTAAACAGCAGCACAAGCCATAGGCCTGCTGAAAGGGGTGATGGATAAGCATCTTTTAGACTCGCTCATTCAGCTGCCTCATCAGATATTTACCAAATTCTGGAGCCACCACAGTGAATAAAGCCAAGCGCCTGCTCACAGAGCTTCTACTCTGGGGAGGTAGGCAGGTGTGTGTAAGGAGCACATCGGTGGTGTGAGACGCTGAGAAAATACTAAGAAGGGTGGGGACAGGAAACCACCTGGGGGTGATGCTGGTGGAGAAGGTGAGAAAGGAAAGCCCCCCATGACGACATCTGGCCAGCGGGCAAAGTGCATGGAGGGAGGAGCAACGAGGGCATTTAGGGCAGAACTGGGATGAGGGCGAGAAGGCAGTGACACAGGAACCCTGGGGGACCATAAGGTCCCACTTAAAGTGACAGACATACTTCAACATGAACCAAATATAGCCACTGAAATAAAATTCAGCAAATGGGTTCAGAAGCCCAAGGAAGAAATGGGCAGCTGGAGGGAGACCTAGGAATGAACTCACACAGCACCGGGAGATTTAAAAGTAAAACTTTATGAAGGAGTCATTAAGAGACACGGGAATAGAGTGAAGAAGGCTCAACAGATGTCTACGTTGTCCAGAAAAGGAGCGGAGGGAGACTGAGGGGGAGGGAATATTAGAGAAAGTAATGGCAGAGAATTTTCCAGAATTGGTGGAAGTGTTAACTCCTCGGATTTAGGGAGCTTGGATCCCAAGAAGTATAAATAAATATAAAACCTGTCCAGATGCACTATAATGAAACTGCAGAATACCAAAGACAAAAAGACACCATTACAATCAACGGTAGAGAGAAGACAGACCTCCTGGAAAAGGAGCCATGTTTAGACTTACAGCCGCCTCTCAGCATAACAACAGAATCCGGGAGAAACCAGCCCTGCCTTTAGATGATCAAACAGGCTTGTCCAAAAGTAAGAAACTGAATCCAAAAGGAGGTGTCAGATGCCAAAGAGAAGACAAGCAAGACACAGGCAAGACGAGGGTGCTGTAAGCAAGCGTCGATTATATGAAACAATAATACTGGCTGCAAACGAGGCCTGCCTCTGACTTCACCTGATGCTCCTGTCAGTGACAGGGGTTTAATTAGTGTAACTTCAGGCCTCTCCAATGCTTTCTCTGCCTGACCTGTATGGTCAGTCAATTCGGGAAGAATTATAGCCCAAGAAGCGCATCCCCTTCTTGGAGCAAGCCTGCTACCCAACCAGGAACCTGAGCTCTCCTCTGCTCCATGGGGCCCTAAGTCTTACCTGGGCAGGTGCCTACATGAGAATCTCCCAGGGTCCAGTGCTGCCTGAGACCAGGTGCCTAGTTCTGGGATTTGAGTTACATGCTGTTATGGACTAAGTGTTTGTGTTCCTCCAAAATTCATATACTGAAGCTCTAACCTCCAGAGAGGTGGTATTTGGAGGTGGGACCTTTGGGAGGTGATTAGGGTTAGGTGAGGCCATGAGGGTGGGGTTCCCAGGATGGGATTAGTGCCCTTATATGCAGATAAAGAGACCAGAAGTAGCACCCTCTCTCTCTCTCTCTCTCTCTCTCTCTCTCTCTCTCTCTCCCTCTCTCTGCATCCATACCAAGAAAAGGCCATGTGAGGACACAGCAAGGACATGGCCATCTACAAATCAGGAAGAAGGTCCTCATTTGACACCAAATCTGCCAACACCTTGATCTTGGACTTCCAGCTCCAGAACTCTGAGCAATAAACATCTGTTGTTTAAGGTATCCTGTTACAGCAGCCCCGGGTACATCCATTTGGCTCCCCCACTAAGCTACATCTTCTGGGTTGACCTCCAACAAGAATGAAGGTGACATTTTCACTTCAATCCTTATATTAGTTTATTTTAGAAACTGTCCAGAGCCTGAGTGGAAAAGGCTACACATTGGGAGCCCCTCAGAGACCTCCATAATGAGTATCCTGGGGGCAGCGTGAGACCAAGAAGAACAGAAATACCAGAGAGTAACAGCATGAGAGGCAAGAAGGGGCAGCCAAAGACAGTGCAGGCCTCCCCTCATGATGTGCGGGCAGAGAAGAGAGACTGATTCACTTCAGACTTTAGATATCGGGTGTCAGAGCCTGAATGTCATGATGAAGTACAGTTAACTATAGTCTTTGTTCACATGTCACCTTCTCATGACACCTGTCCCCTCTTAACACTGTGTTCATCCCAGCCCTGTGGCACTTAACTTCCATGTCTTCCTTTACTTTTATATATAATTTGCTTATTTATTATATTTCTTATTTATATCCCCTGCTAGAATGTCAGCACCAGAGGGCTGGGGTCTCTGTTTTATTCTATGCTGGATCCCATATGCCCAGAGAAGGAACCCATCAAATATTACAAATATTTGTGGAATAAATAGATGACTAGAAATCATGTGGCTAGATACAAACCAATGAAGGGGTGGTTTAATCCTCTCCAAACTGTAAAAGATCAAAGACAAAGATCTTGAAAACAGTCAGAGAGAAAAGACAACTTCCCTAAAAGGAACAATCATGCTGACAGAAGCCAGGAGGCAGCCGAACTAACAGCATCAAGTTGCAGAGAGGAAATACCTGTCCATTAAGGAGAACTCGATGATGTAAAGAAGCTTCTAAACAAAATGAAACAACACACACAAAAAAAACATTGAGAAGTTTTACCATGAAAAGACTCTCAGTAAAGGAATATCTAAAGCATATAGTACAGGGATTAGCAAAACGACCTTGGCAGGAATGTCTGAGACGCAGAAGCTCTTCTGTTAGATTTTTTTTTTTTTTAACTCAGTTTACTGCATTCACCAGCTGCCAGCTCTTCCCAACCCTAGTTTTCACCTCTGGCAATCCTGCCTTTTTTTTTTTTAATAAATTTATTTATATATTTTTGGCTGCATTGGGTCTTTGTTGCTGTGCGCGGGCTTTCTCTAGTTGTGGCTAGCGGGGGCTACTCTTCGTTGCGGTGCATGGGCTTCTCATTACAGTGGCTTCTCTTGTTGCAGACCATGGGCTCTAGGCACGTGGGACTCAGCAGTTATGGCATGCGGGCTCGGTAGTTGTGGCGCATGGGCTTAGTTGCTCTGCGGCATATGGGATCTTCCCAAACCAGGGATCGAGCCCGTGTCCCCTGCATTTGTAAGTAGATTCTTAACCACTGTACCATCAGGGAAGTCCCAATCCTGCCTTTTTAAAGAAACTGTATCCCCCTCCACCCTGTTTTTTCTATTCCATAACATTGAAAATTCATTTTATTTGCTCGACTCACACTCATTGTTAAAGTTCAGTAAACAGTAGTGATGATGATGATGATGATGATGATAGTATTCACATTATAATCACGTATCATTCAATCCCACACCAATCCTAGGAGTAAACAGAGGATTAACACATTAAATCACTTGTCCAAGTGAACACAACTTAAACCCAGCCCTGTGTGACAGCAAACGCTGGGATTTAAATCATAAAGTCTATTACCAACCAAGGCATTTCCAGCTGCAAGAAATGCCCAGACAGCCTTGCCCTGAGGTGTATCCCGACCAGGGTCATCTATAATGGGAATCACAAGTGTCATTCCAGGGATGTAGGGCCAGCCATTCTCTCTGCTGAAAACGTAACCAGGAGAGAGTCACTGTGGGTCTTAATCGGAATGCAATCTTCAGAAATCTGGTCTGAGCTCTATCCTGACAAGCACCTCCTTCTGTGCCACTGCTGAAATCAGTTTGTTTACACGTTTTCCCTCAAAACGTACTCAGCCCCATCCCTTGCACCTGGCCTCCAGCTGCAGTGAGTGCTGAGCCCCGAGACCCCCGTGGGCCCACCTTCCTGGACCCCTGAGCCTCCCTGCCCCTGCTCTGTGCTTCCCCATCTTCAGAATCCATTCCTGGACCCATGGCTGTCCCTCCAGTTTCTGAGCTGAGAATGCTCTGGATGTGATGTCACTTATTTGTACTTTCCTTGGCCCCCAGGTATGGCTGCTTCTGCTTCAGGCCACCACAGGGAAACCTCTTCCAATCGCACCCCCATTCCCAGGGCTGCTCCCCACCAACCACTCTCCCAGCCAGAACCCCCATTTGGGCTTGAACACAACTCATCCTATGCAATCTCCTCTCCCTGATAACCCAAGAGCTCATAGGGAGGCCCAAAGGATTTCTAAAAAGAGTGGAAGTTTAGCCATGGGGGCTGACTCTAGGGTAATACTTTCTGTTCATTCGTCCCACAGCCATTGGTTCAGTCCTGTAATGAAAGCACACCTGCTTCCCGCCATCAACCAGCCTGGTGTCTAAGCAGGAATTTAGACATACAAACTTGGTAGATAGTGACACACAGGTAAGGCAGCAACGTGGAAGTACTGGTAGGTTCGTGGGCCCACTTTCTTTCTTAGCGTCAAGGTCAATTCGTGATGATAGAGAAGAATGCCAAGGTCCCTTGAACAATGACCAGGGAAGACAATGGTCCCTAATGTGGAGTCAGTTTTGGAAGAGCAGGTGGGGAAGAGTCTTAGAGTTGAAAGCACAGAGGGACCAGCCAGCTCTTCCCTGCCAGCATCCCTCCTTTCCCTACCAGCATCCCTCCCTTCCCTGCCAGCATCCCTCCCTTCCCTGCCAGCATCCCTCCCTTCCTTGCCAGCATCCCTCCCTTCCCTGCCAGCATCCCTCCCTTCCCTGCCAGCATCCCTCCCTTCCCTACCATCATCCCTCTCGTCCCTGCCAGCATCCCTCCCTTCCCTACCAGCATCCCTCCCTTCCCTGCCAGCATCCCTCCCTTCCCTACCAGCATCCCTCTCTTCCCTGCCAGCATCCCTCCCTTCCCTGCCAGCATCCCTCCCTTCCCTGCCAGCATCCCTCCCTTCCCTGCCAGCATCCCTCCCTTCCTTGCCAGCATCCCTCCCTTCCCTACCAGCATCCCTCTCTTCCCTGCCAGCATCCCTCCCTTCCCTGCCAGCATCCCTCCCTTCCCTGCCAGCATCCCTCCCTTCCCTGCCAGCATCCCTCCCTTCCTTGCCAGCATCCCTCCCTTCCCTACCAGCATCCCTCTCTTCCCTGCCAGCATCCCTCCCTTCCCTGCCAGCATCCCTCCCTTCCCTACCAGCATCCCTCCCTTCCCTACCAGCATCCCTCCCTTCCCTACCAGCATCCCTCCCTTCCCTACCAGCATCCCTCCCTTCCCTACCAGCATCCCTCCCTTCCCTACCAGCATCCCTCCCTTCCCTACCAGCATCCCTCTCTTCCCTGCCAGCATCCCTCTCTTCCCTGCCAGCATCCCTCCCTTCCCTGCCAGCATCCCTCCCTTCCCTACCAGCATCCCTCCCTTCCCTACCAGCATCCCTCCCTTCCCTGCCAGCATCCCTCCCTTCCCTACCAGCATCCCTCCCTTCCTTGCCAGCATCCCTCCCTTCCCTACCAGCATCCCTCCCTTCCCTACCAGCATCCCTCCCTTCCCTACCAGCATCCCTCCCTTCCCTACCAGCATCCCTCCCTTCCCTACCAGCATCCCTCCCTTCCCTACCAGCATCCCTCCCTTCCTTACCAGCATCCCTCCCTTCCCTACCAGCATCCCTCCCTTCCCTACCAGCATCCCTCCCTTCCCTACCAGCATCCCTCCCTTCCCTACCAGCATCCCTCCCTTCCTTACCAGCATCCCTCCCTTCCCTACCAGCATCCCTCCCTTCCCTGCCAGCATCCCTCCCTTCCCTGCCAGCATCCCTCCCTTCCCTGCCAGCATCCCTCCCTTCCCTGCCAGCATCCCTCCCTTCCCTACCAGCATCCCTCTCTTCCCTGCCAGCATCCCTCCCTTCCCTGCCAGCATCCCTCCCTTCCCTGCCAGCATCCCTCCCTTCCCTGCCAGCATCCCTCCCTTCCCTGCCAGCATCCCTCCCTTCCCTACCAGCATCCCTCCCTTCCCTGCCAGCATCCCTCCCTTCCCTGCCAGCATCCCTCCCTTCCCTGCCAGCATCCCTCCCTTCCCTACCAGCATCCCTCCCTTCCCTACCAGCATCCCTCTCTTCCCTGCCAGCATCCCTCCCTTCCCTGCCAGCATCCCTCTTTTCCCTACCAGCATCCCTCTCGTGGACCGGAAGTACCTTAGTACAGAGTTTCCCGCAGTTTGCTGCCCTGAGAGTCGTCAAAGATGATTCCACAGTGAAACAAGTTTTGGAAATTCTTCATCCCGCTGCCTCTCCCTCTCAGAAACCCACATGCACACTGCATGCTGAAGGCTCTGAGCAATCTCGCAGCAAAGAGTCTGGTTCAACTTTGTTACACGCAGACCTCCTTAAACTTCATGCATCCAGCAAATATTTGTTGAGTGCTGACTGTGCGCCAGGCACTGTCGTAGGACCTGGAGGAGCCGCGGTGAAGAAAGCAAATTCCTGCCCCACCTCCCACCCCCAGGACCTGTTTTCTAAGAGGGAGACATGCAGTCAGCAGTGATGCTCGCTTTAGAAAAGTCAAGGAGGGCGAGGACTGCTGGACCTTCCCTTCAGCCGGGTGTGTGGACGCACTCGGGGGAGCAGAGCCTGAGTGAAGGGAGGGCAGGGCTGTGGGACATCCAGACCGTGTCCTGGGCAGAGGGACCCCGAGGTGGGAGGCAGCAGGGAGGTGGGACATTGAGACACAGCAAGGGGACGGTGGCGCTGAGGTGCAGGAGCCCCGAGGGGGGGTAAGAAATAAGATCGAATAAGTAATAAGACCAAGAGCTGGGTAGAGGCTGAGCATGGGAGCTTCAGCCTTCGCAGGGACTTTCACTGCCTGGATTCACAAGTCCACTGACACTGATGGAGCCCTGGGAGACCCCAAGTGGACAAGACCAGCAACAGTCCGTGTCATAGCGTTCATGCTGCAGAGGGCACGTCCTTGCTCTGGAAGCTGAGACTCTTCTATTGGGGCCAATGTAAAGCCCCTAAGTGTGTTTTCCCACCATGGATACCTCTGCTGTCACAGGGTCTGCCGGGTCATGTGGCCCACGTGGCAAGCTGCTGGCACCACATCTGGAGCCGCTCCGGAGCCTTTCTTGCTCCAGGTCCCACTCAAAGCTGGCCACCCTCCACCTCACTCTCCAAAAGGGAGCATCCTGAGTGGGGAATATGCCACCTCCTAAACTCAATGGGCATCCCAAGCTTTGCACTCCCTCCTACTGGTGGGAAGGGTGAGATGCACGTGTTTGTCCTGTATTTTCCAGGGACAATTGGCATGACTCAGACCGCCGGACCCTAAGACATCACTGATGAGGTGAACCCCTGACACTTTGTAGGGTTTTTCTCTCACCACCTTCCGGAGTGTGTTCATTTCACCAAGGCCACCAGCATACTTGCCACTAATTGCTCATTCAGTTCACGTAACATGATGTCATTGATAGGACGGGCTAATGTGATGTTTGCAGGAAGTACAGATGGCCCACAGCCCTTTGGGCTTTATGGTGTCGGGGCAGAGGATGTGGGGCCTGAGACAAGAGCAGAGATGTGTGCTGAGGTCCACCTACATGCAGGCAAACTGCTTCTCATTCTTCCTGATAAGGAATAAAAGACCCCTTTTTGCAGGTCAAGGACTGCACCCAGCCACCTGGGACTGTGTCGACCTCTTCTAGCGAAGATGCAAAACCCAGCACAGCAGCTACAGCCCATTACTCGGTTGAGTTTGCAGCTGTCCCTCCAGGATCCATCTGGCATTTGTGCACCAGATTGGTGAATAAGATGGGGATCTCATGGAGGCCATCCCTGTATCTGTTACATCTTTAAGGGTGTCTGTCATCCCTCCAGGATATGGTACTGTTTCTGACTCATTATTTCTGTTTTTGATTCTTACCCAGAGACAGCTGGTGTTCCAAGGCTTCCTCACTATAATTGTTCTTACCCCAAAGGCTATGGAGCAAATTGGGGATTTAACCATCCCAAATATGTTGACTCCAATCGTAAGCAGGGGAGTCAGGGAAATGACAACCAAGTAAGCACATGAGCCAAGTAAAGGGTATTACTGGGGGGTGTTCTTAGGGACAACTCTTATAAGTGAGTGAGGAAACAATAGAACCACACAGTTGCAACATTCACCAACCTCCACCCTATCTCTGATTGAAACATCCTATTTTTAGCTACTTTAACAATGTGGTTGTGTGACAGTCGACACTTGCTGGCCTGGGAACAATTCTATCACCTCGGTGACTTTGCACATCTCTGCCATTATCCAGGACTTGAAGTTTGGATAGATGTCCTCTCAAGTAATAGCCTCATTTCCACTGTTTCTAAGTTTCTAGGGTCACCTTTATGGGAACTTGCAGTAGTCCTTATTTGCTGACTGCAGTAGAGAAAAGGAGCAAGTCCCATCAATAAACGAAGGGTGACTGGTGTTGAACAGCATGTTTGGGGCACAGAGACCAGCCTCCCTGCCCAGGCCTCCTTCAGAACTCTCCTTGCAGTCCATCTGTTTGTCCTCCAGAGCTCCCCAGCTGCAGTCACTGCCTGGGCCAAATCCAGATCAGAGCAATTAACTGGATAATTGCTCTAATGAGAGCACAGAATGAATCACCAGGACAATTCTCACCCCGGAAAAATTAAATGGGTAAACTGCTGTCTGCAGCTCTTTGGGGCTCCAGCAGCTTCCTCTGTGATCTCTGTGGGCTAGTTTCGAGGGTTTGATCCTCTGACACTAGAAGAATGAACAGGAAAATGTGATGTAGGATTTTATTATATGGTTATGAGTTTGGGGAATGGCAATAATCAAGACAAGAATAAAGTGTGGAGTACAGCTTACAAGCACAGATTTTAGTGTCAGACTGCCCGAAATAGAATCCTTCACCACTTAGGATGGCAAAGACATGATTGAGTTACTAATCTTCCATAAATAGTATCTACCTCACTAGGATGTTTTGAGGATTAAATGAGATAACACATGAAAAGAACTTTCAACAGTGCCTATCACAGATGCATGCCCAATAAATGTTACCTAAAATAGCCACAAAGTTATTCCTTCATTAATCAATGTAATAATTGATTTGCAAGCTAAGTATTAAGCCTTCTTAGTGTTAAGAACAATGCGAAGGTCTTGGAGACAGTCAGTCATGGCTCCTGCCCTCAAGATGCTTCAGCCTAATACAGGTGAGGGGGGAGGTCAATGATTACCATTCAGAATAGAAAAGGTGCAGTGACAGAGGGAGGTATTGGATGCTGGGAGAGCACAAGAAAGGGGAACTATACTATGACAAGGGGTCTGGTCTTCATGTCCAGCAGCAAATACTGAAGTTTTAGAGGACTTGTAGAAGGAAAATTGCATGGTCGGATCTGGAAGGATGTACCATAAGATTAAGTACAAGTAGTGTGTCTTGTATGACCCCATTTTTGTAAAAAAACAAAAAAAAAACAAAAATCTTGGGCTTCCCTGGTGGCGCAGTGGTTGAGAATCTGCCTGCCAATGCAGGGGACATGGGTTCGAGCCCTGGTCTGGGAAGATCCCACATGCCGCGGAGCAACTAGGCCCGTGAGCCACAACTACTGAGCCTGCGCGTCTGGAGCCTGTGCTCTGCAACAAGAGAGGCCGCGATAATAAGAGGCCCGCGCACCGCGATGAAGAGTGGCCCCTGCTTGCCGCAACTGGAGAAAGCCCTCGCACAGAAACGAAGACCCAACACAGCCAAAAATAAATTAATAAATTTTAAAAATAAAATAAAATTCTTTTAAAAAACAAAACAAAACAAAACAAAAATCTTACACACATTTTAAGAGAAAGTCTAGGAGAATATAAACCAAAAAATAAAGTGTGGTTATCACTAGATTATGGGTTTAGGACTGATTTCATATTTTCTGCTTTTTTTCTTCAATGAATATGCACTAATACTGTAAATTTTAAAGTTGTAAATATATATGTACATCTATATATATGATTAAAGCCAAAGAAACCAGAAAAAAAAAAAGAGAGAGATCACAGATAGGCTAAAAGTAGAAAGATGGATGACGGAATATTCAGAACCAGACTTGTCCATTCATTGAAACTATGAGAACCTGGACAAAATATAAGATGCAAGGATGCAACTGTTTCCAGGCATTAGACAATGACATGACTGTGGGAAAAGAGACAAGTGAGGCAGGATCAACAATATCCTGGCTTTCTGATTGGAGGTACCTCCCAGACTGCTGTGTAAGGAGAGTGAATGAAAGCAGAGCACAACAGAATCATGAGTTGAGCAGAGTACTCAGAAGATGGGGAGGCTGAGGCAGATTGAATGTGTGGACCAAAGGTGTTATACCAAAATGGAGTTCCCAAAATCTGCACAGGAATCCCTTTGAGTCTTTGGCTGGAGACAGAGCCTCACATGCACAGGATGAAATTCCATGAGGTCAGACAAAGAAAAACTGGACAACTATAAGCTCATACAAAACTGGGAAATTTTGCTTCCAATGAGCCAATGTGAAGAGTCCTTGTTTTGAACACCCAGGTCATTCAGCAGAAAATGCAGAAGGACCACACCCTAGAGGTAGGGATAAATTAGTAAAGACCCAAAGTAAATGCTAATCTAGACCTTTCCTTTTAAAAATCTAAAAATAAGCCTTGAAAGGATAGAGCTCATCTTAAAGTTCCTTAACAGGCTTCCAGAACAAAATACAATGCTCTTTTTTAAATATACAACAAAATCCAGCACTCAACTATGTAAAATTCACAGAGTTCAACAACTAATCCAAAATCACTAGTTAGACCAAGAACAACAACAACAACAAAACTCTGAGTCATAACCAAGAAAAAAAATTAGTCATTAGAAACAGACCCAGGAATGATAGAGATTTTGAATTTATCTGTCACGTACTTTCAAACAGCTATTATTAATATGTGGGAGGACTTAAAGGAAAATATGAACATAATGAGGAGAGAATAGGAAGATGTAAAATAAAAAGAAAAATCTAGGGTTGAAAATGTAATGCATAAAATGCTTGGAAAATTCACTGGATGGAATTAAGAAGAAAACACTGCAAAAAAAAAAAAAATGAGCCAATTCCTGGAAAAACTATCTATCAAAACTCACGTAAGATTTGAGGTGAGTTTCAGATCCAACAGCAAAAAAAACAATCCATGAAAAAAATTTTTTGATAAGTTGGAATTCATTAAAATTAAAATCTTATCCTCTGCCAAAGATACTGTTGAAAATGAAAAGACAAGCCACAAGAGGAAAAAAACATTAGCAAAAGACTTACCTGATACGGAATGCTATCCAAAATATACAAAATACTCTTAAAAACTCAAAAATAAGAAAATAACCCAATTTTAAATTGGGCAAAAGATTTGAACAAGTACCTTACCAAAGAAGATATACAGATGGAAAATAAACATATGAAAAGATGCTTCACATTACATGCCATTAAGGAATTGTGGATTAAAACAACAATGAGATGTCATTACACACTTACTAGAATGGCTAAAATCTGAAAAACTGACAACACCAAATGCTGAAGAGGGTGTGTATTAATTTCATAGGGGTCCAAAACTCAGTATTAGCTGAAATTATAAAAGTTATAGGACAAGACATCATAGGAGAAAATCTTCATCAACTTAGGATAGGCAAAAATTTCTTACATAAGATGCAAAAACAAACCATAGATGATAAAAATGATACACTGGATTTCTTCCAATTCAGACTTATGCTCTTCAAAAAATACTATTAAGAGCATGAAAACACAACTGTATTTTGGTGGAGGGGGGATCACAGTACTTTTATCTAGAAAAGGATTTGAATCCAGAATCTATATATTTTTACAAATTTTTACAACTTAATATAAGACAACCAACTTTTAAAAAATTGGGCTAAAATTTGAACAGACACTTTAAAAATATATACACAGGTGTCATATAAGTACATAAAAAGATCAACTTTGTTAGTCATCAAGAAAATGCAAATTAAAACCACAACAAAAACGCCACCACATATTTACAATGGCTAAACGTAAAAAGAGTTTCAATACCAAGTATTGGCAAGAACGTGTAGCAACTCAGACAGATATCCAAGCTAACACGAATGTGAAATGATACAAGCACATTTGTACAGTGCTCACTAGGTTCTTGAAAATTTGACTATACACTTACAGTATAACCCAAAATTCTACTCCTAGGTATTTACCCAAGAGAAATAAAAGTCAATGCCCACAAAATGATT
Source organism: Balaenoptera musculus (assembly GCF_009873245.2). Lineage (NCBI taxonomy): Eukaryota > Metazoa > Chordata > Mammalia > Artiodactyla > Balaenopteridae > Balaenoptera > Balaenoptera musculus. Next base: position 2,568,319 of record NC_045785.1, on the reverse strand, counting down.
TGACATGAATGTTTACAACATCCTTGTTCACAACGGCCAAGAACTGAAAACAACCCAAATATCTACCAACAGGTCAGTGAGTAAATATATACACGGTAATAGTTATACAGTGGGATACAACTCTGCAGTAAAATGGAACAAACTATTAATAAACTCAACAACACAGATGAACCTTAAAATGCGGTACTGGGTAAAGGAAAAATAGCTAGACACTAAAAATTACATTGTGTGAGTCCATTTATGCAATATGTCAGAAGATGCAAAACTAATCTCTCCTGACAGAAGCATATCAATGTTGCCCGAGCCTAGAGGCAGTCGACTGACTCCATGGGCATAAAGAAATGTTCTATATCTTCATTGTGGTTATCTGTGTGTATACATTTGTCAAAATTACCTAAGTGTACATATAAACTGAGTTAATTTTATTGTACATGTATTATATTTCAACATAATATTAAAAAATAAAATTCTTCACAAATAATATTCAAGCAGCTTCACTGATAAATAATTCCAGTATTTAAGGAAGGAATAATACCAGTTTTGCACAACTCTTGCAGAAACGAGAAGAATTTAGGAAGAAAAACTTCCCAACTTATTTTTTAAGGCTAGCATGAGCTTGATAGCCCACATGGAGCGTGCGAGAAAGAAAATTATCAGTCAAGGTCTCTCAAGGGCTAAGATATAAAAATCCTAACCATAATATTAGCAAATTGAAATCAGAAATATATAAAAAAGGTAATTCACCATGACCAAGTGGAATCTATCCCAAGAAAGCAAAAATGTACTAACGTTCAAAAATCATTCAGTGTGAGTCTCTACTATTTTTTTTCCTGGTTTTTTTTTTAATTTATTTATTTAATTTATTTATTTTTGGCTGCATTGGGTCTTCGCTGCTGCTCGTGGGCTTTTCTCTAGTTGTGGCGAGTGGGGGTTACTCTTCACTGTGGTGTGCGGGCTTCCCATTGTGGTGGCTTCTCTTGTTTCAGAACACGGCTCTAGGCATGTGGGCTCAGTAGTTGTGGCTCACGGGATCTGAGTGCAGGCTCCGTAGTTGTGGCACACAGGCTTAGTTGCTCTGAGACATGTGGGATCTTCCTGGACCAGGGCTCGAACCCGTGTCCCCTGCATTGGCAGGTGGATTTTTAACCACTGCGCCACCAGGGAAGCCTGCTTCTCCACTTTAAGGGAATTTTTTTAAATGCAGGATTATTTCAATGGATGCAAAAAAAAAGCATTTAATAAAATTCAAACTCTTAGAAAATTAGAAATAAAACAAAAAACTTCTTTGATCTGATAAAGACTATGCACAAGAAAAAAGTACTATAGCAAACTTCATATTTAATGGTGAAATATTCAAAATTTTCCCCTTGATATTAGAAATGAGGCACTACCCAGTACAATGGCCAATACCATTTCTATTCAACTTTGTACTAAATGTCCACACCACTGTAATCAGGCAGGAAAATTAAATAAAAGGTCAAAAGATTGGAAAGGTAGAAACATTATTCCTTTATTAACATTATTATCATTTTTATTAATATTCAAAATATTATCCCATTATTCATATATGGTATAAATGGGTATGTAACAAATCCAAACGAGTATACAACCTAGTGGAATTAAAAGTGAATTTAGCAAGTTCCTGTATAGAAAGCCAAAATAAAAAAAAATCCAAAGGATGGCTATACAAGAGCAAGAAACAAACAGAAAATAAATATTTAAATGACATAATTTATAATGGAATAAAAAAATACTAGAAATTAACCTAACAAATGATGTGCAAAGATCTCTATAATAAAATCTACAGAACATTACTGAAAGAAATGTAAACACGTGGTGGCATTTTTATTGTGGTTTGAGGGTCTAAATAAATAGAGACAAACCAAGTCTATGATTAAGAACACTAAATATTGTAAAGATGATAATTCTCAAATGACCTGTAAATTTACTGTAATAGTAATCAAAATACCAGAAATATTTGTGAAAATTAACAACCTGATTCTAAAATTTGTATGAAATTGGGCAAGACTAACCAGGATAAACTTGAAGAAAAATAAAACTGGAATACTTCTCCACCAGATATCAATGTTTATTCTAAAGCTACAGTAATTAAAACAATGGGTGCAGGGTCAAGGATAGACAAATGGGCCAATAGAACAGACTAGAAAGTCCAGAAGTGACCCCCACACACCCTCTTTGATTTAGGACAAAGGTGACAGTGCTTCAGAGAATAATGGTGTAGCCAGCAAATGGTATTGAGTCAACTGACTGTCCATTTAGGAAAACAAATATCTTGACACTTACCTCACACCAGATACAATAATCAACTCCATATGTATTATAGCTCTAAATATTAAAGGTAAAACAATAAAGCATCTAAAAGAAAACATTATATTTTTATCTAATACAAGGATGACTAAAAGCCTCAGATGTTCGCTATTCAAAGCAGAGAAATATTTATGATTAAGGTAAATCTATTCAAATAAATATTAATTTATTATCAAAAAACAAACAAAAATAAGAAAACATAGGAGAACAAATTCAAGACCTTAAGACAGATAAAGATTTCTTAAAACAAATATGGTAACTAAAAAGAAAAAAAAAGATAAATTAGACATCATTAAGAACTTCTGTTATCAAAAGACCATCAGAGATTGAAAATCCAAATCACAGAGTAGGAGGAAAATATTTTCTACACACGCATCCAACAAGGACTCATTTCCAGAATATATAAAGAACTCTCACAAATGAATAAGAAAAAGGCAAACCCATAGAAAAATGGACAAAAGCTTTGAACAAGCACTTCAGAATGAGGGATGCACATGTGGCAATAAATATATTAAAGGTGCTCAAACTGATTCGTCATCAGGGAAATCCAAATTAAAACTACACTGAGATACTACTACTTGTCTACCAGAATGACTAACATAAAATAAAATGAAATAGAATAGAACATACTGACTGTGGGTGGAGCACCTACAACTCCGATTCACTTCTGCTGGGATGGGGATTGGACAGGTACTCTGGAAAAGGTGATCTGTCTCCACTGCATAGGAGTTCCAGCTCCCTCACCCCATCCCGTGTTCCATGTGGGTCAGGCAGCCCTACTATGTCTTGTAGCTATGTTATCTGGGACACGTGGTCTGCGGGGTTGCCTGAGCAAAGAGAGGGGTGAGGAAGTGGGCAGAAAGTTCTCAAGTGCCAGGCTCTGCCCACAGACCACTGACCACTCAGTCACTGGTCCCAACTCAAGTGCTAGAGAAAATGGGGGCTGGAGACAAGTGGACAGCCGTTTGGAGAAAAAAAAATTCTATCTCTACCTCATATATTTCACTAAAGTAATTTCAGATGAATCAAAAACGTAAATATAAAAAATCAAAACAGGAAATAATAACTGTTTGTATAATCTTCTGGCAGGAAAGATTTTACCAGGTATATTATAAAACCCAAAGCTACAAAAGAAAACATTCATATTTGGTTATATAAAAATAAAAATTTTCTGCAGGCAAAAAAAGCACCAAAAACACAATCAAAAAAGACAAATGTCAACAGCAAATATCAATATTACAAAAGAAATAAAGGAAGGAGGGAGAAAAAGGAAGGAAGGGAGGAAGGAAAGAAGGAAGGAAAAAGACATACTTCATATTACAGATTAAAGCTAATTTCTTTAATGTATGAAGAGCACCTAAAAATCTGTAACAGAACAACCAACTGCCCAGAGAAATGGGCAAGAATAAGAAATGACCATTCATGGACAAGGCAGCACAAGCGGTTCTTTCTTTTTTTTTTTTTTTCCTGTGTATATTTAATCTCCAGTCTCATTCAACTGCTACATAGTCTCTGTCACACATTTAACAGATATTTATTGAGTTTCTGCTATGTACCAGGCTCTGTGATAGAGGAATTCAGACACATTGATTGATTTGATTGATTGATTTCAAAAAACTTAGAGTACAGTGGACATCCAAAGGTTTCATATACACAAAAATTATTTTTTAACCATTTTTTAAATTGAAGTGTAGTTAATTTACAATGTTATGTTAGTTTCAGATGTACAGCAAAGTGATTCAGCTATACATATACATATATTCTTTTTCAGATTCTTTTCCATTATAGGTTATTACAAGATATTGAGTATAGGTCCCTGTGCTATATAGTAGGTCCTTGTTGTTTATCTATTTTATATATACTAGTGTGTATATGTTGATCCCAAACTCCTAATTAATCTCTCCACCCCCCCCCCCATCCACTATCCCCTTTGGTAACCATAAGTTTGTTTTCTATGTCTGTGAGTCTACTTCTGTTTTCTAAATAAGTTCATTTATATCATTTTTTTTAAGTTCCACATATAAGTGATATGGTATTTGTCTTTCTGAAAGATCTCCAAGACCACGGTGAATGAAGAGCAAGGTGGGACAGAAGGCATGGTGTATATGAGCTGTGTGAAAGAGAGAGATTCAAAGTCGGTATAGCTGCATGCCTGGCCACCCCAACTTCCTGAAGTTCACACCCAAAAACCTGGGAAGAGAATTGCAGGGCTCCTGGGACCCAGAGGGAAGACGGACCCTGCTCTGCATGCCCTTCAGATGACTTGCACTTGAATTGTATGCATAAAACAAAACAGAACAATTTTTTTTTAAACCCATTTATCTGGAAGCCATGGACCCTGGTGGCAGCTCCTGGCTGCTGGTTCCACATGAGGGGTCCAGGCTTGTGCACTGTTATTAGATTTCTATTTTATCTTTCTGCTCAAGAGCCAAAGGCACTTCTCCAAGGCCCCCACGTTTTGAAAATACAGCCAGAGAAACGCTTTTAGTCTCCAGGAGACAGGCCCAAGGGGACACCGTGACAGGGGCTGGGCTGGTCTGAACTCTGCTGTTACTCTCAGACCTCCCCCCCCAGCTTCTGACTTACGTTTTCTCTCTTCCTGCCAGTGAATGCAGCTGAACGGGAAAACAGCATCTTCCTTTCCTGTGGCTGTTCTCAAACAAAACAAACAAAAATTCTGAAGTAGCTGAAACCTATCGTGTGTCTGACCCACCCGGTACACAGTCTGGTCCGTGACACCAGGACTGGACAGAAGGATTTAATTCACTCCCTGGTGTAGGAGGCTGGTGTGAAGATGTCTGAGTATCTTAGAGATGAGCATTTTTCACCAAGTTGCTCAACCCAACAAGGATAACATTTTGATGAGAAAGATCATCTGTTTTTATTCCAGGAGACTTTCAAGAATACTATTACACAATTCCATAAGCCCTTGTAATACTATTACAGTTCCGTAAGTCCATAATACATTCCCTCCGTGCTAAGTTTCTATAATAATACACTCAAGTGCTAATATTTTGGAAGCTTCAAGGAAAACCTGTGCCATTACAGTGAAAACAATTGCTACAATTTCCATGGAAAGCACAGCTGTCAGGTACAAGAGAACATTTCAAAACATCTCCTTCAACACCTGTGTTTATTTTTAAATGCATATATGTTTTTGCTGGGGAAGAAGGGAACAGAGGAAAACACATCAGGCAGAGCTGACTTGCAGGGAACTTGAATCAAATTGTTTGACAGTTGCCCACCACACCAAACACGGAAAGCAAATACCAATTAGAAACTAATTATCAGATCAAAATTTGATTGTCAACAGGAGAAAGACTGCAGAAACGTGGGGACTCAATGCAGGTCCAGAAAAGTGGGAAGACATTGGTGATCGTCAGCTGACCTACGTTGCTGAGAGGACAAGAGGACACAGGGCAAATAATGACAACTGTGGGTCCATCTGGCCATCTGACTGAAAGTCCCAACAGGGGAACCACAATGATTCCCTCTTTCCAGGTGAACATGGTGCTTCTTTAGGGCTCATTCCAGCATCATTGGACGAATCAGTTGGCAAAGTCCAGCACAGACATTATAAACAGCCGGCAGTGTTGGCCAGATCTTCTAACTTCACCCTTCTCGACAGTGGCTACGTTTTAATTTAAATTAATTTGGAGGGAAATTGATTCTAAAATCCCTTTTGTTGGTTTGGGAAAGGTGCCAGAGAACACAGGATTAGGTACCACTCTCCCCCTAATCCATCAAAGAGGCCTGGCCACAGGCATTGCCATCCCACCAGGGAAGACGTGGTAGAAGAGGAAAGAGTGCCATACCTTTCCAAACAGCCCAATGGGTTTCATTCCCTTCCTTTCCTCTGTCTTAACTAGTGTTCTTTCTTCAGGCAGAGGAGACAGCACGGGCTTGGGTTCAAATCCCAGCCCTGCCAAATCTCTAAACGTCACTGAGCTTTGTTTTCCTCATCTGTTAAACAAAAAATGGGAGAGTGGGTAATAATAGCTTTACTTTCATTCTTGGTTTTTAAAAATGTATTATGAAATATCGTACATCCAAAAGAGTACATATAACATATCTACAGAGCTTAAAGAACGGTAATACCATAAGCACTGTCTACTCACCACCCACCTGAAGGAGCATCATGTATAACAGTGTGGCCCTGCCGTCTTCTGTCACCTCTGTACCCCCTGAAGCCCACACCTCCCTGAATTCCGTGCGCCTCCTGGACTGTCTTTTCTTTATACTCTAATACATATGTATGAATCCCTAAGCAATTTTAGCTTTGCAGGTTTTTGAATCTTATGTAACAGACTCTTTTTTTTTAATTTTTTAATTTATTTTTGGCTGCATTGGTTCTTTGTTGCTGTGCACAGGCTTTCTCTAGTTGTGGCGAGCAGGGGCTACTCTTTGTTGTGGTGCACGGGCTCTAGGGCGCTTGGGCTTCAATAGTTGTGGCACGCAGACTCAGTGGTTGTGGCGCTCGGCCTTAGTTGCCCTGCAGCATGTGGGATCTTCCTGGACCAGGGCTCGAACCCGTGTCCCCTGCATTGGCAGGCGGATTCTTAACCACTGAGCCACCAGGGAAGCCCCTTATGTAATGGACTCATCATATTCTGTAATTTGTCCTTTTTTTGTTGAACATGATGATCTTCTAAACTTTTTATTTTGAAATAGTTGCAAACTCACAGAATAGTTGCAAGAGCAGTACAGATAACTCCCATAGGCAATTTACCCAGTTGCCCCAATTTTTAACATGTTGCCACCATCACTTTTTCTCATCCTCCATATGTATATATATTCATTTTTTCTGAATTATTTGAAAGTAAGTTGCACACATCATGCCCCTCTGCCCTTTAATACTTCGAGGTGCATTTCCTACAGAAAAGGATATTCTCTTACATAACCACAGTCCAGAGAATTTAATATGGGTACAATACTTTTATCAAACCTACAGTCTCTATTCCAGTTCTGCCGGTTTTCCCAGTGATGTGCTTTATAGCACTTCCTGCCCCCTTCCCAGTACATGGTCCGGGTCTGGGCCTCCTTAGTCTCCGTCTCTGGAACAGCCGCTGGGTCTTACTTGGTTTTTCATGACACTTACAGTGTTTAAGAAGATGAGCCAGAGATCCCAATGGACGGACCACATTGGGTTTGTCTGGTGTTTCCCCGTGCTCAGATTCAGGTTATTCAGGCTGGCCAGGATCTCACCCACATGACGCTGTGACCCTCTCCAACTTCACTTCCGGAGGTGTGTGGTATCTACCTGCCTCCCTCCAGGTGATGCCAGCTTGGATTATTTCCCAGGTGTTGTCTGCCTTCTCAACTGCGTGGAGACTGTTTCTCCAATCTGTGGAGCACTTTGAGACGACACACATGCCCTGACCCTCACCAGCACCTCCATCCCTATTTAGCATCCATTGATGACTCTCCCCCAAGCCAATCTCGACCACGATTGATGTGAAATCGTGGCTGTGTTCTCCAACACCTTCCGTATTTATCAGCCAGCATTCTAGCATGAGGAAGTCCCCTCCTTCTTCCTCCTTGACCTACGTATTTCCTGAACTATTTGTTTGCCTGTTTATTATCAGCATGGACTTATAGTCCACTGCCGTTCTGATTGCCTTTGATGATCTTATTATCCCAGATTTGGCAAATGGGAATCCCCATGTCCTTTCAACATGCCCCATCATTTTTTTCGTATATATCCCAGGAGTTCATACAGAAAGCTCCAATTCCAGTCCACCCCTTCAGGGTTTCCCTGCCTTCCTCACTCTGCTTCTTTTTTCCTTCATTTGCAGAGAGAGCCCTGCCTCCCAGACTCTTGATATATATTATCACCCGCTCAGTCCTATGGTCCACATAAAATAGTTCCAACATCGCTACACCCTTCCCACCCAAAACCAAACCTCCCGAAACGAGGTCTAGGTTGGTCTGCTGTTCTTCCCCTGCACTGAAGGTATATCGTCAAAGTCCTGTAGGTAGTTTTTGATTTTAGTCTTTTTCCCTTCAACCTGGTTATATTACTCAGTTGAAATACACTTGGGTTCAGTTGCTTCTTTTTGTGATGGCGGGGTGGTGATCATCTTAGGGCTGGTGATCATCTTTGTTGATTTTTGCTTGTTAATTTTATGTCCTGCTGCCTTCCTGTTATGGGTTGAATTGTGTCCATCCCAAATTTGTATGTGGAAGTTCTAACTCCCAAGACCTCAAAATATGACCCTTTTGGGAAATAGGGTCTTTGCAGTTAAGATGAGCTCACACTGGAGAAAGGTGGCCCATTCAAAATGACTGTGATCCTTATAAAAAGGGGAAACTTGGACACAGACCCAAGCACATGGAGGCTCCACGTGGACATGAAGTCAGATGTCAGGGTGATGCTTGCTTAAAAGTCATGGAATCTTTGCCAAATATTGAAGCAAACCACCAGAATCTAAGGAAGATTGTGGAACAGACTTTCCCTCGTGGCCTCAGAAGGCACCAGCTCTGCTGACACCTTGATCTTGGACTTCCAGCTTCCAGAACTATGTGAGGTTAAATTTTTCTTGTTTAAGTGGCCCAGACTGTGGTACTCATTACGGCAGCCCAAGGAAACTTAAGAGTACACTTCCTGAGATCTTCCATGGTTCTGACTTACCTCTATCACAGTTCTCTACAGTGTTCTGGAGAGACTATCACCATGTCTGATAATTGAGATCATTCTACTCCCTTTACTTCTTCTGCAACTCCTACTTCTCCTGCCCAATCACAGTGGCCGACACCCACAGGGAAGCGTGAGAGGGTGGTGGATGCAGTGGACCCCCACCGCGGACGTGATGGTCTTGATTCTTGCATCAACTTTTCTCCATGTGCAGGTGCCACAACTGACCCACGCCCTCTCCCACTGGGGGACCGTTGAGGGTGGACAGTGCTGTTCCCTGGTGTGGACGAGACACTTCTCCTGTCTCCTGGCATATTTCCAGGGAGATACGGGCCCCAGGATATGAGCGGCTTGTCTTCTCACTCACCAGAAGGTTCCAGGTGGGTTTCCAAAGCTTTTGTAGCAATAACTCTCTTATGAGCAATTTATCCAAGGGTCTTTTGCTCTACACCAATCTATGCTGTGGTCCAAAGCATGAAGCTTTGCCAGGGAGGAAGGCATCTCTCCCACGTCTGAATTTGCATTTTCCTAACCCCCAGTGAGACGGGGTGCCTGTTCAGATGAGTGGACTGTGTAGTCCTCTTCTAGAAAATTCCAGCTCAGGTCTTCAGGAGCTCTTCATACATTCTTTTTTTTCCCCATTATAGTTTATACAAGATCTTAAGTAGAGTTCCCTGTACTATACAGTAGGACCTTGTTGTTTGTCTATTTTATGTATAGTACTTTGTATCTGCTAATCCCAAACTCCTAATTTATCCCTCCCCCTCCCTTTCTCCTTTGGTAACCATAAGTTTGTTTTCCATGTCTGTGAGTCTGTTTCTGTTTTGTAGATAAGTTCATTTGTATCATATTTTTTAGATTCCACATATAAGCGATATCATATGATATTTGTCTTTCCCTGTCTGGCTTACCTCACTTAGTATGATAATCTCTGGGTCCATCCATATTGCTGCAAATGGCATTATTTCATTCTTTTTTATGGTTGAATAGTATTCAATTGTGTGTATGTACCACATCTTCTTTATCCATTCATCTGTTGATGGACATTTGGGTTGCTTCCATGTCTTGGCTACTGTAAATATTGCAGCTATGAATATTAGAATGCATGTATCATTTTGAATTAGAGTTTTCTCCAGATAGATGCTCAGGAGTGGGATTTATTTGTCCCTTTTTGCATTACAAGTATTTTCCTCCAGGCACAGACACTTCCTGTGTCTTGATTTTCACATTTTGGCATTCTCTGTTAAACAGGCATTCTGAATTTTAATGTAGCCACATTTATCAATATTCTCCTTTATAGCTACTTTTAATTTTTAAACCTTGTTTAAGAAATTCTTCCCTACCCTGAAGTCATAAAAATATTTTCTCTTATTGTCTTCTAAAAGTTTCATTGATTTTCCAATAAATTTGAAAAACTAGATAATTTCAATAGAAAAATTAAGAAAACTGACTAGAGAGTGATAAAAATCTGGGTAAGTCCATCTCCATTAAAGAAACAAACCAATTATCAGAAACCTCTCTTCCTCCCTCGAAAGGCACAAAGAAGAGATGGTTTGTAGGCAATTTTTAATAAACCAAAGAATGAATTATGCTGATTTGAAAAATAATAATAAAAATTTTCAGAGACTGTAAGAGAAGGGAAAACTACCCAATTCACTGTATAAAAGTAGTGTAATATTGGTGACAAAACTTCCAAAAATGATAAAACAATACATCAATTTTAACTATAAGGATACATGTAAAATATTTTAAAATACATTAGCTAATAGAGTGTAGTGCTGTATCGTTGTAAAAAGATTGTATTTCATGACAAAAGAGGATGTCCCTGGAAGGTAAGAATGTTTCAACATCCAAAAATCCCTTAATTCCAATAATATTGACAAGTAAAGAAGAAAGAACATATGAGCATCTCAGTTGAGGTACACACTCAACCTCACTGATAATCAGGAAAACACCTTAACACAAAATTGTAATTTCTCTCACTCCTCAGATTAGCAAAAATTATAAATAAATTGTGAAATTTTTATAAAACGATGTGTTTTGTTGTAGCTGATACAAATGAACAAAACCTGAGATGTATCAACATGGAACAAATCTTTAAAAACCTAATGTTGAGATTAAAAATTAAGTTTTAGGGTGATAAATGATATCATTTTGTTAAATATTAAGACACCCAAAAATCATTTATATTTAATGTATGCAAAATTAGAAAGTACGATAATCAGTTGGTAAGCATAGGTCCAGCCTGCTAAATCCTGCAGCTGGATGTTAAAATCTGTTCTCTACACTCATATGTGTGTTTAAGATATTTTATAGTGGGGGACAGAGTTTCAGTTTTGCAGGAGAAATGGGTTCCGGGGATGGTTGGTGGTGACAGTTGCACAACAATGTGAAGGTAATCACTGCCACTGCACTGTACGCTTAAGAGTGGTTAACCAAAAAAGAATATATATATGTATAGCTGAGTGACTCTGCTGTACAGCAGAAATTAACACAACATTGCAAATCAACTATACTTCAATAAAATTTTTTAAAAAAAGAATGGTTAACATGCCCTCCTATACTGTTGGTGGGAATGTAAATCTGTGCAGCCACTATGGAGAGCACTATGGAGGTTCCTTAAAAAACTAAAAATAGAGCTACCAGATGATCTAGCAATCCCACTCCTGGGCATATATCCAGAGAAAACTCTAATTCAAAAAGATGCATGCACCCCTATGTTCATAGCAGCATATTCACAATAGCTAAGACATGGAAACAACCTAAATGTCCATTGACAAATGAATGGATAAAGAAGATGTGGTACGTATGTACAATGGAATATTACTCAGCCATAAAAAAAGAATGAAATCATTCCATTTGCAGCAACATGGATGGACCCAGAGATTGTCATACTAAGTGAAGTAAGTCAGACAGAGAAAGACAAATATCATATGATATTGCTTATATGTGGAATCTAAAAAAATGATACAAATGGACTTATTTACAAAACAGAAACAGACTCACAGACATAGCAAACAAACTTATGGTCACCAAGGCAGTGGGGGGAGGGATAAATTAGGAATTTGGGATTAACACATATAAACTACTATACACAAAATAGATAAACAACAAGGCCCTACTATATAGCACAGGGAACTATATTGAATATCTTATAATAACCTATAATAGAGAGGAATCTGAAAAAGAATATATATAAGGTTGACCAAAAAGTTCCTTTGGTTTTTAAGTAAAAATAAAAGACACATTTTTCATTTTCACCAAGATCGTTATTGAACAACGTATTCACTGTTTTGTTACACTACCTTCTGCCATTTTCCAGGCAACTTCATAATTCCATCTTCCCAAAACTTTTAATCTTTTTGAGCAAAGAACTGTTACAGGTGCCTTTTACAGTCTTCCAGGGAACTGAAATTTTTTCCATTAAGAGAATTTTGTAAAGACCTAAATAAATGGAAATCTGAAGGTGCAATGTCTGGTGAATATGGCAGATGAATCAGAACTTCCCAGCCAAGATGTAACAGTTTTTGCCTTGTCATCAAAGAAACATGCAGTCTTGCGTTATTCTGATGGAGGATTATGCATTTTCTGTTGACTAATTTCGGAAGCTATTCGTTGAGTGCTGCTTTCAGTTGGTCTAATTGGGAGCAGTATTTGTTGGAATTAATCATTTGGTTTTCCAGAAGGAGCTCATAATAGAGGACTCCCTTCCAATCCCACCATATACACAACATCACCTTCTTTGGACGAAGACCTGCCTTTGGTGTGGTCAGTGGTTGTTCATTTTGCTTGCCCCACAATCTCTTCCATTCCATATTATTGTACAGTATCCACTTTTCATTGCCCGACACAATTTGTTTTAAAAATGGAACGTTTTCATTACAATTAAGTAGAGAATCGCATGTGGAAATACGGTCAAGAAGGTTTTTTTTAGCTTAACTTATGTGGAACCCAAACATCAAAGCGATTAACATAACCAAACTGGTGCAAATGATTTTCAACACTGATTTGGATATTTTGAGTATGTCGGCTATCTCCCGTGTGGTATAACGTTGATTGTTCTCAGTTAAAGTCTCGATTTAATCATTATCAACTTCAACTGGTCTACCAGACAGTGTAGCATCGTCTAGCGAGAAATCTCCAGCACTAAACCTCGCAAACCACTTTTGACACATTCGATCAGTCACAGCACCTTCTCCATACACTGCACAAATCTTTTTTTTGCGTTTCAGTTGCATTTTTACCTTTCTTGAAATAATAAAGCATAGTATGCCAAAAATGTTAATTTTTTCTTCCCTCTTCAGTATTAAAATTGCTACACAAAAATTCACCAATTTTGATAAGTTTTTTTTTAAATGCATGCTGATATGACAGCTGCCACAATACAGTCTAACAAAATTGTTCTGAATGAGGTTAAAGACAGCTAAGCGCTACTAGAGCCATCTTACGGAGGACACTGAACGAATGTTTTGGCCAACGCTGTATGACTGAATCACTTTGCTGTACACCTGAAACATTGTAAATCAACTGTACTTTAATTTTTTAAAAAAATAAGTAGCTGGACTGAATAAGCCCTTGAAAATTTTCTTAAAATGGCAGGGAGTGAGGGCCCAGTCTGGTGATCGATGTCTCAGACCAACTCTGGCCAGGGGCTGAGACCCTGCGTGTCTTTCTTATTTGTCAGTTGTCAGTAACAAGTGCCTCTGTTTCACGGGAATTCAATGGAAGGACCTAAAATTCTGTATCGAGTTACATCTTGCATCTGTTAGCACTGCTGCAGACCCATCTCCCAGCACGATCCCTGGGGGCAACTTGGCCAGGAGAGACCAGCGGGGCCAGCACCGTTCGCCTGTCATCTTGGTCGTCAGCGAAGCACTGTCGTTGATCAGCATGAACGCTCAGGGGGTCTCACGTGCAGTGAGGAAGGCTGGGCTGGACCCTGAAGACCCCGCTTTCTGAAGCAAGTGGCAGATTTACCAGTTGAGCCCTCTTTCTCCCTACACGGTATCCTCACCGGCCTTCCGGTGGCCCTGACGTCCATTGGCCACCACTCCCCTCTGCTTACCCACCTGGGGCATCTCATCACCTCCCCGTGAGTCCAGTTTAATACCCACCAAGTAATCCCAGAGAGTGTATCTGTGCACACACTTTATTGCTACACTTGCAACTTGCAATTACACAACTAGGGACAAAGATGCCAAAATTCAGGGCAGCAGCTACCCGGCAGCCTCGATAATCCTACAGGCCCCACAGAACCGTGAGCTGTGCAGAAGCCCTGATGGTGACACCGTGATTCCCCCGCCCTGGCCCCATCCTCCAGGGGCCTGCTCACCTTCATCCCTAACTCCCAACCTCAAGGCGTTTCTGCCCTCAGTTCTCAGGGTTGTCCTTTATGTTTCCGTGTGTAGGGGGCTGAAGACACAGAATGTCATGGCAAGGACAGTCGGAGGAGGGGGCTCTGTGGATGGATGGATGGCAGAGTTGAAATTAAAAACACTCCCTGGAGTGTTTTCTGACCCGGCCCTCTTGGCGGTCATTATTAGAACTGAGGTCTCTGCTCCTGGTGGCACCACCAGTGTTCATTACGGGAGAAAAGCATTCAAATGATGTCTAATTCTAAAGCAGTCTTTGACACTAGGTACCCTGGTGATTATGTGCCACCGGATTAATTCCCAAATTAGTCACTACATATAGTCTCCCCCAATATATATATACATATATATTATATTTCAAACCCCCCCAGGGCCCATAACCTCCGGGAAATAATCTCAGCATGATTTTGTGGCCACTCGGCTTTGTTCATCAGCAGACTGAATGTGCTAATATGTGAAAGTGCTCAATTAGCTGAACTTTCATTTTCGAGAGGTCTCAGCCATGGTTCCACTCTCCCCCGCTTCCCAGAAGATACATCTGCACATTGGAATGCATTGACTCTGACCTCGTTGGGTTCATCTCACTGTCCAAGTCTTGAGAACAAGGACAGGCAGGTCATATTCATTTCTTATCACTGCTGAAACAAATTACCGCCATCTGAGTGGCTTAACACAGCACACATGAATTATCTGACGATTCTGGAAATCGGAAGTCTGAAATGGGTCTTACAGGGATGAAACCAAAGTGTCTGCAGGGCTGCGTTCCTTCTGGAGATCTCAGGAGAGGATCCCTTCCGTTGCCTCTTCTAGATTCTAGAGGCCGCCTGCACTCCTTGGCTTGTGGCCACGCCTCCATCTTCAAAATGTATCCGTCCAAAGTCTGCTTCTGCTGTCACATCTCCTCTGACTCTGACCCTCTTGCTTCCCTCCTACAGGCACCCCTGTGATGGTATTGGACCACCCCAATAATCCAGTATAATCCCCTCATCCCGAGATCCTTAACTTAATCCCATCTGCAAAGTCCCTTTTACCATGGTCGCATATCCACAGGTTCCAGAGATTAGGACAGGGACATCTTTGGGAGAGCAAGGTCATTATTCAGCCCACCACAGAAGGTTAGGTGGCTACCCTCACCTCCTGAAATCAGAACTAGACTTCAGGTTTCCTAAATTCTTCTGTGCCTCTTCGCTTATATGCCTTTTCTGGAAAATATATAAAACCAGTGCATTCATTCAGATAAGCTAGGATATCTGCAATAACCACCACCCAAAATGTCACTGATGTAACACACATTCATTTCTCACTCCTGCAAAGTCATCTGCGCCTCTCCAGGGCTGCCATCCTCCCAGATTGGCACGGCAATATCCATGTCCAGAGATGCTTTGCAGATTGCCACGGTGGGCAGTGGGGGCTGGAGCGTTAGGAGCCAGCAATTAAGTGCTTCTCCCCAAGCATCACTTCCACTCACATTTCCTTGGCCAGAGCAAGTCACACGGCCACCCCTAAACTACAGAGGCCAGGAAGTGAAATCTCCCCACACGGGAGGAAATAGAAGAGAAGCAGAATGTGGTGAACGGTACAAATGCCCAGCAGGCTCATTCTCGAGGGCCTGACTTGGATGGGAGGCTCAAATCACAGGTCGGGCACCTGCTTGGTTTCTTCCGGAGCAATAACACCAATGAATTAGGAAAATAAAACTAAGGCTCTTTTCTAGGCATCATGGAGATAGAAAGGGGACTTTAATATTTTTTACTAACACATTGGAGTATCCTGAAAAAAACCAGTAGTCTGTGTCCTTTGTTACCTGCAAAATAAACAAATCCTTGGGCATCCCTCTCAAAGGCACCTTGATGAGTCCTATGTGTGGGTGAAGTTGGAGCCACCTTACACCCAATTCATCTTTAGGACTGTCACATGGTTATGCAGACAAGGACGGCAGCTGGGCCCCGGCTCTCCTTGGAGGACATCTGTCCACAACCCATCCGGGTAGTTTGTAGGATCGCTAAATTTGGAACTCAGTACAGGAGCCTCTGAGGCAGAATTCCCAACCCTTTAAGCTCTCAGGAAATTTGCATCTTTTATTCTCCTCCACTGACTCCAGGTGTTGAAAGATAATCCACCAAAAAAAAAAATTGTACATATTGAAACTATCAGCACATTTCTCCACGTTTTGCTCACCAGTGGTGTGGATGGATAAGCAAGGCCCCTGATCAGCCTGAGACCGGGTTACCATCCTGCATCCACATGGTCTCTGCCCTTTTCACAAGCGAGAAGTGCACCTAGCACAGCCTCCATTCTCACTGTCCTTGATGCTGAGGGTCCCGGGACTCCAGGTGTGGCATGTCTGGTAACAGTGAACCCCTACATAGCACTCACTACCTAAGATGTGCATCGATCTACTATTTTTGTCCTCAAAACAGCCCTGATGCAGGTGCTGCCACTATATTTCCATTTTACAGGAGCAAATGGGGGCCCAGAGAGGTTGAGTAACTTGCCCAAGGTGTCTGTTACAGGTAGGATCGCGTCCCCCCAAAAAGATGTACTGAGTCCTCGCCTTCAGGGCTTCAGGATATTACCTTAGGTGGAAATAGGGTCATTGCAGATGGAATTAGTTAAGATGCAGTCATACTGGAGTCAGATGGGCCATAATCCCACATGACTGGTGTCCTTATAGGAAGACAGACACATGAATGCAGAGACACACAGGGAGAACGCCCTGTGCCGATGGAGGATTGGGGATGCATCAATATTCTGTAATAACTTATAAGGGAAAAGAATCTGAAAAAGAAGAGATAGATGTCTATGTATAACATTCACTTTGCGGTACACCTGAAACTAACACAACTACACTCCAGTATAAAATAAACTACACTCCAATATAAAATAAAAATTAAAAAAAAGAATTTGAAACACTGCAAGGCATCCTGAGGTCACTTCCAGTGTGAGACCTGAGCGTGATGTTCTCAGCACAGAAGGGCCTCTGGCATCTTCACATGAACACGTCAGGTGTGATTTAACCAGATCCAGAGACACAGACCCGGGGTGTGGGTCTTTGTCACGTGGAGGGGCAGGTGCTCAGCTGCTGAGTCCTCGTCATGGCTCAAGGGTCTGGAGTAACAGCACAGAAAACAGTCTGTGTAGTATCGCGAGCTCCTTAAGTGAAGCTTAAGCTCCTTAAGTGAAGCCGACCAGAACACAAAGCAGTTTCTATGGACTCTGAACCCCAACCCTTGTATCCACGCACCGTTTTCAATTTAAAGTATGACAGAGCGACAAACGCAGGCATGAACTTTAAATGGCATTCATCAGCAACTAGGTTTCCTGCATTATGTGATCGCATCCCGAGAAATATGCAAATGGACGGTATTTCCACTGCTGAGTGTTCTCATTATGCTTTCTGAGCACCGTAAACGCCACCACGGGCTTAGAGAATTCTCCCCAACACGGGCTCCCTGTAAACACGCTAGCTTTTAATTAGCACAAGGCTACGGCTCCCTCTGTGCAGTGCCTTGCCTTCGATGTGGCATTTCCAAACAACCACTGGGAGAAAAATATCCAGCAATTGGCCGAGAAGATTAAACTCCTTTACCTCTGAAGGAGAACCGGCCAGGCATGACCTGTGGACTCAGACCGGAACAGCTGCAAACGGGCCTTGATGTAATGTTTTCCAACTGGACCTCCTTCCCTACCCCAAGCCAAGCAGCAGAGACTCACTGCTGGAATTACTCATCTTAAAAGGACAGGCTTGAATCTGACACCTCAAAGACGCTAAAGCAGGTGCAATCAAAAGAGAGTAAATAAAATTGCACACAGGTAACCCATTAAAAAGAGACACTGCAGCAGAATCTACAGGGTAGGAGCACAGAGATACCTCTGGATTAATAGGTTGTGTTCGTTCGCCAGGGCTGCCGTAACAAAGGGACACAAATGGGGTGATTTAAACACCAGAAATTCATTGTCTCTCAGTTCCGGAGGCTGGAAGTACAGAATCAAGGTGTCAGCAGGGAGCAGCCTGCCACGCTCCTTCTGAAGCTGCTAGGGAGCTGTCCCAGGCCTCTCTCCTAGCTTCTGGTAATTTCCTGGCTTGTGACAGCATCATCCCAATCCTGACTTTGCCTTGTGTGTGTGTGTGTGTCTGTGTGTCTGTTTGTCTGTCTGTCTGTGTCCAAAATTTCCCCTACTGATAAGGACACCAGTCATTACGGCTCATCCTTCTCCAGTATGACCTCCCTATTTCCAAATAAGATTGAAAGTAAGCAGAACCCTGCGGCGTCCCCTGCTTCCTGTTTGTAGAAAAGCTTTAACCACCGAGGCTTTCTCCGAGTTCTAAAGAACAAATTTAATCCGAGAAGTGAGAAAATATGGAAAGAAAGGAAAACAGTCAAGCAAGACAAAATAATAATGGTTTAGCCACTCAACAAAGTCAAGGACTTTTAGTTTCTCCTCAAGGGCTATAGATCATATTCTGAGCCGTGTCCTTTGAGCTGCTTTGCAGATACTGAAACCTCCACTGGGTAGAAGAAGTTAACTGTATGCTGACCACCAGCACGAAGATCTCAGACGTGTTGGAACCAGAAGGTGGATGATGTTGATTTCTGATTACCTCACCACCAACCAATCAGAAGAAGGTCCAGGAGCTGATCATGTACGCTGAGACCCTCTCCCTCACCCTGCCTTTAAAAACCTTTCCCTGAAAGCCATGGAGGAGGAATTTGTGTGTTTTGAGCTTGAGCTGCCCGTTCTTGCTTGGCCCCATGATGGGCGCCTTGCAATAAGTGTTGCACTTTCCTTCACCACACCTGGGGTCAGTAGATTGGCTTTGCATTGCACTGGGTGAACAGACCCAAGCTCAGTTCAGTAACAATGTCACATCTGTGGTCCTGGGGGTTAGGCCTTCAACAAACCAATTTGGGAGGGACACGATTCAACCTATAACACAGGTGGAGGAGTTGTTTTCAATCTCACCCCAGGCTCTACACAATCCATTAGGAGAAAGCCCTTTGTCTCCCCACATTCCAAGTGATTTGCATGGGGTTAAGGAAAATCGAATCAGCTATTGGCTTGAATTAATGAGTCAATCAAACTCCCCAGGAATACATTCCAAGAATAAGATGAGTACATATTTGAGTTGTCAATCAGTCAGACTGATGTCAGGGCGGGATGGGGTGAGGCAGGAGGCACCACACTGTCTAGAGGCCTTCTTTCCAAGGGCTGAGTATGTGCAGGGCTGCCACCGGCTCAGACCGGAGAAAAGCATCTCCTTAAATTCTGCCCCCAAGCTGCCTCGTTTGCCTTGTCTGGTCCTTATCCCGCTGCTAGTAGTTACAGGACTAGGAGCTGGTTCCGGCTTTTTCTAAGACCTGCATCAGATCGCAACTCGAATCTCCATCAAAAGTAAACAAACTAAACCTATGATTCAGCTCTGGAAGACGGTTCACCCACCCCTGCAATATGAAATATAAAAATATAATTGTTAATGTGGAAGACCCAATAAAGGCACTTGACTATTGTGGGAATATTGCATTTCTTTCTAATTTGTTGTAAGCCACCCTCAGCAAGGAGATCACAAAGCTTTTCTTCTGCCTTGTACAGGCTTGGATTTAAATCCAGCCCTCAAAAGACCCGAGGCAAAGAAGAAAACTACAGAGTGAGCAAAAGTTACTTTCCATGTATAATTGGATAAAATTGAATGGGTCTTGTTTGGCGAGCCCTTAATTAAAAAGTTTTCCCCAGAAACTTCTTGCAAACAAGTTTGAGAGAGAGCCCGACTTCTAAGTGCTGGGATGCCTGTGTCCCTGGTGGGTAGGGGGCGGCTTAACTTGGCAAATAAAAGTGTTTACAGGACTGGGTTTTTTCCCCCTTTGGTTTTATATGAAGCAACAATACTGATTTAGGGAACAAGCACTAAATCTTCCTTTAGTTCCCTGCAACTCTCCTCCTTAATCACGGGGAGAAAACAAGAAGGAGAGCCCTGCATTGCCATAACCGAGAATAGTCAATGGAAGATTCGTGGCTCAGATGCGGTATCTGCAGTCAGCCTAAAAGGCAACTTAGCTGCGTTTATAGGCGTGCATGGCAGGGCTGCCCCAAGGCAATTACAGTGTGGCCAGGAAGCTCATGGAAAGCTACCGCCTCCAAAAGGGTCAGGCAGAAATCCACTTGGGAACGCACCCAGGCCACCCCAACCCCAGTGGGATCTTGCCTTAAAAATAGTCAATGTGACACCAAAATCCACAGGAAGGGCTGTGTGATAACAGAACAGGTTCCCTAAAGACCTTCGTGCAGCAGGACCCAATTCAGGAGACTTCAGAGCCCAAGCTGTCCCCCTGATGCTGAACAGAGAAGGGAGAGTGAGGGTCAGTAGTGGGCGGGGGCCTGATGAGGCCCCAGGACCAGAGAGCAGCTAAGCCAGGACAGCCTGCAGCCACCTCAGCTGGCCCGGCTGGCCGGAGGCTCTACACTGCAGGAGTGAAAAGATGTGCAGGGTCGCACTCCCCAGGAGGAGTTTTCAGCTCAGCAGGGAAAAGTCACTTGTGCAATTATCTACAGTAAAGGCAGCACCGCGGTGTTCAAAAATACCACAGTAAACATGGCATCTGTGATGGGCTTCGGAAGAAGGTGAGACTTTCAAAGGGCTCTTCAGACCAGAAGGACAGCCAGAGGAAGGCCAAGAGGTCTGGGGACACACAACCAAGGTCTGCAGAAGGTGGACCATTCACTCTGCGAACAGAAAATCAAAATGAGGCCAGTATTGCTAAGCGAACACTCCCAAAGGCAGCCACTAAGGAAGGGGCTCAGCAGGGATGGAGTCTGACTTGTTGACCTCATGCAGTCATCCAGAACATACGCCAGAAACTCGTGACAGTTTATCTACTTGTCAGACCCACACCCTGAGACAGTGCATGATTCCTTGAGGACAAATATTCTATGACTGGAGTCAGTCATGCCTTTTTGTTTTCTTAAACCTCTGACTCTTTCTCTTCCTTGGAATGCTCCTTTGGGGTTACTTGACTCTGTGTCTCCCGAACTGCAATTCTTGAGACCCCCATAAACTCTTTTCTTCTTTGCACCCCTCCGCATTATTTTCTTGGTTGAAAACTCATTCAATTAGTATTTATTGGGCAACTACTACAGCCCTGGGAATACAGAGATTAAAATGCCCAGGCCCCTGAATTCCAGCACTTGGTGGCCTGTCCGCTGACAGAGACAGTAAACAGTCATTATAACACTCCATGACTCTGGTGTCTAAGACAAGGTTTGACGGTCCATGGGGCTCCATAAACATTTGTGGAATGAATGGTAACCCCATAATGAGGTCTCTGAGGACCCTGCAGGTGTACAGGAGATTTCCACTAAGACAGAATGTCCTATGGCTAAAGGGACAGCAAGCTCTGTGAATTCAAAGTGGGGAGGGGTTATCATGGGGTTGGTGGGGGTCAGCCAGCCCCCATGAAGGTCACCAGGACCTTGGGGAAGGGTAGAACTGGGAGAGATGGGGATGGAGATGGATAGGAGGGCTGACAGAAGCAAGGGGTCTGAAACCAGAAAAGCTGTGATGTGTTTAATACCATAACAGATCGTTGGGTGAGGCCAAGACACATGCAAGGTTCATGGGGGATGAAGTTGGGAAGGAGCTTTTATTTCCTCCTGCAGGAAGCCGAGAGCCACTGAAAGTGTCCTCCAGCGGTTGGTGTTGGGATCAGAATGCACTGGGCATGAACATGAGGAGATATTCTGGGGTGATGGACATAGTTTATATTTTGATAGGGGTGTGGGTTCAATGGATGTTTGCATTTGTCGAAAGTTGCTGAATGGTACTAGGCTTTGTGCATTTCACTGCATGTAAACTTTACCTTAAAATATAAAAGAAACATAAAATAAAATTTAAAAAACTTTAAGTGCCCTATAACTAAGATCAACTCAGAAAACAGTCAACATATACTCATGATTCTCAACTGAGGGCAATTTTGCCCCCTCCTCCCCTGGGGTCATTTGGCGATATCTGGAGACTTTATTGGTCGCCATAACTGGACAAGGGGCAGGGAAGGGAGATGTTGCTGGAACCTGGTGGGTAGGGGCCAGGAGTCTGGTAAGCATCCTGCAATGAACAGCCACCCTGTGATGTGAGACCTAAAGTTTCATGTTTGGCCTTGACCGCTCTGAGCCTCACAGGGCCCCCAAGGCCTAACCTCGATGCCCTTGCTCTTGCCTGATATGCCCCCCACCCAGCAGGAAAGTATCCCACCTGCCAGACCAACTGCACCCGCCTGGTCCTCAAACTCTGCCAGCTGTGAAATCATTCAAAAATAACCAATCCCATCCTCCCCCAGGAGCAGGGGTTACCTACCCTCTCGTCACTGTGAAACCCCTGACAGTTCACCCTGCTCCCAATTTGGAGGGGGGGGTGTCTTCCCCTCCCCAGCTGTGGGTGTGACTAATAAACTGGTATTGAGCTCATCTGTCAGGTTGGGTGTTGTGAGTTCAACCATCCTATACCGTTCAGGGCAGGGGTCCCGCCTCTACCAGGGGTGACCAGGAGGTGATCACAACATCCTCCCCCCAGAAGCAAAGAGGTATCCAGCACAAAGCGCCCACTGTGGAGAGTGCCAGGTACAGCATGAGCGGTCAGAGGGCTCCTTGGCTTAAAATCTCCCTCCCAGCTGTGTTCTCGGGACCTGACACCTTATCACTAGAGCATCATTTTATCTGGGCTCTTCTTACCCAGGTCCCTTAAAAATATTTAAGTCTCTGGGAAGTAGAAAATGTTAAACAGAAAATTTTCTTTGCTGAGAATGGTCAGTAGCCCCAGGGAGTCTGAGCGCACCCTGGTATGGTAGCATCCGAAAGGCGAGGCCGTGACGGCAGCAAAGCCTGGGACCCCCTCTGCTCACCTTCCCGGGTCCAGGCCATGGGCTGCAGAAGGATCTTTCAGTTGGTGAAAGACTTGCATCATTGCACTAACTGGTCAGATGTGTGTTTTTGTTACCAAGTCCAAAAGCATACTGCTCACCACACAACAGGCCAATAAATCGAGAGACAAGTTGTTGGGGAAGGAATAGCAACCTTATCCAGAAAGCTAGCAGACTGAGAGATGGTGGACTAGTGTCCCAAAATCACCTGAGTTAGAATTCAGGCTTGTTTTATACTAAAAGGGGAAGGGGTGTGGCTGCTTGTTGCAAACTTCTTGGTGCCGGAATCCTTTGTTTTTGCAGCTGTCCACAGGTCAAGCCACGATGTTCCAGTAAATCTCCAACAGGACAACTGTCTCTTCTGCAACTTTTTACCTCTGTATGAATGCAAAGGTGTTTTACCTTTAAAGGTCAGAGACAGGTGCTGTCTCTCTTGGAACATTAGGTCATTAGGATAGAATGGACTATCCTGTATATTTCAGGCTACAGGCAACATTCTTTTGCAAAAGGTGCAGAGCCTGCACTACTCAGCACAGGCAGCAGAGCGCAAGGGTTAGAGCTAAAGGAATAGATCTGATATGGAGTCAGGTTTGTTCTTCTCTATTACATTTTCTCTGTGCTGCTGGGGCTGAAAGATAGAAGTGCAGAGGCTGCAGGTTAGGAAGGGGTGTGCACTGAGGCCAGCCACTCCTGACAGCTTCACGAGCACAGCCTCCTGGGGCTCTCGGGCTGCCTGCAGAGAAGCCAATCACTCTGTCCCAGGAGCCGTCCCTCCAGCCAGTCTCTGTCATGTTGCCTCATTGGTTTCCTTCGTGGCACCACCTCCACCTGTACTGACCCACTTGCCTGTCGTCTGCCTCCTCCATGAGAATGCCCCCTCCCCCAGGACGGGGGCCTCACCTGCTGGGGACTGGCTCAGTGTCTGGAGGAGATACCTGGCTGACCCCACCCTGAAATCTCCAAGGCAGCCCCTTGTCTGAATTCAGCTTCTCCTCATTTCCACATAACACAGAGTTTATGGAAGATTAGAAAGTAGGGATGCTTCCTGAAGGAGAGGAGGCCCAGCTGACTACTTGAGGACCAGGTTAGGTCCTCAGTGATCTCCAGCCTCCTAGTGTCTGCCTTTGGGAGACCCCTCCCCTTGAGTGGGGTGGGGGACCCATGCCCACCTGGCCAGGGACTGTGGGTCGCCTCTAGGACCTGAAGGCGGCCACCAGCCTCCAGCCAGCAAGAAGCCAAGCCTTCAATCCTGCGGCCACCAGGAAGTGACTTCTGTCAATGACCGAGGAGCTTGGGTGCAGATTCCTCCCCAGTTGATCCTTCAGGTGAAGACACAGCCCAGTCAACATCGTGATGGCAGTCTTACATGAGACCCCATGCAGAGGACCCAGCTAAGCCGTGCCTGAGCCCCTGACCTACAGAAGCTGTGGGATAACACATGGGTGTGTCATTTTAAGCCATTAACTGTGTGGCAGTCTGTTATACTGCAATGAAAACTAATACAAAACCCCACAGATCTGAAATGCTAAGGCCACAGCTGGCTGTGGGCCTGGGTGGGAGGGCCAGTGCATCAGCTGTGAATGACACATAAAGTCTCCTGAGCCGGACCCAGGTTGTGTTAGCAAACAAGGAACCACAGCTCCAGAAAATAGGCCCTGAGGGTGGTTCTTCAAACTCCCTCTCTTTCCCTTATTCCACAACACCTACTAGCATTGAAGTTGGCCTGGAGATACGGTGATGAATGAGGCAGACATGACCCTTACTGGGGTTGCAATCCAGGGTCCTTCTTTAAGTGACTCAAGTGGCCAGCATCCCTCACATTCCAAGGCTAAACTTCATCCAGGTCTGACACCTGCTTATCTTTATGTCATGTAGACAAATGTAGGTGGTGAGGCTGAACTATGCTCAGTACATATTTGTTAGATGGAGCAGGAGGGGCTCACAGACTTCCTGCCTATGGGTTGGCTTCCCGTTTTTGCTTCAATAACACCTGCTCTCTGGGACCCCCTCTTTCACCACCATCTTCTGCTCCCCTCCGTCGCTCCTCTGCCACCAAAAGTTAGTAGAAGGGAAGCGAGACAGGGAGGAAAAGGCAGAAACAGCCCCAGCACTGACGGTGTTCCTGCTGACGTTCCCATGTGAAATTTCTCTGAGAAGTGGTGAGTTCTCCATTATAACAAATGCTTTCTGATTATCTGTAATATCCCAGAGATTTCTTTGGAACATTAGGTCAAGGCTACTCTGCAGTTTCATATAAGTCCACTGATTAGGGGAATATACCCAAGATCTGGAATGTGATGATGATTTATGATTTACTGATAGATGTGACCACAGACAACCTCAAAGATGGAGGAAAAAAACACGTAGATTTTTTTACAGTGAAAGGCAAGTACGTTTCTGCAGGAGAACAAGGGCACCAAGTGGAGAGAAAAGAAGCTTTGAGAAGCAAGAGAGACAGAGGTGCTCTCATGGCAGTTAAAAAAAAAAAAAAAAAAAAGCCTAGGTGCTCAAGATGCCTTCAGAAGTCTCCTCCTGGTGCAGCAGGAGAAGCAGGCAGACTGGCTGATGCTGACACAGAAGGAGAAAAAGACTTTTTGCAGATGGGAGGGGCTTGAGGGCACCCCTAAGCCTGCATCCACAACCCCCATAGACTGGTGTCCTGACCAAGTGGCCCGGTAACAGTGGAGATAAACATCTATCAAAATCCATTGACTTTGAGCATAAGCCAACCATTCTCCTTGTTTGGCCCTGCAATAAACCTTCCTCTGCTAAATAAATAAATAAATACATACATACATACATATATATATATATATACACACACACACACACACACATATATATGTACACACACACACACATATATATATACACACATATATATGTATTTACACACACACATATATATATATATACACACACACACACATTTGGAAAAAGTGGTAAAAAAAAAATCCATCAAGTGGACAGGGTCCCACGTGGCCTCTCCAGGTAGTGTCCCCAACAGAAACCCTCCTGGGCATATTCCCCAAAGGGATGTGTCCTCTCAGTGACTCTGGACTGTGAGCTCCTTCCTAGGAAGCCAGGTCAGACACGCTTCTTCTAAGATCATTTAGCTCCACACAGACCTGGGCCTTCGAGGTATGTGAGGCTGCTTCTGTCTGATGCTGACATCAATGCTTGCAGGGGAAAGGGGAAAGGGTCAAGCCCCTCGAACCAGTGATGGTGGAGGGCAAGTTCCCCAGAAACTCCTTCTCAAATCCTCCAGAGCAGAGAGCTCTTTCCTCCAAGACACCAGTGCCGTGCCAAGGAGCCTTCACCTGCTTCAAGACCGTCACCTGCAGTTCTGACGCTTGAGTGACATTTTGAGGTTGTTTAAAGGGGAAGTTACAAATAGAAACAATTTGGGCCTCTTGACGCCCATGAAATGATTGGTACTTTCTACAATTATTTATGGGAAACTCGGAGATCATTTGTGGACTTTTTTCTTGGCTGACAGTCAAGTGAAATGAGAGTTTTGCAACTTGTTTTTTTTTTTTTCTTCTCTCTGTCTCTTTCTTTTTTCTTTTCCTTTTGTTAGTTTGCTTCTTTGGGATAGCTGGCACTAAAAGTGATGAGACATGAAAGTTTCCAAATGGGAAGAACTTGTCTTCTTTATGGTTTGGAATAAAACAAAGGATGATGGATGGAGAACAGCTTTGCGACACTCACAGTGCTGATGGGTCGGTCTCACTTCATGTCCTCTGCCCTTCACTCCATCAACCACAGCCTCTGCCTGTCAGGGTCCCCCTCCCCATGCAGGAGTCTTTGACACGTGTCACTTTACCCATGTGCATGATTTTAGTCTACGGACCCTTTCACCCCCAGGCTGTTATTCACGAAGGGTCTTCATGAGAACAGTGGGCTTTCCAGCAACTGAGGTGTGCACTTTGGCTCCTGCAACCAACCCCAGCCCAGAGCACCTGGTGCCAAACACACACCGGAGAGGACCCGATCCACAAACAGAAGGACCACGACGCTGAATAAGGGAGAGGGCTGGGTGGGAAGAGGGGCCTAAGCTTAGCCTTGCATACCTTAAATGTGCTCAGAACACTTACATTAGCCTACTGTTGCGCAGAATCATGTAACCCAATCCCTATTTTATAATAAAATCTTGAATATCTCATGTAATTTATTGAATACTGTACTGAAAGTGAGAACAGAATGAGCACAGAATGGTTGTTTATCCTCATGATCTCATAGCTGACTGGGAGCTGTGGTCCTCTGCCTCTGCCTGGCATCACAAGAGTATGGTACCACATATCACTAACCTGGGAAAAGATCAAAATTCAAGATTTGAAGTACAATTTTTACTGAACTTGTATCACTTTTGCACCATCTTAAAGTGGAAAAATCATAAGTTGGACCATCGTAAGTTGGGGACCATAGAACAAGTTCAACAAGATGGCAAGATTTAAAAAAATACAAAAAAATCAATTGTATTTCTGTACACTAGTGATGAACAATCCAAAAATGAAATTAAGAAATCAGTGTTATTTACAATAGTATCAAAAAGAATAAAATACTTGGGAATAAATTTAACAAAGAAGCACAAACTTGTGCACTGAAAACTGTAAAACACCACTGAAAGAAATTAAAGAAATATTTAAGTGAAAGACATCCCAAGTTCATGGATCAGAAAACTTAATATTGTTAAAATAACAATAATCCCCAAATTGACCTACAGATTCAATGCAGTCCCTATCAAAATCCCAGCTGCACTTTTGTTTTTTTGCATGGAGTGACAAGCTAATCCTAAAATTCATATGGAAATACAAAGAAACCAGAATAACCCAAAAAATCTTGAAAAAGAAGAAGAAAATTGGAGGACAGACACTTCCCGATTTCAAAAATTCCTACAAAGTTACCCTAATCAAGACAGTGTGGCACTGGCATAAGGATAGACATACAGATCAATAGAATAGAATCCACAGTGTAGAAATAATCCTTTACATTTATGGTCAATTGATTTCAATAAGGGTGCCAACACCATTCAGTGGGGAAAGGATAATCTTTTCAACAAACAATGCTGGGACAATTGGATATCCACATGCACAATAAATAAAATTTGACCCCTACCTCACATCAGATACAAAAATTAACTTAAATGGATCAAAGACCTAAATGTAAGAACCAAAACTATAAATCTCATAACTTGGGTTAGGCAATGATTTCTTAGATACAACACCGAAAGTACAGGTGACAAACAAGAAAGCTAGGTAAATTGGATTTCATCAAAATTTTAAACTTTTGTGTTTCAAAGAACACTGTCAAGAAGGTTAAAAGACGAACCAAAGAATGGAGGGAAATATTTGCAAATGCTGTATCTGATAAAGGACTTTATCCAGGTACGTAAAGAACACTTCCAACTCAACAATGAAAAGATACCAATTAGAAAATAGGCAAGGGTTTTGAACAGATATATCTCTGAAGAAGATACACAAATGGCCAATTAGCACAGGACAAGATGGTCAACACCATTAGCCATTCGTGAAAATGCAAATCAAAGCCACTTCACACCCACACACAGTTACCCGACAAAGGTTGTGGGTTCAGGGGACAGCCTTCAAATCCCTATTACTTGGTCACCCCAGTGAAAGGTAATGGGGCGGGGGGTGGGGTCACAGGGGGGTGGGTCAATAGGCCTTCAACCAACAGAAAATAGCAAGTTAAATAAAAGTACAAACAAAACAAAGATGTCTGCTCTCACCACTTCTATTCAACATTGTACTAGAGGTTTAGCACTAATGGTGACCATCATCATCTGTGGACCCTAAAGGAAGTGTGGATGACCCCATGTGGGTGCCTCTCTGCTCCCGAGGGTGGGCAGCAGGCATTTCAGAACACAACTCTGGACGTGATGAGGAGTCTCTTTCTGCCACATGCTCCCTGCTTGACCTTGGCAAGTCCTGTCCCTCCTGGGGCTGAGGCCAATTATCTGTGAAAGACAGTCTTGGACGAGGTGACCCAGGGCCCCTTCCACCTCAAACACCATCATCCTGCATTTGCCTCTGCTCTTGGTGACTCAATCCATCACTTGCAGCCTGCAAAGTGGTCATCCCTAAGTCCCCAAAGGCAAGGCACAGCTAACTAAAGGCTGGTGGTGTCAATACACTTTGCAAACCAGAGCCACGCACGGGTTATTTTTGAAAGATTCCATCTCTTGTGATTCACAAGAGCTTCCTGCCAGAATGTCAGGACAATAGCAAAACCGCATACTCCAAAGCCCCAGAGCCGGACAAGGCCTCCCTGCTTGGTCCTGGGGCCACACTCTGGAGTGGGTGGGCTTCCGGAGCAGGCGGTGATGGACCGCCGCGGCCCGGCCTTGGGAAACAAGTCATCACCTAACTTTTCGTACTCAGAGACTCATCTATACATCCATTACCCCACGAGCCAAAAACCCTTTCTGGCAAAGAAATATTTGATACTGACTTCATCCACCCCGCCGAAAGCTGTCGGATGTAGTTTCCAGCGTCTGGGAGAAGGGGCAGGGCGACTGAGGCCGGGCGCCCCCAGCTGACCGGCCATGTGACAAATGCTCCCTACTAAGGTTCGATCCCTGAGAATGAAAAGATCAAAGCCATTTTTGCGTCATCCCGGCGCACAGAAAAGAGGCTTTTTATCAGCTGCCTCCGCCTATGTGAGTTCATTTACACTCTGCAGGTGTCCCGTGGAGAACCCAGGGGAAGAAGAGTGCCGGCTGGGTGACTCGAGTCTGAGTGGGGCTGAGTCACCTTGCTCAGTTTGTCAGCGGGATGACTTCTCTGATTGGGGTCGTTTGCCGCCTCCAGGAAGATCACACTCCATTTCAGACGACATCTTTTATTATCTCGCTTTCCTGCGCTCCACTGTTCCACCAGGATACATGAAGCTAATATCTCATCCGGTGTGAGATCACAAACTCCAGAGGGGCCCCGGACTCTCCAGGCGGGGAGGACCGTGATAGAAGGAAAAGGAAGGGCAGTTTCTTATGGATGTCAATGATGTCTGCAACCCTCAGTGGGTAACACTTTTAGAGCATCGCCCCCCCGCTCAGCTGAATTCAAGCAGCTGTTGAGTGCCCAGGCCCTGGCACATGCACGGAGGCAGTTAAACCCACTCATCTCCGAAAGGACCCAAAGTGAGGGAATTAGATCTATATTAGCGGCCACAGGAAAGGAATCTGCTCAACACACGGCTGGGGTCTGTACTCTGGGTGCCGCAGCTTGGCAAATGCCTCTAACAATAGCCGTGCACCCTGGCAGGGGGGCCACTCTGTCCCAAACCACAGAGGGGAAATTTTCTGGAGGCAGGTTCATCAGAGGAGGAGGAGGCAGATGTGGGAGACCTTTGTTTCCCTCCCCCTGACATTTCCGGGGCTCAGTCATTTAGAGGCAGAAACAGCAGGGTGAAAGGAAGGTGCAGGTCCTGCCCATAATAAATGCATTCCCGACGTGTGCCGGGAATATAATCAAATCATCTGATTTTATTTTCACAGCAGCCCCGAGAAGCAGGTCTCCTGCCCCTCTTCTAGAAGCAAGGCAGCTGGGTCTCAGAGAAGTGAGGTACCAGCCACAGTCACACAACAGCGACGTGACGGGGCAGGAGCCAACTTGGATGGGATTCTAGCACAAACTTCCATTCATGCTGTCGGCAAACCGTCACCAGTCACTTCCTGTGGCCACACCAGCACAGACACTAGACGTTCAGCTGGTGTGCTCATCGCTCCCGGGGTTGTGAGTGCAGGGGTTTGACACACGCTAGGCTGCAGGGGACCCAGAGGGGTTGAGAGAGCTCCGTCCTCCCTCACAGAGGTGCAGCCTCACAGGGAAGACAAGACAGAGGCCACAGGTCAGGGGTGTGTTCCCAGCACCTGATCCCATCTCAGAATGAAGGAAGGCTGCCCGGAGGAAGTGGTGCTTCCACTGAGACAGCCGCCCAGGAGTTGACCAGGAAAAGGATGGAGAGAGGGGAAGGCGGGGTGCTCCCTCCAGGCTGGGGACCAGCATGGGGAATGGCCGAGAAGTGAGAGTATCATCGTCCATCAGAGAGTGACGAGAGGTGCTGCCTGGGGCAGAGTAGACAGGAGTGCGGATGGGGCTCAGAGGTCAAGGGCATCTGAATGCCCACGGGAGGCACTGGGGAGCTGGCGGGTTCTTACATTGTGGGGGGAGGGGGAGAGGTGATGAGATTTGTGTGCTCCTGCCATGTCTGTCGGTGGCACCACCACCACCTCCCACCAACGGCCAAGAGCCCAGAGGCCCCTCTGGCCCTCCCCATGCTGGCCTCTACCCCATCTGTCCATCAGCCCCTCAGGGGCCATAAAGGGCAGCGACCCTGGAGCTAGCCTGCCCCAGGCTGGAATTCCAGCCTTGCATGGTTTACACGGACAAATATTCAAGCCTCTTTGGGCCTCAGTTTGCTTACCTGTAAAATAAGAACAACAGGACCTATCTCTTAGATGGGTGTCCAGCAGGTAATCAGAACCTCGGGGAAGCAAGGAGCATAGCCGATCCCCGTGTTACCCCATCCAGCCACTCCTCACCACCCACACGGCTGTGCCATCCAAGTCACCCCAGGATGCTCTGCACGCCGGGTAGCGTTTCTACAGTCCTTCCCTGCAGATGGCTCCCCTCCCAAATAAACAGGAGAATGAGTCCAATCAGACCCACAGAGCCTTCCCATCATGTCTGAAATCTGCATAAACTATAAACTCCTCCTCCTGGCTTCCTGGCCTCAGATACCCAATTGTCCCTCCTCCATCTCAACTCCTGCCCCTCCCAGGATCCTGCTTTGTTCCCAATTCAGGGCCTTTTCTCTTTCTGTCTCTGCTGCCTGGGGAGCTACCCACCCATTCCCAGAGAGGACTTTCCTGACACCCTGAAGCCCCTCCCCGCCCCCACTAGCGCTCCTCTCGCCCTTCGTCCTGCCTTACTTTCCCCGGAGACAAGCCACCACTCAGCACTATATGTTGTGTTGATTTGCCAGCATGTCAATCACCCCCATGATGGGGAACTCAGAGGTCACTTCTCAGCCTTGTTCTGCCGCATCCCCAGCTTTGAGCTGCATCTGGAGCACAGAGATCCTCTGAATAGCTTCACCTGAAGTAACCTCAGGAGGAGATGGTGGCAGTGATGTGGGCAGAGTGGCGATGAGGACCTGGATGCAGGTGGAGGGAGCAGGTGGAGAGGGAGGTGGGGCTGGCCGGGCGTGGGGACTGGTGGGAAATGAGGGATGAGGGCAAGAGAGAGATTCCCAGGCTCCTGGGTGGAGCCACTGCACAGAGGCCCCTTGTTGTGGGTTGAAATGTGTCCTCAGAAAGATAGGTTGGATCCCCCATACCTGTGGATGGGACCTTATTTGTAAATAGCGTCCTTGCAGCTGTGATCAAATGAAGATGAGGTCATACTTGATGGGGGACGGGGGGAGCTTAATCCAATAGGACTGATAAGGTCCTTATAAGAAGTAAAAATAGAATTACACAAAGAGGGACTTCCCTGGCAGTCCAGTGGTTAAGACCCCATGTTTCTAATGCAGGGGGTGCGGGTTTGATCCCCCGTTGGGGGACTAAGATCCCACATGCTGCATGGTGTGGCCAAAAAAAAAAAAAAAAGGAAGAATTATATGGAGAAGGGTTTGTGGCCACAGGGACAGAGGTTGGAGTGATGTGTCTACAAGCGATCATCACCAGGTGCTGGAAGAGACAAGAAGGGAGCCTCGCCTAGAGCCTCTGGAGGGAGCATGGCCATGTTGACCCCTTGACCTTGGACTTCTGGCCTCCAGAACCAGGAGTGAATAGATATCTGTTGTCTAAGCCCCCAGTTTGCGGTGCTCTGTTTTGTCAGCCCCAGGACGTGAACACGGACCACCCTTCACTGAGACCAGAAAAGAAAGGGGTAAAGACGGTTTGTCGGGCGGGAGGAGGAGGGAAGAGAGAGGATGCAGCCTTGGCTGAGTTTTGGCCACATCGCGTTTGGGGAGCAGGAAGCACCCCATGGAGCGCTAAGAAGCCTGCTGACCACAGGGGTCGGGGCTCAGGCTGGGCGGTCAGAGGAGAAACTGGGTCCAAGAGATCAGCTCATCCTGAAGCTCTTCAGCCAGCAAAGCCCACAGCACAGGGACCAAGCACAGAGGCAGCCCCCTTGACCATCGGTGTGAGTCTCCAGAACCTCTTAAGTGAGTGAGAATGATATACCAGCCCCCTACAGGGTTGTTGTAGGATCAAATGTGTTAATCTGTGTAAGTGCTTAGCCTGGAACCTCATACAATAAGAGCCCCATAAATACTATTTATCATTGTCATTGTCATGATCATAAATTCCCAAACCAAGATGCCCCAAGATCAAAGTGATGTGTGATATAATATAGACAACATCTCCCTTTTGGAAATTCACGATGCAAACATACACGTGAAAGGCTCTGAGAATTCCTGCACTGAAGAAACTCACTGGAACCCAGAGGGTCCCAAACAAGTGACATCAGTTCAGCCTTTATCTGAGCCTTTGATGTGCCTGTTGTGACTCTCTAAGAAGGGGAGCACAGAGAGGTTAGGCAACTTGCCCCAGGTCACACAGCTTGCAAGTCTTACTGGTATGGGATGCCAGGCTAGCTTAGCCCAACTTTTTGCTGCCGTTCTTGCTGATAGAGTCTTGTATAGAATAAGCTCCATCTGGGATGGATCCAATTGCTGCTATTAGTTGGGCAGGGGAGAGGGATGCAGAGGGAGGCATATAATCCCATTTCCCTTGACAAGTGACAAAGAGGTGACTCCATGTCCAGGACAACGTAGATGTTACTTTTGGTTGAGGGGAACACTTGCTACTAAGGCATCACTCTTGTGTTTGTATGCGTCACATGCTACCCAATGCTTCTTAGCTCTTAATCTAAAATGTGAGTGCCCTCACTTTGTTGCCACATTCATTCACCTAGTCCCTGAACATTCACTGAGCCCCTCCCACCTGCCAGGACCCATGCCAGGTAGAGACTGAGCAGGACCCTGTGGGGCTCCTGGACACAGAAGCCTTTCTGTGTCCCCCATTTCTTATGTGTAGGGAATAGACTCCAGCCTCCATGACCTTCCCTGAGCTTCAAAGGGCAGGTTCAAACAGTTGCTAATCAGGGAAGGGAGGGGATACAGAGACAAGGGAGAAGCAGTC
Organism: Balaenoptera musculus; assembly: GCF_009873245.2. Lineage (NCBI taxonomy): Eukaryota > Metazoa > Chordata > Mammalia > Artiodactyla > Balaenopteridae > Balaenoptera > Balaenoptera musculus. Next base: position 2,533,903 of record NC_045785.1, on the reverse strand, counting down.
AAGAAACAATAGTGCAGCCTTGGGGCAGGGTCCTGGTTCTGCCTCAAGGGATGCACATAACAATATCTTTGAGCTCTTTATAGAACTAAAACCCCCAACAAATGGAAGATGTTAATTACTTGATGAAGCATTCTTCATTCCAGAGAGAAGGTCACAGTTTGATAAACTTGAGAACCAGAGAAGCTCATCAGGAGACCACCTGAGGCCAGATTAAAGGGAAGCAGGCCCTGCGCACACCCTGATCCTTCTTGGCAACACTGCCTTTGAACCATTGGTATAAAACTCCTCACCAAATCCCTCCAGGTTGGGACACACAGTTTTTCAGAGCACAAGCCTGCTGCGTCCCCCTTTGTCTGGCAAAGCAATAAAGCTATTCTTCTGTGCTTCACCCAAAACTCTGTCTCCAAGAAATGATTTGGCACTGGTACACAGAAGCTGAGTTTTCAGCATCAGGTGGAGACTGAGGTGCAAGGAGGCTTAGATGTAATGCTGCTTCATGAGCAGTGTCTTCAAGGCCATTGAGGCCCCTGCTTCAAAGTCATGACTGAGTGACTTCCTAAGGGTTGCGTGGAAGGGAGAAGAGGTGGAACCCAGTGTTACAGCTGGGGCAATCAGGGAAGCCTTGCAGGAGGTGGTGCCATGCGAGCTGTACCTCACAGATGAGCAGGAATGTTGAGTGAAGGTGAGGAGGGAGCTCCAGGTGAACAGAGGATCACAGGAAAAGCCCAGCGACCCGAGGGAGCCAGGCCCACCAAGAGGAGGGTGTCGTGGGTGGACTCCAGGGAAGGGGGCTGCCCTGCATGGGGGTGGGGGTGGACAGAGTGAAGAAATGAGACTAGTTAGACAGGTCTGAGCCAGGCTGAATTTCCTGCCAAAATCTGCGCCTCCAGGTGGAGGTGGCACAATGCCAAGGGGCTCCCAGATGCCCTCAGGCCAAGAAAGCCTCCTTTTACAAGGTAAGAAATATCTAACGTCTGCAAGTGTGGGCTTTGGGGTCAGAACAGACAGGAGCTGTGTGTCCTGAGGCAAGTTACTTCACCTCTCTGTAAAATGGGCAACACAGCACCCACCACCTGGGGCTGTTGCTGGGATTTAAAAAGATAATGCATGTGGAATGCCTGGTGTCCTGCACTAGTGTGGGCAGTGGTCGTTAGGAAGAAACACAGAGACTGGAAGGGAGATACAGCCACAGAGACAAGTCACTTCATCAGTCAGTTATTCACAACCATCGTTTATTCACTGAGTGAGGGCCATGTGCCAGGCACGGTGACAGGTAGGAAAAACAGGGACTCCTCCCACCACAGAGCTCACAGCCCAGGATGGAGGGAGAGGCTAACCCAGCACTCACGCCGAGGTCAGGGAGGAAGAAATCCTTTTCTCTACCCACCTCAGTTTCGTTGCCTAAGGCCCTGAAAATTAGATGTACAAAAGACAGATTAACAAGAGAAAAACAAACGAGTTTATTAAAACATGCATCGTGCAGCGCTCAGAGATGAGTAACTCAAAGGGGTGGTTAGAACTCGGGCTTACATAACATTTAACAAGAGAACAAGAGATTCCTAGACAAGTGACAAGACAAAGGAACTAGTCCTTGAGTTTCTAAGGCAGCAAATGGTGAGGGCAAATACATGGGGGACCTAGTGGGAGACAAGGGCCAGTGAGTAAGTTTTGTGGTGTAGATTCCTCTGGGCTGATCAGGGCCCAGAGTTGCCTCCAGTGATTAGCTTCTGTCCTTCCTGGCTTGGGGGAGGGGGACATCTTCACGAACGTATAACCTGCTTCTAGGCAGATAGCGGAGGGCAGAGAGCTTTTCTTGTATCTGCTTCTCCCCAGTTTTCTTCAGCTCAAGATAATCAACATGCCAAGGTGGCCTATTTTGAGGATGCCCATTCTGTGACCTTCACCAACACCTGGTAAAGGTTGAATTCCACCATCCAGGTGAGACACGCAGACGGCCTGCATCCACCACGACAGCAGGGGTGGAGCTGGAAAGAGGAGGTAGGCTGGGAGCCATTGGCAGGGGCCTGGATGGAACCTATGGAGACGTGGGGAAGGGGGTGCAGATGGGCAACGGCTGGGTGATGACCTGGGTGTGGGGATGGGGCAGCATAATGTATAGGTTCAGAGAGATGATCTAAGCTTTGGGCAGGTTGAGTTCAGGAGCTGCAGGCCCTCAGGTGAGTGATGTATAGAAAGACAACAGCATTTGATAAAGAATAGAAACCCTCCTACCTGTCCAGCCCTGCACCAGCCCATCCGTGTGCGGGAATGTGAGCGAGGATGAAACAGGATACTTCATATGTAGCACTTACAAATGCTGACTTGCTGTCTGCTTTTATTTCTCCGTGGAGGCTAAGGGCCCAAGAGTATGTGATGCAATTCCATTTCCCATGCAGCACCCGGCCATGTTTCCCGCTCTTTCCCAGGGGGATCATCGCCTACCAGCTCAGCCAAGTAGAAAAGCTTGCCAAGAGGTCTAAAAGCCTCCATTTCTGGCTTCAGCTTGGAAAATTCCAGTAGATGAGCAGAGACAGGAGACAGGAAGGAGGGGCCAGAGGAGGAGGCGGTCGGGAGGGACTGAGAGGTCCATTTTGCCTCTTTGAGCTGCTCTCCACTTTGAAAAGTGAAAGAACGGCTCCCAAAATGCAAACTCCTGTTCTGGAAGAGGAGAAGCCAAGAAGGCTGGTGACTCCTTTACCCATGGGGTAACTGATGCCTGGAAGAAAAACAGCAATTTGCCTCAAATCCAAGATTCCTGGCTCCAAATCCAGGCTGTCACCACTGCAGATCATCAGAGTTTTGGGGACTAAAAGGCAGAAATTCTTGGGTCTCGCTGTCATCGGCACCCCTGCCCCGAATCAAGCCCTCTGCCATACGCTGTGTTCTCAGGGAGGCCACCAGGGTCCCCACCGTGGCTGTCAGTGCCCCGACCCCTACAGCTCCCCACTGGCAAATGATTAAAAACTGGGCCAAATTATCACTGGTATGATGTGCATCAAGAAAACAAATTAAGTTTAGCATTTGTGCGGTGACAGCTGACCTTTGCATGATTAAAATGAACGGCTGTGAAATGAGTCAGATTAAAAGATGTTTAACTTAATGGAGGGAGCAATCCCCGAAACCTGGATAAGTTTCTGGAGAAACCGGTTCTGGCAAACCTGAAGGAGAGACACCAATCACACGCACAGCCTATTTGCCACCTGCTGGCCTGAAGAGGCGCTGCTGGCCTGGAAGAAGGTTGAGGGCATGGGCTTCCTGACCAACAGAAACAGGATAACCTCTTGGTGGCCACTGAACAGACCCACACACCCTCAGCCCCAAAACACCAGCCTTCTCTCCCACCTACTTACGTGGAATGCGAGGGGCGGGGCCCTTGGCTCAGTCCTCCTGAGATGGTCCCTTAATTATGCGGGACAGTCTCGGAGCTCCGGGGACAGAAGCAGCCCTTGGGGCTCCCCCCGCAGCAAAGATGGAGAGAATGATGTCCCCTGGCGTCCATGCAGCTACCCTGCTTCCCAGGAGCTCAGAGAACTTTGTAGACAAACGTCTTCATCTTCACCAAGCCACCCCCTTCGCAGGGCCTTTCAGCTGGAACGTGGGCTTAAAAAGGCGGAAAAACATATTTGGGACCTCTTCCAAGAAGCTGCTCCTGACGCTCTGGTGCTTGGAGCCGTGGGCAGGCTCTGCTCTTGAGACAGATACACAGAAAGTGACTCCATGCCGTGCACTCCGGGAACATTTGCTGGGGACACGGGGAAAGCTGCTGGCAGCCAGGGGCCCTGAGCATAGGAGGGTTCTTATAATGGCATCTCCTTTGTTGTGTTGCTTGGCCATTCAGGGGCTGACCTTTGCTTGTGAAATTAACCTTTATCAAAGGTTTTGACCCTTTATCAAAAGCTCGGAGACTTCCAGCTTTGTTTTGTTTTGTTTTTTGTTTTTACAGGTGAGTACAGAGTTTGCAATGTGTGCCTTCCTGTACTCTCTAAGCCCACTCAGTGGCCAGGACGACAAACATTTTAGTCTTAGGGTGTCATGGTGGCTCCAGAACCAAGAAATGATAACTGGAATTGTTGAACCTGTCTGTCCCTTAGATCCCAAAGCACCTTGCCACCTGCTATTCTTATAGGAGGCAGCATGCCAAGCAGCGGGTCTCATCTGGGGGAGGAGCCATGGCCAGGTAAGGTGCACTCTGCAGACAACAAGACAACAACACATTTAACCTCATCACATGGACCAGGAACAATCTGGCTAATTACTGCCAAAGGGGGTGTATTATATATATTTATACTTATATTTATATTTATATATATAATTAAATTTCTAAGAAAAAATTATGACACAAAACTAAAGCCTAAGGAAATCCTATCTGTGACCTTAATGACTTCTGTAATTTGAAGAAAGATGGCCATAATTGCGTTTCTCTAACCAATCTGATTTCTGCCAAAGCTTTGACTATTATTGTCCACTTCTGATAGAACGAGTTTAAAAGTATGATATGAACTTTCCTGCCTTATTCATCTCGGTGGTGTGTGGCCTGAGAACCACGGTGCTAGAAAGGATGGTCACCTGGCCGGGCACACAACTGATAGTGACCTGTAAATGTGCAGCATCTGGGACCCTCTGTTCTTCTTCCTCCCTACTCACCCACACCCTTCCCAGGACACCAAGTCCAGCCTCCTCTGGAAGCCTCCCCTGACCAGCCCAGGTAGACACTCTGTTTACACTGACAGCCGCTGCCTCACATGTGGGTGCTGTGCCATCACCCTAGCTGCTCCTCACTCCCATTCATTCATGTTTAATTTGTCCCTGCGTGCCCTGGGACTGGCACAAGTGGGCCTCAGTGAACACTGAATGAATGAATGAGTCAAAAAATCCTCAAGGATGTTGTATATTTCTTTTGCTCTCTCTGGGGGATGCAGCCCTGAGCTGGGCAGGTCTGACCCTCTGACATCCCACAGAATCTGTTTCTACCTCTAGCAAGCTCTTCCCACATGGCTACTTGTCCTGGAGAGGGTGGATAAACATCTGCTTCTTCAGGAGAACCCGTGTTCCTTGACCAAAAAGACTGTGTCTAAGTAATAATTTACTTTTCTCTCCATAACACACCACTCAGATAGCAGGTGGTCCAATCATTTTAAGTGAACAGGGTATAGCAACAGAGGTATCTTGGTTCTCCGACTGCAGTGAGGTTAACTTGACACTCACGGGAAGCAGAGGGCACAGTTCTGGTTCTACGTGCAGAGGCAGTGGGAGGCGGCTGGTATTGAGTGTAAGGTGCCAAAAAGGACCTTCTCTTCAGTAGTATTTCCCTATTTTCCTTCTCCCAAAGCCTTCCTCACTTCCTGTATTCATAGAAGTTCCTTGTTAATACAGATAATGATGATGATCATAATGGTGATGATGGGGATGACAATGATGACGGTGATGGTGGTGGTGATAGTGATGATGTTGATGATGATGATGGTGATGATAACAGTGATGATGGTGATGATGATGCTGATGGTGGTGGTGATAGTGATGATGTTGATGGTGACGATGGTGATGATGAAGAGGATGATGATGGTGATGATGGTGATGACGATGATGATGGTGATGGTGGTGGTGATAATGATGATGATGATGATGATGATGATGGTGATGATGAAGAGGATGATGGCTAAAACCTGTTGAGTACTTACTATGAACACAAAGTGTGATTTTGCATCTGCCCATTTCCTTATCCACCCAGCAGCCCCAGGAAGTAAGAGCTTGTTAAAGGATGAATTGTACCCCCCCTCCAAAAGGTATATTGATGCTCTAACCTCCAGTACCTGTGAATGTGACCTTGTTTGGAAACAGGGTCTTTGCAGATGTAACCAGTTAAAGATGAGGTCATTGGGTGGCCCTAATCCAACATGACTGGCATCCTTATAAGAAGAGGAGAGAGACACACAAAGACAGCCACATGACCACAGAGGAAGAGATAGAAATGGAGCTATCACAAGCCAAGGAATACCCAAGGGCCCCCAGAAGCTGGAAGAGGCAAGGAAGGATCCTCCCTTGGAAGCTCTGAGTGAGCACAGCCCTGCTGACACCTTGATTTCTGACTTTCCGCCTCCAGAACTGTGAGAGAACCAATTTCTGTTGGTTTAAGCCTGTAGTGCTTGGTTACAACAGCCACAGGAAACTAATACGAGGCTGCTATCATCTCAGTCTTTTTTTTTTTAATTTATTTGTTTATTTTTGGCTGCGTTGGGTCTTCGTTGCTGCGCGCAGGCTTTCTCTAGTTGCGGCGAGCGGGGACTACTCTTCGTTGCAGTGTGCGGGCTTCTCATTGTGGTGGCTTCCCTTGTTGCAGAGCACGGGCTCTAGGCATGTGGGTTTCAGTAGTTGTGGCACGCGGGCTCAGTAGTTGTGGCTCGTGGGCTCTAGGTGCTCAGGCTTCAGTAGTTGTGGTGCACGGGCTTAGTTGTTCCACGGCATGTGGGATCTTCCCAGACCAGGGCTTGAACCCATGTTCCAGGCATTGGTAGGCAGATTCTTAACCACCGTGCCACCAGGGAAGTCCCTCATCTCAGTCTTATTGATGAAGAAACTTAGGATCAGAGAGGTTATGCAAGTTGCCCAAGGTCACGGAGCTCATAGGTTAAAGCATAAATGCAGAAATACACTGAGAAGGAGCAGGGTGTGCACCTACCACTCCGTGGATTGTCTGTCATACTTTTGGGCTCCAAATTTTGTCCCAGGTGGGTGGAAACTATTCTGAAATAAATGATGCACTTCCCTGCCTCCCTACCCCAGGAAAATAATTGGGCCTTTTTTCAAATCAGTAAAATTCTCTGTGAACGTATATGCACTGGTTTGGTAATAGAAAGTGCAGTCTGGAGGCTGCTGTTAAATCGTTTCTGTTTCTCTCTGTGGTGTCAGACTGACACCCATCATGTCTCACAGTGTCTGCCACTAACAGGCTTTTTGATGATTCACTCAGGTCTATGACAAACCAAAAGCCAGCTCGCAGGGATTTTGGGTAATTATGTGTTTAAAAAATTCATTCTAGTAAGAAAAATGATAACAGCTAAGACATACATGACATCGACTATTGCACTTTACATTCATTAACTCATTTGATCCAAACACCAACCCTAGTGGACAGGTGCCATTGTCATCAGCAATATCATCATCACCTGCATCCTCACCATCCTCACCATCATCACCATCACCACCATCATCATCATCAGTATCATCACCATCATCACCACCACCACCATCATCATCACCATCATCATCACCTGCATCCTCACCATCATCACCATCACCATCAATATCACCAACATCATCACCAACATCATCACCTACACCACCATCATCATCTGCATCCTCACCGTCATCACCACTTTCATCACCACCACCATCATCATCACCATCATCATCACCTGCATCCTCACCATCATCACCACTTTCATCACCACCACCATCATCATCATCAACATCATCACCATCATCATCATCATCACCTGCAACCTCACCATCATCACCATCACCATCAATATCACCAACATCATCACCTACACCATCATCATCACCTGCATCCTCACCGTCATCACCACTTTCATCATCATCATCACCACTTTCATCACTACCACCATCATCATCATCATCATCATCACCATCATCATCATCATCACCTGCATCCTCACCATCATCACCATCACCACCACTATTAGCATCAATATCATCACCCCCACCATCACCACCATCATCATCATCATTGTTGTCAGCACCCCCATATTACTTATGAGTAATCCAAGGTCCAGAGAGGTGGCGTGATTTGTTCAGAGAGGCAGTTATGGGCTGAATTGTGCCCCCCCTCATTCTTATGTTGAAGTCCTAACTCTAAGTGCTTCAGAATGTAACTGTCTATGGAGATGAGGTCTTTAAGGAGGTAATTAAGGTTAAACAAAGTCATTGGGGTGGGCCTTAATCCAACCTGACTGGTGTCCTTATAAGAAAAGGAAATTTGGGCCTGCAAAGAAAGACCAAGAATGTAGGTGTGCAGAGTGAAGACCATGTGGGGACACAGGGAGAAGACAGCCATCTTCTTGCCAAGGAGATAGGTCTCCAGAGAAATCAACCCTGTTGACCCCTTGATCATGGCCATCCAGCCTCCAGAACTGTGAGATAATAAATGTCTGTCATTTAAGCCACCCAGTGTGTAGTATTTTGTTATGGCAGTCTCAGGAAACAAATACAAGGAGCCAGCCAGCCAGGGGCAAAAAACAAAATGATACCTGGGAAGGGTAACAGAGAAGCCACTTTCACTCCTGAACTGTAGTGTAGAAAGAAAGGGCTTCCACAACAGAGGAGCCGGCCAACCACGCACGTGGCCTGGGAGGGAAGGAACAATCTGGCCAACTGGCCGAGGCCCAGGGAGATAACGCAGCGCCCACCTCAAGTGCTCACTCAGCCCCCTCCCTGCCAGGCTCCCCTGTCATCCGCGGGCACTGCCTCAGTAACCTCTGAAGACTGCATGGTAAATAGCCTTGTCCAGGGCTTGACGTCACTGACCTAACGGTTCTGGAAAGTGATTTGTCCACATCCAAACAGCCATAGCAGCGAGGCTGGGATCCAGACCCAGAGGCCTCTAAGTCTCCCGACCCAAAGAAATGAGCAAGGGCAGCCCG